>NW_026596057.1:29352854-29596279 GCF_907164565.1 Psammomys obesus
AAGAAAGAAAGAAAGAAAGAAAGAAAGAAAGAAAGAAAGAAAGAAAGAAAGAAAGAGAGAGAGAAAGAAAGAAAGAGGTAAGTGTTCACTCATTCTTTCGAGGCAGAATTCTTTGAGCTCAATAAGAAATTTCTACTGGAGTTTGGAAGCTAAATACAGGTATGAGAAATGTCTCATATCATAGTATATTGGAATTCTAGATCACATAGAGTTGGAAGATTCCTTTGAACAGTGAAAGACTAAACATTAAATATAAATAAAGGTCATCTCTTACTGCTAAGGACAAAACTATTTTCTCTAATATAGAATGGAATTAGACTTGAAAGAATTCATAGAATTCACCATTAATTCAATAGCCTGTCATAACAAATATTGTACTTTTTTTAAGCAGCAATGCAATTCAGACTCAATTTCATTTGTGCTCTCTAGGAGTCAATACAAATGGGGTGCATCGAGGGGCCAAGATGGAGAACACCGTGTCTGAGAAGCAGGACAACACACTCCGTGCAGCGACCAGGAGACTGAACTCTGGGCCCTGAAACAACAGCAATCCATCCTGTTTCCCAGGTGAGAGGAGGATCCCACGGCGTGGGAAGCGGTCGGGTCCACTCTCGGCTGCCCAGCAAGAACCCAGAAGAGAACCTGGCTAACTCGGGCTTTGGGTCTCCGGGCTGGTGCCGCAAACCTGCGTATCCCAATCACTTTCCCAGGCTGATCAGTGGGCACAAGGGTGCCTGAGACTGAGAGTCCCAGTCGCAAAAAATCCCAACAGGGAAGGAAAGATGCAAGACTGATCACGGGTCACCCAGTCTTTCCCTGGAAGGTCTCTCCGACCACGGGTACCTGCCTCCATCACAATTGAGCTCCCGCAGTGCACGGATTACAGCTGCACAGCTGCGCGCCCAGCTCAAAATTCCTACTCCCTCTTCAGGGGAGGCAGGAGGCGTCCAGCAGAATCTGCCACAGACCACATTGTACCCCAACCAGAGATCGGGGCTGAGAAAACCCAATCCTTTCGGGCACTCCCCCAAATGCCGCCATAACACTGCCACAGAGGAGCAGAAGGATAAAGAGGCGCACAGCTGCTTTACAGTGACGGAACTCCAGTGCTGCCGGCTGCTCCTAGCAAACAAACTACAGCTCGGGATCTGGGACTGTGGTCATTCTACACGTCCTGAGATTCTGCTGGGTCCAGCGCAATAAGGTCTAGCAGCAAGTTCTATCACCGGCGCCCCCCACGTCCCCTGGCAGAGAAATGCCGGCTCAGGGCTCAAGATCTGACTGAGAAGCCCCAACCCCTGCTGGCACTCCCCTGAGAGCACCTCCATAAGCTTGCCCTAGCAGAGGAGAAGGTCAGAGGGGAAGGACAGAGAGGCAGCCTACCAAGGACACAGCACCCTCTCTCCAGCTCACCCAGCGGCCCCTAGCAGAGAAACCCAAGCTCTGGATCTGAGGACACTCAACCCTACCTGGTACTCTCTTGGGATCAGCAAATATAGATTCTACCACTAGGCTGCTTCTGGCAGAGAGATCTGGGCCCGGGATCTGGGATTGAGTACACTCACCCTAACTCTTTCCCGCGCCACCCAGGGACCAGTCAACATAACCCCTCCTGGCAGAGGGAAAGGACAAAGAGGCAGCACACAGGAAAGGTGGACACTGAGTCCTGCGGCCACAGTGTCACAGAGCTGACTGTTAGCCTACCCATGCACTTCCGCAGCATGACCAAAACAGAGAGTAGTGAACAAGGGGAACCCCTGTGCATTCCAACTGGTCCTGCAAGAGAGTGAGTGAGCCTTCTAGGGAGAGATTGCCCCAGACCCAGGGCCTCTCCACAGAAGCAACCAGATGAGATCCCTGCCACCCACACCCCTAGTGTGGGCATCATAGGGATTCTTGGGATAGCGATCCCAACATTAAAGCCTGTGCCTTGCGGGTCCACCAGGGTAATCCAGGCAAACAATCCCTGAATCTCAGTCAGAACTGCGTAATAGTGGCTTGCAGGCCACTGCAATAGTCAGAGAATTCGCACATGCACACTGTGCCCGCTAAAAGCGCACACAAATAGCGCCAGCATCACATTTCTTACTTAGGCAAAACTGAAAACACAGTGCACAATCCCAAAGCAGTGAACCTCTCTCATCTTCCTGAAAAAACAGTCCAGAAAACAGAAAGAGAGGATCATAGCCCAAACTACAATCTCGAGGAACAACCAGTGAGGATTATAAATAACCAGATGGCTAGAG
Source organism: Psammomys obesus (assembly GCF_907164565.1). NCBI lineage: Eukaryota > Metazoa > Chordata > Mammalia > Rodentia > Muridae > Psammomys > Psammomys obesus. The sequence continues at coordinate 29,355,101 of NW_026596057.1, forward strand.
GCAGACGTAAGAACACTCCCAACAAAAATCAGGACATAATGACCTCACCATCAACCCCACAAAACAATGGACACTTCAATTCACTAGATATACAAGAAAACAACCTCAAAACTATGTTTCTCCAGCTACTAGAAGCCCATAGAGAAGAAATGAACAAAGCCCTCAGAGAAATAACCAAAGAAATCGAGACTAACCAAGAGGAAACAAATTGTGCTCTCAGAGAAATGACCACGAAAATTGAGGCAAACAGAGAAGAAATACACAAAGCTCTCAAAGAAATGTCCACACAAATGAAGGCAAATAAAGAAGAAATAAACAAAGCTCTCATAGAAAGACAGGCAATTATACCCAAAGAAGTAGAGGCACAATTAGTGATACATAGAGAGGAAACAGACAAAAAAATAGAAGCTATCATTGAAAAGCAGGAGTCCACATTCAAACAGATGAACGAAATGGTGCAAGACATGAAAACAGAATTAGAATCAATAAAGAAAACACAAATAGAGAAAAACCAGGAGCTGGAGAACATAGAGAAAAGATCAGGCACTACAAAGGTAAGCATCACCAACAGAATACAAGAGATGGAAGAAAGAATCTCAGGAGCCGAAGATACACTTGAGGAAATTGACACGACTCTCAAAGAAAAAATAAAACCAGAAAAGTTCCAAACACAAACATCCAAGAAATCAAGGACACCATGAAAAGACAAAACCTAAGAATAATAGGAGTAGAAGAAAAAGAAGACATCAGGCTCAAAAGTCCGGAAAATATTTTCAAGAAAATTATACTAGAAAACTTTCCCAACTTAAAGAAGGAGATGGCCATAAACATACAAGAGGCCTACAAAACACCAAGTAGACTAGACCAGAAAAGAAATTCTTCACGTCACATCATAGTCAAAACACTGAACCTACAAAACAAAGAAAAAATTCTAAAAGCAGCAAGGGATAAAGGCCAAGTAACATATGAAGGTAGACCTATCAGAATCATACCAGATTTCTCAACAGAAACTATGAAAGCCAGAAGGGCCTGGACAGAAATCATACAGTCCTTAAGGGACCACAGATTCCAACCTAGACTACTAAACCCAGCAAAACTTTCAATCACCATAGATGGAGAATTCAAGATATTCCAAGACAAAACCAAATTTAAACAATATCTACATAGTAACCCAGCTCTACAGAAGTTACTAGAAGGGAAACTCCAAACCAAAGAAAACAACTACATCGAAGGAAACAGAGGAAATAGATAACTACACAACAAAAAAACCAAAAGAAGACAAGCAATGAAACTCAGTGACACCACCAACACCACATCTAAAGTAAGTAACAATTGTTGGTCACTAGTTTCTATCAACATCAACGGACTCAACTCCCCAATTAAAAGTCACAGACTAACTGAATGGTTGCGGAAACAGGATCCATCATTCTGTTTCATCCAAGAAACACACCTATACAACAAAGATAAACACTACCTCAGAGTAAAGGGCTGGAAAAATGTCTTTCAAGCAAATGGTTCCAGAAAAAAAGCGGGAGTAGCCATCCTAATATCTAATAAAATAGACTTTCAACCCAAGTTAATCAAAAAAGATAAAGAGGGCCACTATATTCTCATCAAAGGAAAAATCCACCAAGAGGACATCACAATTTTGAATATCTATGCCCCAAATACAAGAGCACCTACATTCGTAATGAAACAATATTAAAGCTTAAATCACACATTGATCCTAAAACCCTAATAGTGGGAGACATCAACACTCCACTCTCACCAAGGGACAGATCAACTAGACAGAAAACAAATAGGGAAATAAAAACACTTACAGAGACCCTAAATCAAATGGACCTAATAGACGTCTACAGATCTTTTCATCCAAACTCAAAAAAGTATACCTTCTTTTCAGCACTGCATGGAACCTTCTCCAAAATAGACCATATAGTTGGTCATAAAGCAAGCCTCAACAGATACAAAAAGATTGAAATAATCCCTTGTATTCTATCTGACCACCATGGACTTAAGCTGGACCTCGACAACAACAGAAATAACAAACAGCCTACACGCACATGGAAACTGAACAACTTGTTACTCAACGACAGCTGGGTTAAGGAAGAAATAAAGAAAGAAATTAAAGACTTCCTAGAATTCAATGAAAATGAAGGCACAACATACCCAAATTTATGGGACACATTGAAAGCAGTGCTTAGGAGAAAATTTATAGCACTAAGTGCCTGCAAGAAGAAATTTGTAACATCACATACAAACAACTTAATGGCCCAACTGAAAACCCTAGAAAAAAAAAGAAGCAGATACACCCAAGAAGAGCAGAAGGCTGGAAATAATCAAACTCAGGGCTGAAATCAATCAATTAGAAACAAATAAAACTATTCAAAGAATCAATGAAACAAAAAGCTGGTGCTTTGAGAAAATCAACAAGATAGACAAACCCTTAGCCAAAGTAACTAAAAAGCAGAGAGAATCTATCCAAATCAACAAAATCAGAGATGAAAAGGGTGACATAACTACAGACACAGAGGAAATTCAAACAATCATTAGGTCATACTACAAAAGTCTATATGACACAAAATTTGAAAACCTAAATGAAAAGGACAATTTTCTTGATAGATTCAATCTTCCAACATTAAGTCAAGATCAGGTAGAAAGACTGAACAGCCCTATATCCCCCAAGGAAATTGAAACAGTCATTCACAGTCTCCCCTCCAAAAAAAGCCCTGGGCGAGATGGCTTCAGCACAGAATTCTACCAGACCTTCAAAGAAGTGCTCACACCAATTCTCCTCAAACTATTCCACAAAATAGAAACAGAAGGTACATTACCAGACTCATTCTATGAAGCAACAGTCACCCTGATACCTAAACCACACAAAGACCCAACAAAAAAAGAGAACTTCAGACCTATCTCTCTTATGAACATTGACGCAAAAATACTCAATAAAATACTTGCAAACCGAATCCAAGAACACATCAAAGATATCATCCACCACGACCAAGTAGGCTTCATCCCAGGCATGCATGGATGGTTCAACATATGGAAATCCATCAATGTAAACAAACTGAAGGAGAAAACCACATGATCATCTCCTTAGATGCTGAAAAGCATTTGACAAAGTCCAATACCCATTCATGTTTAAAGTCTTGGAGAGATCAGGGATACAAGGCACATATCTAAACATAGTAAAGGCAATATACAGCAAGCCTATAGCCAACATCAAACTCAATGGAGAGAAACTTAAATCAATCCCACTGAAATCAGGGACAAGGCAAGGCTGCCCACTCTCTCCCTACCTCTTCAACATAGTACTTGAAGTCCTAGCCAGAGCAATAAGACAACTAACGGAGATCAAGGGGATACAAATCGGAAAGGAAGAGGTCAAAGTGTCACTATTCACAGATGATATGATAATATACATGAGCGACCCCAAAAACTCAACCAGAGAACTTCTCCAGCTGATAAACAGCTTCAGCAAAGTGGCAGGATACAAAATCAACTCAAAAAAATCAGAAGCCCTCCTGTATACCAAAGACAAAAGGGCTGAGAAAGAAATAAAGGAAACAAAACCCTTCACAATAGCCACTAATAACATAAAGTACCTTGGGGTGACACTAACCAAGCAAGTGAAAGACCTGTTTGAGAAAATCTTCAAGTCTCTGAAGAAAGAAATTGAAGAAGATCTCAGAAGATGGAAAGATCTCCCGTGCTCATGGATTGGTAGGATTAACATTGTGAAAATGGCCATCCTGCCAAAAGCAATCTACAGATTCAATGCGATCCCCATCAAAATACCAACTCAATTCTTTACAGACCTTGAAAAAAAGATTCTCAGCTTCATGTGGAGAAACAAAAAATCCAGAATCTCCAAAACAAACCTGTACAACAACAGATCATCTGGAGGTATCTCTATCCCCGATCTCAAGTTGTACTACAGAGCAATAGTAATAAAAACTGCATGGTATTGGCATAAAAACAGAAAGGAGGATCAATGGAACCACATAGAAGACCCAGAAATAAACCCACACACCTATGAATACTCGATTTTTGACAAAGAAGCCAAAACCATTCAATGGAAAAAAGACAGCATCTTCAACAAATGGTGCTGGTCCAACTGGATGTCCACAGAAAAATGAAAATAGATCTCTATTTATCACCCTGCACAAAACTAAAGTCCAAGTGGATCAAAGATCTCAACATAAAACCAGATACTCTAAATCTGTTAGAAGAAAAAGTGGGGAACAGCCTAGAACTCATTGGCACAGGAGACAACTTCCTGAACAGAACACCAACAACACAGGCTCTACGAGCAACAATCAATAAATGGGACCTCATGAAACTGAAAAGCTTCTGTAAAACAAAGGACACTGTCATCAAAACAAAACGCCTGCCTACAGACTGGGAAAGAATCTTCACCAACCCTTTATCTGACAGAGGGCTAATATCGAGTATATACAAAGAACTAATGAAGCTGAAAAGCAGCAAACCAAGTAATCCACTTAAAAAATGGGGAACAGAGCTAAACAAAGAATTCTCGACAGAGGAATATCGAATGGCAGAGAAACACTTAAAGAAATACTCATCCTCATTAGCCATCAGGGAAATGCAAATCAAAACGACCCTGAGATATCACCTTACACCCTTCAGAATGGCCAAGATGAAAAACTCAAGAGACAACACATGCTGGAGAGGTTGTAGAGAAAGGGGAACTCTCCTCCACTGCTGGTGGGAATGTAAACTGATACAACCACTCTGGAAATCTATCTGGCGCTTTCTAAGACAATTAGGAATAGTGCTTCCTCAAGACCCAGCTATACCACTGCTAGGTATATACCCAAAGTTTGCTCAAGTACACAAAAGGGATATTTGCTCAACCATGTTTATAGCAGCTTTATTTGTAATAGCCAGAACCTGGAAACAACCCAGATGTCCATCAATGGAGGAATGGGTACAGAAATTGTGGTATTTTTACACAATGGAATACTACTCAGCAATCAAAAATGAGGAAATCATGAAATTTGCAGGTAAATGGTGGGATCTAGAAAAGATCATTCCGGGGGGGGGGGCGGAGCCAAGATGGCCTGTTTGAGAAAAACTTCAAGTCTTTGAAGAAAGAAATTGAAGAAGATCTCAGAAGATGGAAAGATCTCCCGTGCTCATGGATTGGTAGGATTAACATTGTGAAAATGGCCATCCTGCCAAAAGCAATCTACAGATTCAATGCGATCCCCATCAAAATACCAACTCAATTCTTTACAGACCTTGAGAAAAAGATTCTCAGCTTCATATGGAGAAACAAAACACCCAGAATCTCCAAAACGATCCTGTACAACAACAGATCATCTGGAGGTATCTCCATTCCCGATCTCAAGCTGTACTACAGGGCAACAGTAATAAAAACTGCATGGTATTGGCATAGAAACAGAAAGGAGGATCAATGGAATCGCATAGAAGACCCAGAAATAAACCCACACACCTATGAATACTCAATATTTGACAAAGAAGCCAAATCCATTCAATGGAAAAAAGACAGCATCTTCAACAAATGGTGCTGGACCAACTGGATGTCTACATGCAGAAAAATGAAAATAGATCCATATTTATCACCCTGCACAAAACTAAAGTCCAAGTGGATCAAGGACCTCAACATAAAACCAGATACTGTAAATCAGTTGGAAAAAAAAAGTGGGAAACAGCCTAGAACTCATTGGCACAGGAGACAACTTCCTGAACAGAACACCAACAGCACAGGCTCTAAGAGCAACAATCAATAAATGGGACCTCATGACACTGAAAAGCTTCTGTAAGCAAAGGACACTGTCATCAAAACAAAACAACTGCCTACAGATTGGGAAAGAACCTTCACTAACCCTTTATCTGACAAAGGACTAATATCCAGTATATACAAAGAACTAAAGAAGCTGAAAAGCAGCAAACCAAGTAATCCAATTAAAAAATGGGGAACAGAGCTAAACAGAGAATTCTTGACAGAGGAATATCGAATGGCAGAGAAACACTTAAAGAAATGCTCAACCTCATTAGCCATTAGGGAAATGCAAATCAAAACGACCCTGAGATTTCACCTTACACCCATCAGAATGGCCAAGATGAAAAACTCAAGTGATAGCACATGCTGGAGAGGTTGTGGAGAAAAGGGAACCCTCCTCCATTGCTGGTGGGAATATAAACTGGTTCAACCACTTTGGAAGTCAATCTGGCGCTTTCTCAGACAACTAGGAGTAGTGCTACCTCAAGACCCAGCTATACCACTCCTAGGTATATACCCAAAATTTGCTCAAGTACACAACAAGGACATTTGTTCAACCATGTTCATAGCAGCTTTATTTATAATAGCCAGAACTTGGAAACAACCCAGATGTCCATCAACGGAGGAATGGATACAGAAACTGTGGTATTTTTACACAATGGAATACTACTCAGCAATCAAAAAGGAGGAAATCATGAAATTTGCAGGCAAGTGGTGGGATCTAGAAAAGATCATTCTGAGTGAAGTATCCCAGAAGGAGAAAGACAAACTTGGTATATACTCGCTTATATAGACCTACAAGATATGATAAACATAATGAAATCTACACACCTAAAGAAGATAATCAAGAAAGTGGACACAGGTGAAGGTGATTAATCCTCATTTAGAAAGACAAATGGGATGTGCATCGAACTTATGACAGGAGTCTACCACAAAAGGCATCTGAAAGACTCTACCTAGCAGTGTTTCAAAGCAGACACTAAGACTCATAACCAAACCCTCGGCAGAGTGCAGGGAATCATATGAAAGAAGGGAAGTTAGTATGATATGGAAAGGATAGGAGCTCTACAAGGACCAAACATATCTGGGCACAGGGTCTTTTCTGAGACTGACACTCAACCAAGGACCATCTATGGATATAACCTAGAACTACTGCTCGGATATGGCCCGTGGTAGCTCAGTAACCAAGTAGTTTTCCAAAGTAAGGGGAACATGGACTATTTCTAACAGGATCTCAAGGGAAGGCTGTTTGACACACACACCCCCCCCCCCGGGGAGGAGCAGTCTGTTAGGCCACAGAGGAGGACTTTGCAGCCAGCCCTGAAGATACCTGATAAAACAGGGTCAGATGAAAGGGGAGGAGGTCCTCCCCTATCAGAGGACTTGAAAAAGGGCAGGGAGGAGACCAGGGAGGGAGTGTGGGGTTGGGGAGGGAATGAGGGAGCGGGATACAGCTGGGACACAGAGTTAACAAAATGTAACTAAAAAGAAAAAAATAATAAAAAAATTAAAAAAAAGAAAAAAAAAAAGAAAAGATCATTCTGAGTGAAATATCCCAGAAGGAGAAAGACAAACACGGTATATACTCACTTATATAGACCTATAAGATATGATAAACATAATGAAATCTATACACCTTAAAAAGATAATAAAGAGAGCGGACATGGGGTAAGATTATCAATCCTCGTTTAGAAAGACAGATGGGATGCACATTGAACATATGACAGGAGTCTACTGAGTGCATTTGAAAGACTCTAACTAGCAGTGTTTTCAAAGCAAAGACTCATGACCAAACCTTTGGCAGAGTACAGGGAATCATAAGAAAGAAGGGGAGTTAGTCTGATGAGGAAAGGATAGGAGCTCCACAAGGACCAAAGATATCTGAGCACAGGGTCTTTTCTGAGACTGACATGCAACCAAGGACCATGTATGAATGTAACCTAGAACCTCTGCTCAGATGTAGCCTGTGGTAGCTCAGTAACCAATTGGTTTCCCATAGTGAGGGGAACAAGGACTATTTCTAACAGGAACTCAATACTGGCTCTTTGGCCTCCCCACCCCCCCAAGGGAGGAGCAGTCCTGTTAGGCCACAGAGGAGAGCTTTGCAGCCAGTCCTGAAGATACCTGATAAAACAGGATCAGATGAATGGGGAGGAGGTCCCCCCCATTAGTGGACTTGGCAAAGGGCACGGTGGAGATGAGGGAGGGAGGGAGGGACTGGGAGGGATTGAGGGATCAGGACACGGCTTGGATACAGAGTTAATAAAATGTAACTGATAAGAAAAAAATAAAATTAAAAAAAAATCTGCCTGTGACGAGTTCAGAAAAAAAAAAACACAAATGGGGTGCATCTTTAGGCAGAAACAGGAAAACATAGCCCAAAATCAAGAAAAAAAAAATCAAAACAATCAAAAGAACTGACAACGAAGTCTAAAAGACATTGAGATTACCACAGTCCAGTGTTTTATATTGTTACAAATGTTCCAGAAAGCATTAAAAGCAAAGCATACAAACAATAAACCATTTGAAATTTTAGAATCTGGGAAAATATGAAGAAATCTAAGTTTTAACAAGCACTGAAAAGTACATGCTGTGAAGAGAAGTGTAATGGATAAAGGAAAAGTATAAGAAAAGTTGCAAAGTGAAAGACCAGGGAACTTGAAGACAATACTATAACCACAACTCAATATATGTAACAGAGAAAATATTGATAACTTTTACCAAGCTATTTTAATATAAAAATATCAAATAGTATTAAAAGGACATGACTAAACACAAAGGGAAAGATGGCAATTTTTTTAAAATTTTTATTAATTACACTTTATTCACTTTTTATCCCCCCTGTAGCTCCCTTCCTCCTCCCCTCCTGATCCCTTTCTTCTTCCCTTTTCTCCATACATGCCCCTCCCCAAGTCCACTGATAGGGGAGGTCTTCTTTTTCTTACTTCTGATCTTAGTCTATTAGGTCTCATCAGGAGTGGTTTCATTGTCTTCCTCTGTGGCCTGGTAAAACTGCTTCCCTCTCAGGGGGAGGTAAGAAAAGAGCAGGCCAATCAGTTCATGTCAGAGACAGTCCCTGTTCCCATTACTATGGAACCCACTTGGACACTGATCTGCCATGGGCTACATCTGTACAGAGATTCAGGGAGGACTCTGGCTAAAATGCTCAATCCCCATCCAGAAAGGCAAAGAGGATGGACATCAGAAGGAGAAAACAGGAAACAACCTAGAAACCTGCTACAGAGGACCTCTGAAAGGCTCTGCCCTACAGACTATCAAAGTAGATTCAAAGACTAATGACCTTTGAGCACCGTGCAGAGAATCTTATGAAATAAATGGGAAATTGTAAGATCTGGAGAGGACAGGAGCTCCACAAGGAGAGCAACAGAACCAAAAATTCTGAGCACAGGGTTCTTTCTGAGACTGATACTCCAACCAAGTACCATGCATAGAAAGATGGCAATTTTATTAAATTTAAATACACCTTACATAAAGGAATACCTAAAACAACCTAAGAATTTTTTTTTTAAGATTCAAATTGAAATTTCATAAAACCACAAGAAAATCTACAAAATCAACTAACCTGGTCCCATAGAGGCCAAGAGAGACCGAGCTACCAACCAGAGATCATCCATTGAGACATATCTAGCTCCCACCTCATGCACACCTATGTAACATTACAGATTGGTCCTCATGTGGAATCTCAAACAGCAGAATCAAGGGGTCCTCTGACTCTTTTGCCTGCTTTTTGATCCCTTTTCCCCAAATGGAAAACCTTGCCTAGTTTCAATAGAAGAGGATGGACCCAGTCCTCATGAAATGCCAAGGTAGACTGAGGGCCACAGAGGGTCTCTCCTTCTCTGGTGTGAGGGGCAGGGAAGAAGCACAGGAGGAAGAAAGGGTATAGAGGAAAAGGGACTGGAAGAATAGGAGGGAAGAAAAGGGGATTGGGAGTGAGAAGAAAGGGGAACTGCCAACTGGGATGTAGAGTAAATAAATAGATCAATTAATGAGAAAAAAAAAGGATAATTAAAAAATACAAGTTAAAATAGTACAAGAAGGCACATGCATCTAAGAATAGACTTTCAAACTACATAAAACTGTATAAATAAGGTAGAAAAGAATCACAGATACACATCTTAATCCATTATGAAAACATAGGTAGAAAAGGCCAGGGTGCCATGTTTGCATGAATCAGTCTTAACCATATTTCCTACTGAATGTCATATCTGTGAGGCAAGTGTGAGATGAATCTTCATTATGTCAAGCAAATGAGATTTCGACTTCTTTCAGGTAATATTTAATTCATCCGAAATATAAAAATCTCTATAGATTACCATCTCATGACAAATATAACTTATCTAATGTAAGAAATATACCTTATTAGTTTTTAGGTCACAGTAGGTTTACCCTCCCAGTCTAACCTTCACTTAGACTAAATTGTGACTTCAACTTCTATTCTAAGAGTTATGTGTTAACCCCAAATAGCTTACCTTTTAAAATTTATTCCCTTTTTCATTAAGTAGAAGATGCTGTATCAGTGTTCAATAAATCTCTATAGATTATTCCTTGCATGTTGACTATGTTTTCCTATGTACACATCGAATTTCCACTGAATCCTATGCAAAGTCCTAAGCAAACACATGACTTCATATATTTTCCCTGAGTATGGAATTAGAAGATTTCTTATAATTATTGCTGATTTGAGTAGGATTCGAAAGCATACAGTCTTAAAGTAAGAGTAAATTATTCTCATTAAAAGAAAAATGAGCTGGGTGTGGTGGCACAATCCTGCAATCCCAGTTCGATGCCAGCCTGGTCTACCAAGTGAGTCCAAGACATCCAAGGCTACACAGAGAAACTCTGTCTCACAAATCCCCCCCCCAAAAAAAAAGAAAAAAGAAAGAAAGAAATGAATGAATTATGAAGGGTGTGATAATAAAATGAGAAGTACATTAAACACAGATATTGAAAATTAATTCAAAATTCTATGTTTGAAAATAAATTTATTTCCTCAGATAATTCACTTAACAGAGAGCGTAAGTTTCCTCAGGAAATAACATTAGCTAGTAGATAATACATATTGACTTCCAGTGCAAAGAAACAAATTACTCCAGAATTTTCCATATTTATCGTCTCAGAGTTTCTGTGGAGTAAAAAGGCACAGGCCTCGTGGTACAAGTCCAGTGATATGAGTCAAAGAAACTCTGCCTCAAAAATGTTTCCTTCTCTTTTTCACAAAGAACATCAATAAAATCCATCTTAGACCCAGAAAAAAGAGAGAAATTTACTCTGGGTCCTGGACAGAAATACCTGCAGAACAGAGGGTGTGTTTAATACTATGGTAAAAGACATTTACTACAAAGTCCCCATTTCTAAGGAAGTGACTTACTCAAAAAGACAGATAATGTTCTCTGGCTAAGCCTCCAAATAAAGAGTTGGATACAGCCTGGACAGGTGTAAGAACATAGAAATATCCTAAGGTAAAGCAGACCTAAATAGAAGGCAGTATTTCAGAAAAATCTGTGCCTAACCAAACTGAAAAGACACTAAAGGTGCTGATGCCTTATATTAGATACACTAAGGCACAAGGTGAAACTCCTGGAGCCTGCATGGGTCTGCACTAGGAACTTTGCATACATGTTTGACTGTTGCCTTGGTAGTTCAGGGGGACTCCTGACATTGGAAGTGTGTCTAACTCTTTTGCCTGCTCCTGGGACCTTTTCCTCCCACTGGGTTGCCTCACCCAACCTTGATGTGAGGGCTTTGTGCCTGTTCTTATTGTGTCTTCTTGTGCCACATTCAGTTATGTCCATGGGAATCCTCTTATTTTCTGGAGAAGACAGGGTTTGAGGTGGGGGTTGTGCTTCTAAGGGAAAAGAGAGGTGATGAGGACTGGGAGGGGTGGATGGAGGGTAAGTTTTGGTCAGGATGTATTGGAAGAAGAATCAATGTATATACATGTATGTGAAGAAAGACTAAATGTATTTTTAAAAAGGCAATAAATCTCATCCCTGCTAGATTGACTCACCACTCTGTCACACACTGAAGGTCCAATAAAAGCTGAAGGGAAGAAAATAAGGAAAAAAGGAAAAGACAGAATCAAGAAAGAAAAACAAAGATGGAGAAGAGAAAGAAAAGGCAACCAGAAATGCACATATGGACCCCTAGGTTCAGCTGCAAACCAGTCCTCTGGATGTGGTGAGAGGTTTAACAAAGGCCATGCCCAGAAGACCCCTCTAATACCTGGCAACATTAGCTGAAATGCAAACCTAAGCAATGGCTAGCCGACCTGAGCCAACAGGAACAGCCCCTTTTTCTGAGCACTATTATTTCCCCTGACCCCACCTCCCCACCCCCGGTAACAGCATCTGCTGAAAGACCAAGTTTAACAATTCCATTTCCCCAGTGTAACCGTTCCTATGAAATAACAAAACTACTTAAAGGTGATGTTAGCCTCTGGTAAAATACTTGTGTTTATTGTAAGTGTCCAAAAGGAGAGCACATGGTTAAAGGTACAGTAGAATTGACAAAAAGGTTTCTCTTGAACACAGAATTGTTAAGCCATGTCTGGACTGTGAGTTAATTCATGTTGCTAGGCTGACTGTGGAGGGCAGAGGGAGGCTCACGGGGCGAAAGCTGCAGTGCTGTGTTGAGACTGACATCCTGAGAGGCCCTGCCATAGTTGTGTCTTCCAGCTGCTCCATAGGAATGCATGTATTGAGCAGGGACACCCCTTCCTCGCATGTTAGTATACAGAGCTGATGATGAATTTAGACATGCTGAACTTAGTGTGGTCTGTTGCTTTCTGTTTCCTTGTAAGCTGAGCGCTGAGGGAATTCAGAATTTAATTGTAACTTCACCAGTACATCTATCTAAAGGCCTGCTGCCATTTTTGTCGCCTATGAATTTTTTGTAGCCAAGGAAGCCAGGATTACAATTTTGTCTGACGGACTGAGATGGCATGGTGTATTCTTGGTCATCAAAATGCTCATGTAGAGTGGGATTTTTTATTGGTGAACATTGACGATGTGGGGAAAGCATGGCACTTCCTGTATAATCTCAATTACCTAAGTGCATGTACACTTGCAGGATCTGGAAGGACACATCAAGCTGAGCTGCTTATGACTGGGTGACTTAACTCTTGGAGTCTTGTGTTTTGTTTCCTGTAATGCACATATTAAAAAATAAAAGATTATTTTAAAAGCTTAAAACAAAAAGAAAGAAAAGGAAACCAAGTTTTCAAATATCAGTGTATATTTTAAATAAGATAGATCATTTAAATCAGATGCTTCAATATGAAACCAAGAATTTAAGATAAAATTGGTATAATAGGGATTGTAGGGAGTGTTAGGCATGATCAGATTTTATCAGGCACATAAGCAATTAGAAAGTATCAAATGAAAATTCATGTAAAATATATCTCCAAGCAGTTCATCGGTACTCAACATATCTTAGAAAAGAGATAATTGCCTAAAAGTACATTGAAATGGTAGACAGACAGGTAGATTATAGATAAATGGATAGATGATATTTAGATGATAGATAAATAAATGACAGAAATACGTACATAGATAGATGGATAAGAAAGAAAGAAAGAAAGAAAGAAAGAAAGAAAGAAAGAAAGAAAGAAAGAAAGAAAGAAAGAAAGACATAGATGGATACATACATACATATATACATACATACATGTACTGGAACACCAAGAAAAACAAATGGTCAAATAGTTCTGGGAGGAAGTCTTGCAAAGACAAATACTCAAAGTAGCAGAAAGCAAAAGCTAGCAAAAGACACAGCCTCACTTTTGTTCCAATGCAACTGAGCAGAACAGTCAAAATGTATTCCTCTAAATAGCATAGCAGTCCTTTATAACTTAATGAAGCATAATAAATGTTTTATTGCATCAGAACATACAGGGTAAAAGATTTTGTTGTAGCATATTCAGAAAATATAATCTATTGCACAAGTATTTATTGGCGTTCTAGTTGATGGTTGTTATGTGGTTCAGAATATGAAATCCCAGAAGTTATGTAAAGTATATTTTAGAGAAAACATTCAAATAAAATAAAATACAGTGCACCAAATATCATAATATCAATGACAAGTCAAATTAAGTAATTGATATTCTAGTCAGGAGAGACTGAAAATTGATGCATGAAAGAATGAGCTGATTCATAAAGATAAAATATAAGACTTTTACAGATGAGAAAACAGGAATGAAAATAATGACTGATAAATATGTAATACACTAGTCTGTGGAAACAAAAAATAAAAAAAGAACAAAAGGAAAAAATAAGGTATAATGAAATATGGTAACCTTGCATAAAATAATAGCATTGTGTACAGAACATTAATATGTATGATTAAGAAAAAAACACAAGGATTATTATTTTTTAACCTGGGGGGAAGATAAGTAAATGTGAGTGCCAGAGAAACATCTGTAAATATTCCTGATGATTTGCAAATTAACTGATGCACTCTGCATATCTATTCCATATGCTTGAGCACATATTTGGAAACTGAAATGTTCATAGCTTCAAAATTCAATTGAAGCCAAAATAGTCAATATTGGATCTCAAAGCCTGGACACTCTATTTTACCACAGCTATTATCAAAAGGTTGGTATGATATTTAAGAGTAGTAGAATCTAGTGAAAGAGTATTCGTGAAAAAAAATATAATTTTAATTTTGTTTTGGAAGCAAAAAGACTGACTTTAAGACAATTCATTCAGGAAAATGGACAAGATAGAGACAAAAATGGCAGCTTATCTTGGGAGCTGCCTCTCCTGATGGCCAAGATGGTTCTTTGTGTTTAAATATCTTTGAAACTATGCTTATAATTGATTCTTCCTGATATAACTGGATATTACAAAGGTCCAACTTTATTATACTATCATTGGCTTTTTTCTTTTGATATCCCCTTCCTTCCCAGGGGAGTTTCAAGAGGATTTCCTAAAAGAGAGATTTGGGAGGAAAAAGGGGTTCTCCTTAAACCTCTGACTATGCTTCACACTTCATAAAGACATTTATGAATATTCAATGAATATTTATGCTGCACGTCCTTTGGCCCACCCACTACAATCCATCATAAGTATATTGTTTGTTTGTTTTCGCTCGGTTAAAAACGACTATTTAAATTGTGTGTTTTTGCTGAATTCTTTCTTTTCACATAACAATTCAGAAAAGCGTCTTAACTCAGGATCATCTTTGTGATGTCATGAGTCGTATGAGCAGGTGTAGTTTGCGAAGCCTTGGTCTCTATGAATGTCTTCTGAGTAAACCTAAATGTGTACCATTACACTGATCTGTTTGTGAGGCGGTTTGAAGGGCTCAGCTTCAGGGTGTGCTCCTGTTGTCAGTAGCTACTTATGTGCTCGCCATTAATATTCTCTCAGGTACTGTTTTATTTTCATTACTTCTTTGTTTCTAGGAAGAGAGCCAATTAATATTAAATGGCTGGGATTCCAACATGGCAGAGATCAGTGTGTACTGTATCTAAGAGACAGCAGATCAAAGACTGTGAGACCAGAAAGTAAACAGGGCGCTGGATTCTAAACACCAACTTTGGTGCTTCCAGGACTGGAATGAAGAGCCCAGCAGTTGGGTATGCTCAGATCCAGGCCCCCGATGGCCGTACCCTGGGCCCAGGAACCACAAATTGTTAGCCCACTGTCTGTTCAGCATTCTCGAGTAAGTGCAGGCCCCCAGGTCCAGAGAGCCTCAGTTCCATCAACCAGAACTTGGATCCCTCCCACTCCCTCCAGGGCAGCATCTGGATTCTTAGAACAGCACCCCAACCTCCAAACCACAGTTCTACTTGTCCCTCTGTGGAGACTAGGTAGACAATAAAATCAGATGGAATCAGAATCCAGATCCAATACAGTAGAGCCCAGACAAATCTGAGTCCCAGGAGCACAGTGTCTGCTAGTCCTGCAAGCCGCAGCTCAGCTGCCTTCTGAGGCACCGGAGCCCCAACACCTGCCCTCTGAGGCATCCATGCCCCCAAGGCTGCCACCTGAAATGCCTGCACCCCAACCTTCAAGGCAGCTGCGTCCATATCCCCTGCCCCTCAAGGCACCCATGCTTGTGCTCCTGCCCTTTATGGCAACCAAGCCTTTACTCTTAAAAGCTGCTGTGGCAATGCCCTGCCTTCCAAAACCTCCACCTGAGCTTGGCTGCAACCAAAACGTCAGTACCCATTAGTGTTCGCCCGGACCTCACTTGTCATTCTGAAGTGTACTCCAGACTCCAGAGACTGGAAGATCCAGTATTTGGTTCAGCTCTTCTAGTTGAGAAGTCCGGCAGCTCCTTATCTAATCATAAAGTTCTGAAAAAAAACAAGCACTTTCCAGAAACAAACAGCCAAGGCTACAGACAACCAGAAAATATTTTCAAGAAAATTACAGAAAAAAAAAAAATTCTCCAACCTAAAGAAAAAGATCCCTGTAAACATACAAGAGGCTTACAGAACACCAAATAGAGTAGATCAGAAAAGAAACTCCTCCTGCCACAGAATAATTAAAGCACTAAATTTACAAAAGAAAAATATTAAAAGCAGCAAGGGAAAAGGTCAAGTAACATATAAAAGTAGACTTATCAGAATCACACCAGCTGCTCAACAGAGACTATGAAACCCAGAAGAGCCTGGACAGATTTCACGCAGACTCTAAGAGAACACAGATGCCAGCCCAGACTACTCCACCCAGGAAAACTTTTAGTCACCATAGACAGAGAAAACAAGATATTCTATGACAAAACTAAATGTAAACAATATCTATGCACCCACCCAGCTCTACAGAATATACTATAAAGAAAACTCCAACCCAACAATGACAACCACCCCCCCCCAAAAAAAGCCCTCAGAGGAGAGGTAACTTCACAACAGCAAAACTAAAACAAGAACACACACTATCACCACCAGCTCCACAGTTAAAGGAACAAACAATAATTTGCCACTAATATCTATCAAAATCAATGTACTGAACTCTACAATAAAAAGACACAGCTAACAGAATGGTTGCAGAAGCAGGATCCAACATTCTGCTGTATTCAAGAAACACCTTAATTGCTGAGTAGTACTCTATTGTGTAAATCTACCACAATTTCTGTATCCATTCCTCAGTTAAGGGACATCTGGGTTGTTTCCAGCTTCTGGCTATTACAAATAAAGCTGCTACAATCATGGTTGTACAAACACAATGTCCTAGTTGTGTATTTGAGCATATTTTGGATATATGCCAGGAGTACTATAGCTGGATCTTGAGGAAGCGCTATTCCTAATTGTCTGAGAAAGCACCAGATTGATTTCCAAAGTGGTTGTACAAGTTTGTATTCCCACCAGCAATGGAGGAGGGTTCCCCTTTCTCCACATCTTCTCCAGCATGTATTGTCACTTGAGTTTTTTGATCTTAGCCATTCTGATGGGTGTAAGGTGAAATCTCAGGGTCATTTTGATTTGCATTTTCCTGACGACTAAGGACTTTGAGCATTTCTTTAAGTGTTTCTCTGCCATTCAATATTCCTCTATTGAGAATTCTCTGTTTAGCTCTGTGCCCTAATTCTTAATTGGACTACTTGATTTGTTGCTGTTCAACTTCTTGCATTCTTTATATATTCTGGATATTAGCCCTCTGTAAGATATAGGGTTGGTGAAGATCAAGGAATTCATGAAATTTGCAGGCAGCTGGTGGGAACTAGAAAAGATCATCCTGAGGGAGGTATCCCAGAAGCAGAAAAACACACAGGGTATATGCTCATTTATAAGTGCATATTAGGCAAACAATATAGGATAATCATACTAAAATCTGTACACCTAAAGAAACTAAGCAACCCTGGGTGAGATGCTAATCCTCATTCTGAAAAGCAAACAGGATAGGTCTTGGCAGATGTAGAAAAAAAGGGAACAGGGCAGGAGCATACCACAGAGGGCCTCTGAAAGACTCTACCCAGCAGGGTAAAAAAGCAGATGCTGAGACTCATAGCCTAATTTTGGACAGAGTACAGAAAATTTTAAGAAAGAAGGGGGGAATAGAAAGACCTGGAGGAGACTGGACTCCACAAGGACACAACAGAACCAAAAAATCTGGGCCCCAAGAGTCTTTTCTGAGACTGATACTCCACCCAAGGACCATTCATGGAGATAACCTAGAACCCCTGCACAGATTAGCCCATGGCAGCTCAGTGTCCAAGTTCCCTAGTAAGGGGAACTGGGACTGTCTCTGACATGAACTCAGTGGCTAGTTTTTTGAGCACCTCCTCCTGAAGGGTGAGGCAGCCTTACCAGACCACAGAGGAAGACAATGCAGCCAGTTCTCATGAGACCTGATTGGCTAGGGTCAGCCCCTATCAGTGGACTAGAAAAGGGGCATGGGAGGAGAAGAGGGAGGGGGCTACAGGTGAGATACAAAGTGAATAAATTTTAATAAATAAAAAAATAAAAAAGAAACACACCTTAGTAACAAAGATAGATACTACCTTACAATCCACAAGAAGACCATCAGCACCAATCAACCATTGCTGAGAGGGCGCTTTAGAGTCTGAAGCACCAACCAAGGACAATGCATTGTCTGGAACTAGGTCTTCTACTTATAAGTAGCCAATGTACATCTTAGGCATTTTGTGGCCCCACTAGTTAGGGGAGTATGGATATCACTGACATGGACTATGTTGTCTGCCTTTTGATCACTTCCCCCTGACGGGACTCCCTTAACAGACCACAGGGGAGATGAGTTCAGTCTAAATGTGAATAGATGAGTTGGGGTGCCTGGGTAGAGGTGTTCTTATATTCTGAGGAGTAGGGGAGGAGGGATTCAAGAGGGAGGATGAGACAGAGAGTGGAGGATGTAGAGGCCTATGACTGTAAGTTGAATTAATTAACAAAAAAAAAAAGAAAAAAATTAAATGGCTACCTGGGGTACCGAAAATATATAAATGTGGATATTTCCATATCTATTTCTGGATTAGATGGAAGCATAAGGTTTTGTCTGCATAAATATCTTCCTAAAAATTAAAGCATTTTTATTTCCATTTTATCCATGAGTCAGCATACATTTGAATATGTAAATTCTTTAAGTGGCCAGTCTCTTTTTTCACATATCACCTTGCAACCTTCCAACAAGAGAGTTGTACTCTCTCCCATACACTTCACTTCAGCCATCTTTAACTCTTGTTTCACCTCTTTTACCACCTGGTATCCCTGTATCTCTTTCTTTTTTCAGTGCTACTAAGACCCGAGAACTTTCAAATGTTTGAGCAGATTACCAAATCCTCTTGAAAATTTTGGATGCCATGTGTATACAGGGCTTGAATGGATTGGTTATCTGCTCTCCCTAAATATAGATAGTAAATTCTGAATAATCAGGTTATCTATTCATTGCATGCTGAGCCAGACACTCAGTGTGTTTTCAAGTTGTGATTAACATATACATACTAAAGGGGATTCTAACGAGGTTTAGTTTAAACCAGCCAGCCTCTAAGTTGAAGGACGTTAAAGACTTTCATAAAAAAACAAATTTCAACCTTGTCTATTCACTGTATTTCCTCCTGTAAATGATTCCATGATTAAGAGTGATTGGTATAATTAACAGGGAATAAAGCAGATAAGATGCCCAGCTTTGGGATCACATACAAGTCCTGGTCCTCTCCCTAAGGGAAGAGCACATATTTAAAGATGAGTAAGTTGAAGTTTTCCTCTGAAAGGAAGGAAATTCCTGAGAACAGGGTAAGTAAGTACAGCACACCATAATGAATATTTAAATATGAAGCTCCCAGGTGGAGAAACATTCCAACCAAAGGCAGAGGAAAGGAATCAACCTCTTCTCCTTGCATAAGTCCTGTCATCTTTACAAGATGAATAATCAGCCATCTATCCACCGAGATTCAGCCCTTGACTACATCTTGACAAATGAAAGCAAATTCAGCTTCTAGTAAATAAAGCTTTAAAACGGAATTACCCCTCTTTCACTACAGCACAGAGTGAGTGGAATGCAAGCTAGGTGATGAGAAAGTCTCACCTGAGAATGGTAGTTAATGTTTTAGTATCATCTTTCTTTTTAAAATATTTTGACATAACTTATACAAAAGTGTTTATTGCCTTATGAACAAGCACAACCTATATAGAAGTTGTAAACTGAATTCCAGTTTGCTTTATTTATTCATGTAGAAGACACGTCTGCTTTATTACATATATTCATTCAGGTCAAAACTGCCTGGTCTTGTCATACACTGAAGACTAGCAGGCACCTTCAAAAATATTAAATGGCAGCTCATCAAGATCAAGTCCCACTCCTCTGGTCTCTGGTACTTTTTTTTTTTAATTTCTGTCCTGTTAGAAAGAATGGTCACCCAAAAGGATACTGAACTAGTGAAGGACAAAGAGTTCTACAAGGGTTATATCATGGGACTTTAAATTCCAGGAAAGGTCATCTCATGTGACCACTAAGGTTAGGATATTAGGAATCAGTATTCTGAGTTTTATGGATAACCCTTACCTAGATATTTGGTGCAAAGAAAATACTAGGACAGCAAATGTTTTGAATATAATCTTCTTTCACAGTGACTTTCCTGTCCAGAGTATCTCACTGCTATTTCTCATTTACTTGTTTCTTTGGTATTCTAGGTAAAATGCTTACCTATCCCTCATTGATTTTTCAGAAAATCGCCTGCTTTTGTGTTCTAAACTATAGTTATGGAGTCAACAGATAATTTACTCTGTGTATTGTTTTCTCCCTTTTGCCTTTTCTTGCTTGTACATAGATAGCTCTGCTGTTCAGATCCATGAGGTCTTAGTACAGTGGCTAGCTCTTACAGAAATGTAAATTATCTATCTCCTAGACTCTTGGGAGCCAAAAAGAAAAACTATGTTTTAAAAAGTTTTTTCAGGAATCTAAGAAACAGTAAAGTCTGAGTAAGTCCCACAGCAGACAAGAACACTATAGTTTAACAGTGTCTGGATAAGTAACCTTAATTTGCTATATTATGGTATTAAATAATGTTGGATTCAATTCCCTTCTATTAATTTAGTAAATCTATCTGTTGTTGTTTCTTGAAAATATTTTAATATAAGTTTTCTTGTTATATTAAGAAAATCAATAATTTGTAAAAAAAAAAAAAAGGTGAGGAGAGAATCAAAATGTAAATACCATGTGATAGTTATGTAAGGAAAGTTAAAATGAAATAAAATGGTATCATATATGAAAATATTTTGTGTGAGAGAATAGAAGTTGGTCAAAATTAAAATGGTTTCACTTCTCCAAACTGGAATAGAAAAAAAAAATGAAGATAAAGTAAGAAAGTGGAAGCATTTCACAGATAATCAAAGAACACATTTATAAAGTTACTGTCTTCTTTTCTATTTAAAACATTGCTTTGCTGGAGTTAAAGAGTTATCTCATCAAATAAGAGATGATCCAGTTTCTACTCTCAACACCCACATGACAGCTCACCAACATCTGTCATTCCTTCTTTGGGCTATCACAGCCACATGATACACAGACGGTTCAGAAAAACAATAAGATAATAATAATATTTTTAAATTTTAAAACAATACCTTATTAAAGACATTAGTCTCTTGTTAGCAATATTGCAAGAATTGGTTGAAGGAAAAAAATTTGTGTTTTAACAATAAAGTTATGTACAGTCTTGCTGTTTTTCAGATTTTTTAGGAATTTATATATCTGCCTCAATAAAATTAGAATTTATTGAAAAATGTGATTATTTTATCTAAGCTTTACTGTTGTTATTGATGAAAATCCCAACCATTCTATTTCACCAGTAAAGTCTCAGGAGCTGGAGTGAAAACCTGCTGGTTCAGAGAAACAGAAAGCACCCAGCTTTCTCCTCTGATGTCTGTCTTCATTTTACAACTGTTGGATTTTGAATCTCTTGAATTCATGAGCACTAACAGACTTGTAGGACCCTCTTATGAGTTTATGTCATTGTTTCAGTCTTGGATGTTTTTGGATAGACCTTCCTTCTCAGCTCAGGTCCAGCCAGGAAAAAAAAAAAAAAAAAAAAAAAAGTTTATTAGCTCAGCTGACAGCACAGGAGGAAAAGGCCAAAAAGAACTCAAGGTCCAAGTCTTGCCAGCTCAAGCCCAAAATGCCCCAAAAGCCAGACAGCTAGAGAGCTAAAGCCAAAGAGCTAAAGCTTCTTCTACTACACACTGTCTTAAATACCCCTCAATTTCCTGTCAGCTGTATTCTTAAATACCCCTCTTTAATCCCTGCCAGCTGTATTCTTGCTCTGCCTCTTGACCTAGGGTTAACTTTATTAAATCCTGTATACAGAAAGTTCTTGGATTAAAGGTGTGTGCCAGGGGTATCTGAACCACGCCTGTTTACAATAAACAGAACATTCTTGGGTTAAAAGTGTGTGAGAGGGCTCAACCACACCAAATTAAGAAACAGGGTTTTACAGTTAATAATTTTGGGGTTCACAATGGGATCAAATATCCTGCAACATTTTACCTGAATGTTAGATAAAAGCTAAAAATGAAATTATTACTTCCCCTTCAAAATTCATACAACTGTCATTCTCAACATTCTTCATTCAACATGTAAAGCTTGGCAAACGCCAAAGG
This sequence comes from Psammomys obesus, assembly GCF_907164565.1. Taxonomy (NCBI): domain Eukaryota; kingdom Metazoa; phylum Chordata; class Mammalia; order Rodentia; family Muridae; genus Psammomys; species Psammomys obesus. The sequence goes on from NW_026596057.1 coordinate 29,377,450, forward strand.
GGGGTAAAAAGTATAATCAAACATCCAATGTTTTCAGTCCAAGCCATCCAAAAACATCCAGGACTGAGGCAATGACATAAACCCATAAGAGGGTCCTACAAGACTGTTAGTGCTCATGAATTCAAGAGATTCAATAACCAACAGTTGTAAAATGAAGACAGACATCAGATAATCTCTACCAGAAAATATGCCAAGGCATGATATTTTATATTACATTCAATGGTACAAAATTTCTGAGCAACATTCTAGTAATAGAATCCACTCTTTATTTTAATAGCACACTACTATCTTTAGCATAACCAAGCTTTGTTTCCAAACCAACATATACAACAAGGACTTTCAATCAGTAGCGTAAAGAAGTGACTGAAGAAATCTTCTGTACATTCTCTTCTTACTGCTCCAAATTTCTTGAGAAGAGAATCACAGGGTACTTAGGTTATGTACGAGTGGATCAAAGGAAAAACATTTGTTATCTTGAGAGCTAGTGTCTCCATTTAATTACACAACATTAAGACTGTGATTATGGTCTAACAATGTCAGAAAACAGGTATCAGATACTTATTCAGTTGGAACACCTGCTCAATAATGAAGGGTCTGAATCCTCTCAAGAGCCCAGCCTCATTATACTAATCTTAATAAAGTGTCTTTTACATCCCTTTGCTATATTTTCATGGCAATTGTGGGAAGATATTTCCTATAAAAGAGAACAACTCTTCCATGAATTGTAAGGGAGTGATGAATATAGTATGAATTTCATAAACAATCACTAAAATAACCCAAAAATCTACAGCAGAGAACTTGTTTGATTCACTCTAGTACAATCTTCTTTGCTGTGTTTTGTTTTTTTTCAAAATAAATTCTTCTGTGGTTGCTTTGTTTCTTAGAAAACTTTTTACTTGAGAGGGAGGGAAACAAGAAGAAAAAAATCTTTTTTGTTGACAGATTGAAAATACAGGCCAAAGAAGGAGAAGAGATCAAAAAGTAAGTCAATATAATCTTCAATTTGGAGAGCAGTAGGACCCTAATGTATATCCAGACTCTCTGCACAGACTTAAATTGACTTTCAGGATTTATGTATTACTTGACAACTGCTTGAATGTGAGTGCATAAAATTTGTGAAGAACTGAGGGTCTTTGGCTAAACAAGAGTAAAACTGATTAAAATAGATTTAGCAACTTGAAGACAGTTAATCTGAACTACTAATGGATTTTTAAAATTCAAATCCAAAATAATCCACAATACTACATTATGTGGGCAGTTTTATGATAGCATCCCAAAAAAACATATTAGCTAAAGTCTTAAATATTAAAAGAAGGATTAAAAATACTCTGATATCACTGTATTTGACAAAAGTGTGTGATCAGCAGGCGCAGTTTCAATTGATGTTGCATGCTTTTTATTAAACACTGAAATTCTGGTGTATTTATAAACGAGCCAGCTCTAACCCTTCAGCAGAATCCCGTTGTTTCTCACCAAGGAAGAAGACCTTGATGACTGAAATATTAAAAAGTGGACCTGTGTCACTATTGCAGAGTTTTACTCATCTGTTTTGTTTTGTTTTGTTTTCAAAAAATGATCTAATATTTTAATCTCATTTTTCTGTAAAACTTACCTCCACTTGGTAATAAAATGAATGTGCTAGCATTTCTTTCACATATAATGGGTTGGTCTCTTCCCTTGTGAACTATATATTCTTAAAGTAATATCATGTTACTACGTGCTGGAGCCAGCCAGCAGAGTCGATGGTTCTTGAGTCGGGAGTGAGGATTAAAATTAATAAAATAACACACAGCACACAGGAGGCTTTTTTAAGAAGGTCCGGACTCAACAGCCACAGCAAAAAGCCTCTAGCCTCTAGCAGCAACTCTCCTTGCTGCAACCGCTGGCCTGTCTTTTTATTGTAGAGTTTTTAAGCCAGAGTAGAAACATCTCAGAACAATGGGTTAATTTCCAGGAGGAGCCTGAGGAAGAGGTGCTATCCCACCTGCTTTCACAAACAAAAGAAGATGGACTTGCAAATTTTTCCCTGCCATTAGTGAAGGTCCAGTAAAAGCAGTCTCTCAGCTGAGATTTAAATATCAAAGCAGCTGCCAGAGGCACCTCTCCTGACAACTAAGATAGTGTTAATTCAGGTCAATATTGTATACTATCTTAATATTATTTTAGTTCCTATGATGGAAGGAATTTTTAAATTGTAATCGTCTTTCCATTAAATAATAATGAAACACATTACCAAGAAAAATCAATTAAGTAAGCTAAAGTTTTTATAAAGTAAGCCCTACAGGTACAAGAACCCAAAATCCTGATTGACAGTATTAGAAACATTTCTATTAAATTCAATTCTTATTTTCTAGGGGAGGAGGACCTCTTCTAGCAGTGGACTAGAGGGGTCTAAGCTAAAGAGAAGGAGTGAGGATGGGATTGGGAGGAGAGAAGGGAGGGGGCCACAGCTGGGATACAAATTGAATAAACTGTAATAAAATATAATATATATATATAGAGAGAGAGAGAGAGAACTATAAAAAAGAAAAAGACATTTTAAAAAATTAAATTTCATTTACCTTATTGTATTAGACTATTCCTATCAAGGTTTCAGGTTTAAAATATCCTAAATTTTATGAAATATTAATTCCCCATAAATATATATTTGTGTTCACTAGAATGTATCTCCATATGTAGATGTCCATTATTTGTTAATATATTTACACAGTGAATCTTTTAATTGTATGCACAAAAATATTACTTCCAAATTGATGTTTAAGATTTAAATGAAATATTAATAATTTAATGTCAAAGATTATGTCATATTGAGCCTCATGATTTGCCATAATCTGCTTTAGTTAGACAAGATTAGTCATGCTGATTTATCATACTCAATCAAGAAACTATAGATTCTTACTGACATATTTTCACCTCCTGATGTGTTTCATTGAAATGAACACAGGCTCACTATTGTGGTAGCTATTCCAAAATCAATTACTGTTTTTTAATGCTGAGGAAACACATGTAAAATGAAAACAAAAGGAACTTATGCCTTGTGGCCTGAAATCATCCAATAAGTCAAGTCATTGACATGAAGGGAATAACAACCACTTCTCCTTCAGTTCTAGAGCAAGTAGGACAAACAATATCAAAATTACACAGACCTTGCTTAGGCTGTATTCCAAGCTAGAATATTCTTTTCCTTAAAGTGAAATTAATTGTATAATGCAAAAGCATAATGTCTACAAATTATCAAATTTCTATCAACACTTTGTATTTTAAATCTAGAACTAATTATAGAGTATAATATCTTACTTAATAAAAACATGTAAATTTTTTAAAGATCAGTAATCATCAGCTTTGTAACTTACTCTCAAACTTTCCAGAAAAAGCAGACACACACACACACACACACACACACACACACACACATACGTGCATGGGTATACACCCTTACATAAGCCCATACATATCCTTGTACACTCATGTACACTCATACATGCTTACACACACACAAACACACATGCTCAGACACACATGCTCACAAACACATCATCATACTCACATAAAAAGAAAGAGCAATAGAGCAGTAAAGTAAATGTGGTGTGATGTTAAATTAGGACAGCCTCAGCAACTCACATGGGAATTCTTTGCACAATTTTTGCTACATTTCAGTAAGTAACATTTTTTTTCCAGAATAAATGTTGAAAATCTTATCAATTATTTGCTTGTTTTTAAACTTAATTTTACTTTTAATTAGCACAGAAATACATTTTCCCTTCCTTCCTTAATCTCCTCCCGTGCCCTACCTTTGCCTTCCTCCCAAAGTCATAGTCTCTTTTTCCTGCGTAGTGTTGCAAGTCTTTATATAGCTTCAAAGATGATCAGTTGGTACTGAAGAACCAATTAGAGGGTTCATCCCTGGGGAAGACTAACTTTCCCTTTCTAAGCACTTCTTATTAGCCCGTAGATGCTTATCTATGAACTTGACCCAGTAAAATCTTCTCTTTCCATGTTTGCATGTCTATTGGTGTTGTCTTACTTCAGTCCTTGTTTATGCAGCCATATTGTTAAGCTATCGTAGGTGAAGCTTCCCTTTCATTTTTAGGAGACACATTCTTGTAGCACATTTCCTGATCCTCTGTCTCTTACTACCTTTCAGTCTCTTCTCAATTAATGTGCCTGAGACCTAGGTACAGGAATTGTTATACATACATACTCACATACATACAACACAATGAATTGGCCTCTGTATTTTGACCAGTTGGAGATTTCTGTAACAATCTGTCTGCTGCAAAGCAGAACATCTTTGATGAAGATGAGGGCTACACTTATCTGTGAGTGCTTATACATTTATTATATTCTCAAACTTTAAATTGTCTAGTTCCAAAACAAAAGTAAAATGTCACACCCTGAAAAGAAAAGGAAAAGGAAAAAAACAATATTCCAATCAACAAAGAAAGCCCTACAAAGGACAACATATCACAAAGAAGTACTTTTCAAAGTAACCACTATTCAAGAATGGTAGAAATTAATTAGAGAATAAAGGGCATACGAAAGAGATGTCAGGGCTGGAGAGATAGCTCAGAGGTTAAGAGTACTTGCTGCTGAGTTCAATTTCCAGCAACTACATGGTGGCTCACAACCATATATAGTGAGATCTGATGCCCTCCTCTGACCTGATGGCACACATGCAGGCAGAACACTTATAAATAATGAATAAATAAATAAATAAATCTTAAAAGAAGAAAGAAATATTATTTGAAGAGATTTATAAGTAATAATTTGATTTATTTTTCATTTAATTTCCACTTTTAAACTTTCTGTTGTTATTAGTGGATAATGAGATTGTATGTTGGGTTTTTGTTAACCATTACTTCAACTAAAATTAATTCTATAAAGTATCAAGGACTAGGCAGCGGAATAAAAAAAAATCAGTATAGGAATCTGTTGATATAAATTTCAGATATAATGCCATATTTAAATATTGAGCATTATTAAAATTTATATTATTATATTATATTAAAATAAAATACTTGTCTTTATCCACAGGAATAAATTGTTTCTTTTAAGTTTTTATCAAAACTTATACAATACATAAATAATAATCAAATGATTAATACACAGCATCAACAGGGAGGTCATGCCTTATAGCTCTCAGTTCTGTGAAAACTCAAGAGCAGACACTGATCCCTGGAAACACTCCTTCCCTTTCAATGTCAGCTATAAAATACCATTTTTATAACGTATATGATTTTGTTTATACTTTTGATATAGGCTGCCATGCCAACAGTCATGCCTTAACAGTGCTGTCACATACAAAAGATGCATTGGTTCTGTGTCGTTTATTGGGAGAAAATGTGGACTTTCGTGTTGTACATGCCTGTCAGCATGCTGAGACCACTTAGCTTCTTTTGGTAAAAAATAAAATAAAATAACAGAAATTTATTCATGCGATGCGAGTGTACTATCACAAAGTCACATCCAATATATAAAGACTGTTTATTATGTCAACTAGGAACAACTGTTACCTCAAAAAGTAATATTAGGAAAAGACATTTATGAAATGCCTGCCAGAGTTTGGGGCTGAGACATAGCAATGGGTGGGAAGAAGGGAGTTTGAGGGCAAGATTTATGTGGTCATCTGAAGACGGGAGTGTGTGGGTGGAAAGAGAAGTTGTGCAGTCTGCTACAGGCCTGGAGATGAAACTGGGGATTAAAATTTGAGGAATGGAGGTTTAGATAAAGCACTGGAATTAGCTTAATTGCTTCTTGAGTGACCAAGATCCTGAGACTAGATAGACCAGAGACCTAGGGTGAAACTAAATGTCACTGTTCTACTTAAAGGACTCAGCAATAAAATGACTCCTAATGTTGTCCTGCTATACTCATATTTCAGTGCCTTGCTCAGCCATCAGCAGAGAAGCTTTCTCCTGCAGCAGATAAGAATACAGAGATCCACACATCACATAAAATATATATATAAAGAGAGAGAGAGACGGACAGACAGACAGATTGGAGCACTAAGCTCTGAAAGGTATTTCTCCATCAATCCACTCTGCTCATGGCCCAGGAAATCCTGGGGAGGGGGCAGGAAAGAAGACTGAAACAGTAAAAGAGCCAGATTGGATGCAGGACACGATGAGAGCAAGACCCTATAAGTCAACATAATAGATACACATAGAAACTCACAGAGACTGAGGCAGCATGCACAAAGGCCTGCATGGGTCTGCTCCAGGAGGTTCCTAGAGCCAAACGGAGAACTGGACACATTTCCCCAGCACAACTCCAGAAAAATATCTCCAGCTGAAAGCCATGTGAACATGTAAATTTACTTTCCATCAAGAGAGTCTTGCTGGGGCAACAGACTACTATTGTTAAGGGTAAACTGCATGCCCAAAAGTTGGGGTCAAAAGAAAATGAATTCAATGAAAGGAGGTTTCTTATCTTGTCTCCTAATACCATGTAGAAATCATTTTTCCTCCCTCTTCATATTTTTTAGTTTTTATTTTGCTTTACTTATAATTCATTTCTTCTCTCTTTTTTACCCTACACATCTTTTTTAACTCTTTTTTATTATTATTTAATTATTTTTATTTTTATTCATTACAGTTTATTCACTTTGTACCTCCTGTACCTCCCTCCCTTCTCCCCTCCCAATCCCACCTTTCTTCTTCGCCACCCATGTCCTTCTCTCAGTCCACTGATAAGGGAGTCTTTTCTGAAACTGATACTCCAGCCAAGGACCACTCATGGAGACGGCCTGGAACCCCTGCACAGAGATAGCCTATGACAGTTCAGTATCCAAGTGGGTTCCATAGTAATGGGGACAGGACTGTCTCTGACATGAACTCAGTATATGGCTCTTTGATCACCTACCCCTGAGGGGGGAGCAGCCTTACCAGGCCACAGAAGATGACAATGCAACCATCCTGAAGAGACCTGATACCCTACACATCTTACACAACTCATCAGAGTGTGAATGAATAGATCTCTCTTTCTCATGCCTTCTCATGGGATTCTTTTCCTTCCATTTGTTTTCTTCAATTCTGATGTCAGTTTTTGTTTTATTTTTACATTATTTTATATTATAATCTCATAAAACCATGTTTGTTTTCTAATTATAAACAGAAAGGAAGGGAAGTGGGAAGAAGCTGGTATGAGTGAAGGGATGGAAAACTGTAATTAGGATATATTATTTGATAAAAATATTTTTTATAAAAGAAAAAAGATCATTTGATGTATTTTTTCTGACAGAGTTTTAGGTAACTCAGGATGACTCCAGCTCTTTGTGTAGCAGAGAGTGCTCTTGAACTTCTGACCTTCCTTTTCTATGCCATGAGGGATTAGACTATTGGCATGCATCACCACTAGATAGGGGATGGGGATCCAAGTCAGGGCTTCTTTCATGATGGCAAAGTACTTACCAACTCTTCCCTATCCTGAAAGCATCACTTAACACATTTCAAAATTAACCTGTTGATACTGTGTATCAAGTGGTAAGATTTTTTTTAATTCTAAAAAAATGAAACTACTGAATTAACCGTAGTAAATTAATAAAATCAAAAAATATATAACCTAAAAAAGAAAAATTGAAAACCTATGGTTCCATTCTTTCCATAAATAATCTTTAAACATTAAGCCAATTAAAACCAAAAAGTATTGTTATGAATAATTAATAGTCATTAATAATTAATGAAGTATTTTCTTAAATTTTTGAAAGACATTTATTTGTATTGTTCTAAAGGCAACAGAGCATCAAAACAAAACAGTTCTTATTTGAAGCAAAAATGAGGCATAATTCTTAGCACAGTGTCCATCTTAGTCAAATACCTGAATTCAGCCACTGGAAACAATGACATGAATAAATATTCACTTGTGAATAAATTAATTGGCGGCTAGTTTCTTCCCCTTTATTTTAATAGACGCCTCAGTTTTTGACTAAGCACAGCTTAACAAAGACTATCACATGCAGTTGATGGATGGCTAATGACTGCCTACAAAAACATTTCAAGACAACGGAACTCATATTATTTTTTAATTCAAAAGCACAGAAAACAAAACAAAACAGGAAAAGGAAAAACAGAAAAAACAAACAAGTGAATAAATAAATCAAGTCTCAAAGAAACATTACTTTTAAAGAATCAAACAAATTTGTATGAATTTCAAGTAAAATTTTTAAACATTAAATATATCAGTTGAAACGCAACTAAAATGTGAAAAGAAATGAAAACTCTACAAGCTTATACAGGGAGAGAAATTATAAAGCATCTGATTTTCTTTATTTTCTTTTCAAAAAACAAAACAAAACAAAAAAACCCCACAATTTAGAATTGAGATTTCTCAAAGATTAAGTTAGTTCAGTACTGTAGTATTTGCACCTATAATGTTTCAAATGCATTTGGCATATTATCTAACGTAAAAGAAACTTGTTCTAGACTTTTAAATTATTTGACTTACACATATGTAATATTGGTAATAGTAAATCTTTTTAAGTGAAAATAATATTTTTCATACGACATATTCTGATTGTGGTACCCTCTCTCATCACTCCCCAGATCCTTGACACCTCTTCACTAATCTATTCCCTTCTTTCTCACTCTCTTGCATGAAAAGAAAAAAGAAAAAAATGAAAATGAGCCTCAGCATCTGCTTTGATACCCTACTGGGTAGAGTCTTTCAGAGGCTCTCTGTGGTAGGCTCCTGTCCTATTTCCTGTTTTCTTCCTTTTCTGATATCCATCTCCTTTGCCTTTCTGAACGAAGATTGATCATCTTACCCAGGGTCCTTCTTTTTGCCTAGCTTCCTTAGGTATACAGATTTTAGTATGTTTATTCTATATAATATGTCTAATATCTACTTATACATGCATATATACCATGTATGTCTTTCTAGTTCTGGGATGATTTTTCTACTTCCCACCAAGTGCCCGCTAATTTCATGATTTCCTTGTTTTTAATTGCTGAGTCATATTCCATTGTGTAAAAGTACCACCATTCCTCAGTTAAGGGACATCTGGGTTGTTTCCAGATTCTGGCTATTACGAATGAAGCTGCTATGAACATGGTTGCACAAATGTCCTTATTGTGTACTTGAGAATCTTTTGGGTATATGCCTAGGAGTGCTATAGCTGGATCTTGAGGAAGTGCTATTCCTAGTTGTCTGAGAAAGCGCCAGATTGATTTCCAAAGTGGTTGTACAAGTTTACATTCCCACCAGCAATGGAGAAGGGTTCTCCTTTCTCCACATCCTCTCTAGCATGTGTTGTCACTTGAGTTTTTTTATCTTAGCCATTCTGATGGGAGTAAAGTGAAATCTCAGGGTGGTTTTGATTTGCATTTCCCTGATGACTAAGGATGCTGAGGATTTCTTTAATGTTTCTCTGCCCTTCGATATTCCTCTATTGGGAATTTTCTCTTTAGCTCTGCACCCCATATTTTAAATTAGATTAGTTGATTTGTTGGTGTTTTAACTCCTTGAGTTCTTTATATATTCTGGATATATAACCCTAATTGGGGTATCTATAGCACACCCCCTCCTCCTAAGACTGAGGGAGCTATTGAGAAAGAGGAGCAGGAAGGGGTTAAGAGCTACAGGCAGAGAGTGACTAAAAGGTATCAGTGTCTTCTGTACATTATAGGGAAGTTGCATATATGAATTTACAGCAGTTGGGGTCAGTATATAAAGGACTTGTGCAAGCTCAAGTCAGCCCAAATTCCAACATGGAGAAAGGAGGAAGGCAGAAAGTTCCATCCCTAGACAAGATGCTAGCAGAGAAGTCAATTTTCTTAAATGTCAATGTCCTTAGGACATGGATCATGCCCCAGATGAAGGCAAATTATTTAAGCATATATTTGCTGCACATATTAGACTAGAGGCTTGGGTGGAGGAATGCAAAATTGAGTGGGTAGGAGAAGAGTGAATCTAGGAAGACCTGTGGTGGCTGAATATGATCAAAACACACTGTATAAAATTTTCAAAGAAGTACTCTTGTAACTGCAATTCCACATCAAATGAGAAATTGGTTTTTTGTTTGTTTGTTTTGTTTTTGTGTTTGTTTTTTTTTTTTTTTTGTTTTTGTTTTGGAGATCTGAGGCAGGAGAGAAAAATGAAATGTTAGGAGATTTAAGTTAACAGTAAAAAGTCCCTGGAGGAGTGTAAGTATCTGCTTCACAGATGAGTTATGCATTCTGAGGGGGAAACATTGACTCTGTAAAGACCAAGGAATGACCTGGGGCAACACCTGTACTAAAATGCAGAAAAAGAACCCTGAAGTCTTAACGGTATGAACAACAGCAACAACAAAGCGCTGACTGACTATGCAGATATTAAAGCAATCACCCACACTACTCAAAATTTTCATTTCTAAAATTGTGGGCACATTCTCTTCATGTAGAAGAAGAAAATTACAGCGAATAGATGTGACACATAGTAACACATTAGCAGACACCTGATCTAGATTCTGAAAACTACATAGTATCTGGACTGAGTATACTCCCATGTGAAAATTTATTATAAAATATCATCCTGATAGAGAACGTATTAAAATTTTATTTTCATCATATAGTAAAATATATTTATAATAATAAAAGTACTGGAAAGGGATTATTTTTGTTCAAAATTATAAGTAACAGCCCATCCTTGAAAAGCAAACAAGGATTAAAACAACTAGTCACTTCTACACTCAAGAACAGAAAGAAGATCCAAGATGGCTACACTGACCATGCAGGATATCTGAAAGGCAGCTCACCAGTAAGAGCAGGGTGACTAGCAAGCCATATTGTGGACCTCAAACCCCGACATCTGTGTTTCTCAGGTGAGAGAAGAATCCAGGGAGCAATGTGAAGCTCCATCTTCAGGCCAACCAGCTAATACTGGGAAAAATTCCCAGGCTCCCAGCCCTCACTGCTCCAGCCCTAGGCCACCCATCCAACCCACCGTCTGTGGATACCTTCCTAGGACCAGTGGCACAGCACATGCGCAGCTGACACTGCAGCCTTAAGCCACCGCTGCCCAAGCCCACTTTCTGTGGATGTCTTCCTGTGACCAGCACCTGTGGCTCAGACCTTGGGAGATCACTTTCACCTGTGGAGTGAATACCTCCCTGTACTGAGGGTGAGGATCCAGCCTAGGTGCCCACTCTCACAGTCCTGTGGACACCTTCGGGGTACCAGCAACTCCTGGTTGAAACCATGGAGCCACTGTCCTGGTCACAGCAGCGACTGGTGCTCACTCTTACCTTCCTGTGGAGGAGATACCGTCCAATACTATGGAGGAAGCACCGCTCTGTTCTTCCCACCTGGGTCAGAAACAACGAGCCCAGCACAACCAGTGAACCCAGGGAAGCTGAACAAGGCAAAGTAACCGAGTCTCATTGTTTGCTGCCTCAAGGAAGCCAGTGGGGCACTGGAGCAGCTCTAAGCTCAGAGATCTTTCCACCTCTGCTCCAGCTACCTGGCATACCTGAGTCACAAACAGAGCCAGCAAAGACAGTGATTCCAGGGGAGACCACTCATGACTCCAGAGACTGGTGGACCCAGTCTGCAATACAGTCTCCAGAAATAATCAGTCAAGGCTACACACAACCAGTTGGTTAGAGGCTAACATTCGAATACAGTAACAAAAACCAGGACATTATGGCTTCACCGGAATCTCTAAAAATCAATGGATATTCTATTGTAGCTGAAACACAGGAAAATGATCTTAAATCTATAATTATGCACTTATTTGAAGCACATAAAGAGGAAATTCATGGCAAAACATAAGTCTGAGTTGGACAGTCATAGACCCCGAATCACACAGCCAAACACCAAACACCAAACACCCGGTCACATTTGAAACACAGTAACATGGTGACCATAATTTGTTTTGCGTCATATGTAGTATACAAAATACAGCTGAATACACAGCACAGAAAAAAACATCATTTGTAATTTATGTATATGTATGTTACTGAATTTGATATATACTGTAAAAAAGATTTGTGAGTGTGCAAGTTTCATATATACAAATATCTATATATCATTTGTTATAAAAATAACCTTGGTATGTAATTTCAAAAGCCAATGTCTTTTAACTCTCTTGCATAAGACCCCCTTTAGAAGAAATATCGCACTATGTAAGTTCATTTTAATTTTGTTTTCCCGGCAATACTACATTAACTTCAGTAATATTATTTACTATTTGAATAAATAGATGTCTTAGGGTAGCTGGAAATAGTACCCATTAGAGCAATGGAAACTTACTGGCCTTAGTAAATAAAAATTGCATTAATATTTGGCTGAGAGCTGAAGCTGAGAACCCTGCTTCCTTATGGGAGAGGAGAGGCTGTAGATTGGCTTTCTGTCAGCATTTTCCACAGCACAGATGCCTCTTTCTGCTACTTACCTGAGAGATGTGCACCAATCAACACGGATTTCTGATATCAGGCTGTTATGTGAGGCTCCTTTGACATCAGCATCTGGAAATCCATATTCTGGTTATTCTAAATCACACTAATACATATTGTTGTTGTTTTATTTATCTTACACAGAATACATTTTATCGACTGAAATAAGCATCTCATTTTTCTTCAAATCATATTTCAATTTGCTGAGATTGAAATAAAGTACAAATATTTATGTGTATATAATAAAGCCATTAGTAGAACTGCAAAGGAAAATGTATACATATTTAAGTAATTTGAGCAGCATTATTCCACAGGAGCTTAGATGTTACAGGCATAAAACTGCCTGAATGCTAATGAAATTTTGCTCAAGGAAAAGAAAATTGCAACAAGAGCTTTAAAATAAGTAAAGTTTTGAAAAGAACAGTGATATCCTGTGATAAATTTATATTTTTAAGAAATAAAATGTTCTCGGAAATTAAGCCATTAAACTATTATTGGAAAACTTACCAACAAAAAGAACTATTTAAAATTTAATTAAGGGATCATTGAGACATCTCAGTGGAAAAAAGCAGTACTGACAAGTTTGACTATGTGAATCCTCATCTCATGGTGGAAACATAGAACTGACTCCAACCTACACACACACATACAGCTTGGCAGTCACCAATACACACATGGCATGCACAAATGCACGCGCACACACACACACACACACACAAACATAATACAAATACCATAAATAACCTTTTAAATTTTTAAATAAAATTAAAATACCTACATTGTTTGCTTTGGGTTGGTTTGGTTTTTGCTCTTCTTTTTATTGATAACAGTTTCTTTTCTCAAATAATATAGCCTAATTACTGTTTTCCTCCCTCCCTGCTTCTTTCTTCCCACCTGGATCTACTCCTTTTCTGTCTGTCCTTAGAAAAGAACAGTCTTAAAAGAAATGATATTAAAATATAGCAAAATAAAATGTAATAAGATAAAAACAAAAATTGTCACATCAAAGTTGGACAAGAAACATAGGAAAAGAGCCTAATAGAAGGCCCAAGAATCAAAGACCCACTTCTTCATACACTCAGAATCTCACAAAAATACTAAACTAGAAGCCAAAATACATATGTAAAGGACCTGGTGCAGACTCATGGATTCCCTGTGCGTGCTGCTTCAGTCTCTGTGAACTCATGTGAGCTTTGCTCGTGCTTAGTTAGAGGGCCGTGTTTTCTTAGTGTCTACCCTCTCCTCTAGCTTTTCCACTCTTTTGTCCTCCTCTGCCACAGGGTTCCCAGAGCTCTGAGGAGAAGAAATAGATGAAGACAGCCCACGTAAAGCTAAGTGTTCCAAAGTCTCTCATTCTCTGAATAATGCCTGGCTGTGGGTTTCTGTATTTGTTCCTATGTGCTGCAGGATGAAACTTCTCCAATGATAGCTAAACAAGACACTGATCTATCTATGAACGCAGCATAATATAATTGTTGCTTTTGTTGTTTTATCTTTTTTTTTTTTTTTAATGTATAGTGTCTGGTCTTACCCTAGATCCCTGAACTATCTACTCAGTGTTGGGTATAAGTTTTATTTCTTGGAGTGGGCCTTAAATCAAATCAGGTATTAGTTGGTTACTTGTATAAGTTTGTGTCACCATTGCCCTATGATATCTCACAGGTAAGACACTATTATAGAATAAAGGATATGTGGCAGGATTGATGTTTACATTTCACTGCCTGGTTTATTCCTATGTTGTCCTGTTTTTCCACATTGCAGATGGCATGGCTACAGCATCTCCAGCCTTCCATAGCCATGTGAGGTAATGCTCATAATAATCCCCTTTTTATAAATTACTGTATAATCTGCTCGATATTTCTGTAGAGAACCTTGTAAAACAATGCTCTATAAATAAATATTTTATAACTATTTTGACAAAATGTTATTTAAACTGACAGCTGCATACTTGATTTTTTAACTTTATATAAAGTACTGAATAAGAATAAGAAAAACCAAACTGTCAAAAATTAGAACTCACAATCAAATAAGAACTATTTTAGACACTTATTTTGACTACTATGAAGAAATTTAATAGTGTGCTAACATGATAAAAAGATAAGTAATTAAATTATAAAAATATGTGATTTTATTGCTTAGAATTAATAATTATTATTTTAATATTTTAAAATTCTGTAAACACAGACCTTAATATTTTCTCAGAGAATTGATTCTGGCACACAGATAGATTGATCAATGGATTTATTAGGTTGTTTGCCAATATTTTAACAAAAAAAAAACTTTAAAATGAGTCTACCTTAGTTAATATAATATATAGACAGCTGCCAAAGTGGACCCAGGAATTATTATGTGTTAATATTCAGGTCTATGTGTAACTGTAAACAAAAGAATGATGCAGAAATGACTGAGGTAACTTTGAGGATAGGTCATTAAAAACTGGTGTTTCTGCCTTTACATATTTCTAAGTAAACCAATTTCAATGTCAGTGACAGACACACAAACTAATGAAGGAATCTAGATAATGAGAAACAATGTCCTCTCTGTTACTATCTGACAGTACGGAAAGCCCTTTGTCATCAGGTGCAAGATCAAGCCACCTATGGAAAGTACCTATCTGCTATCTGCCATACCTTCAGGTGTCTGTAGCAGGCCATCCACATCTAGAAAGTTAAATCACACAGATGGAACCTGAAACCCTCACCAAACTCTTCTTAGAATTCCAATTTTAATGTACAAAAACACTGGAAAATAATTTCAACATATTAGTCATCAATAGGTTACTAAGACAAGTGTTTAAGTGTTAATCGATTGTAGGGGTAACTTTTGAGATATCAGTAAGTAGCTACATATCAAGTGTTATCTTTGCATCCTATGATTTTTTTATATGAGTAGAAACAAGGATTTCTATTTAAGATTATACCCAAAAAGCTGGAGAGATGTCTGAGTAATTAAGAATGCTCTACAATGGACCCAAGTTCAGCATTCATAGAGTTGATTCATAGTTACCCTGTTTCAAGAGATTTGATACTATCTTCTGACCTCTGCACTCAGGTTCACATACCCACACACAAACACATATGAATCACATAATTTAGTTATAAGGTAAATATTACCCCAAACTACTCGTAAGATTCTTTTTCTGTGACGATTAGGTTGGCAATTATTACATGGTTGCTCAATTATTTCATTAGAAATTGGATATAAATCCCTGATTGTCCATTGTAGCCAGAGCATCTGTGTACCCAGATCATCAAAGGAGAAGGCACAGTGACTGTGTTAACCATAAGTAACCATTGAATAAATCAGCTGTATCAGAAATGTCATTTCATGTCTAATATACTTCAGGGCACATGGACTGTGCCACCAGGAGAACTGGCATGGGACTGCTGAAGGGAAGCATGTTCAAACTCTGGAAACCTTTAGCTGGAGATTTAAACTCAAATTCCGCGATGGCAAGAGTGGGACAAGCTCCCGCCGGCTTCAGTGCCTGCCTCGGAGCAGGAAGCACAAAGACCCACAAAGGGACCAAATCGTCAGGCCCGCAGCTGGCACCTAGATGCAAACAGAGAGCATCACCAGCATCTTAGCCACAGCCAATTAAATGTGTTCACCCCTAAAACCCTTTTCCACTGTGCAAAGTTCATATAACACTTACTCTGTTACAGGGAGACTCGCACACATAAGCTGTTGCATACACACTTGAGAAATTGAGCTGTTTCACCAATAAAGGCACACATGAGCTGTTTCACTATTGTATATGAGCTGCTGATTTATCCTTAGAGAAAGTCTTCACCCCTTGGACACTCCCAGACACATCAGAATCCTGTAGACGCCTCTCGGTTCCAGAGTCTACTTTTTTTTTTTTTATTAATTACACTTTATTCATTTTGTATCCCCCCATAAGCCCCTCCTTCCTTCTCTCCTGATCCTACCCTCCCTCCCCTTTCTGCATGCATGCCACTCCCCAAGTCCAATGATAGGGGAGGTTCTCCTCTCCTTTCTGATCTTAGTCTATCAGTTCTCATTAAAAGTGGCTGCATTGTCCTGTACCGTGGCCTGGTAAGGCTGCTCCCCCCGCAGGTGGAGGTGATCAACGAGCAGGCCAATCAGATTCTGTCAGAGGCAGTCCCTCTTCCCATTACTATGGAACCCACTTGGACACTGAACTGCCATGGGCTACACCTGTGCAGGGGTTCCAGGTCATCTCCACGAATAGTCCTTGGTTGGAGTATGAGTCTCTGTGAAGTTCCCTGTGTTCAAATTATCTTGTTCTGTTGCTCTCCTTGTGGAGTTCCCATCCCTTCCAGCTCTTACTATTTCCCACTTCTTACATAGAATTCCATTCACTCTGCCCATCAGTTGGCCATCAGGCTCAGCATCTGCTTTGACAGTCTATACTGCAGAAGCTTTCAGAGGCCCTCTGTGGCAGGTTTCAAGGTTGTTTCCTGTTTTCTTCTGGCTTTCAGAGGCCCTCTGTAGCAGGTTCCGAGGTTGTTTCCTATTTTCTTTTTCTTCTGATGTCCATCCTCTTTGCCTTTCAGGATGGGGATTGAACATTTTAGTTAGGGTCCTCTCTTTTGCTTAGTTTGTTTAGATGTACAGATTTTAGTGGGTTAATTTATATTGTATGTTTATATGAGTGAATATATACCATGCATGTCTTTTTGCTTCTGGGACAACTCACTCAGGATGATCCTTTCCAGGTCCCACCATTTACCTGCAAATTTCATGATTTCCTTATTTTTCATTGCTGAGTAATACTCCATTGTATAGATGTACCACGGTTTCTGCATCCATTCTTCAGTTGAGGGACATCTGGGTTGTTTCCAGCTTCTGGCTATTACAAATAAAGCTGCTACAAACATGGTTGAGCAAATGTCCTTTTTGTGTACTTGAGCTTCTTTTGGGAATATGCCTAGGAGTGGTATAGCTGGATCTTGAGGAAGCACTATTCCTAGTTGTCTGAGAAAGCTCCAGATTGATTTCCAGAGTGGTTGTACAAGTTTACATTCTCACCAGCAATGAAGAAGGGTTCCCCTTTCTCCACAACCTCTCCAGCATGTGTTGTCACTTGAGTTTTTCATCTTGGCCATTCTGATGGGTGTAAGGTGAAATCTCAGTGTTGTTTTGATTTGCATTTCCCTAAAGGCTAATGAGGTTGAGCATTTCTTTAAGTGCTTCTCTGCCATTCGATATTCCTCTACAGAGAATTCTCTCTTCAGCTCTGTTCCCCATTTTTTAAGTGGATTACTTGTTTTTTTTTCCTTTTCAGCTTGTTTAGTTCTTTATATATATTGGATATGAGTCCTCCGTCAGATAAAGGGTTGGTGATGATTCTTTCCCAATCTGTAGGCAGTCACTTTGTTTTGATGACGGTGTCCTTTGCTTTACAAAAGCTTTTCAGTTTCATGAGGTCCCATTTATTGATTGTTGCTCTTAGAGCCTGTGCTGTTGGTGTTCTGTTCAGGAAGTTTTCTCCTGTACCAATGAGTTCTAGGGTATTCCCCACTTTTTTTCTAGCCGATTTAATGTGTCTGGTTTTATGTTGAAGTCTTTGATCCACTTGGACTTCAGTTTTGTGCAGGGTGATAAGTATAAATCTATTTGCATTTTTCTACATGTAGACATCCAGTTGGACCAGCACCATTTGTTGAAGATGCTATCTTTTTTCCATTGTATGGTTTTGGCATCTTTGTCAAAGATCAGGTGTCCGTAAGTGTGTGGGTTTATTTCTGGGTCTTCTGTTTGATTCAATTGATCCACCGTTCTGTTTCTATGCCAGTACCGTGCAGTTTTTATAACTGTTGCTCTATAGTACAGCTTGAGATCAGGGATGGAGATACCTCCAGAAGATCTTCTATTGTAGAGGATTGTTTTAGCAATGCTCGGTTTCTTGTTATTCCATACAAAGTTGAGAATTTTTCTTTCCAGATCTGTAAAGAATTGTGTTGGCAATTTGATGGGAATTGCATTAAATCTGTAGATTGCTTTTGGTAAGATGGCCATTTTTACTATGTTAATCCTGCCAAGCCATGAGCATGGGAGACCTTTCCATCTTCTCATATCTTCCTCTAATTCTTTCTTCAGAGACTTGAAATTTTTTTCATACAAGTCTTTGACTTGCTTGGTTAGGTTTACAGCAAGGTACTTTATGTCATTTGTGGCTATTGTGAATGGTGTTGTTTCTATACTTTCTTTCTCAGCCCTTTTGTCTTTTGTATACAGGAGTGCTACTGATTTTTTTGAGTTAATTTTGTATCCGGCCACTTTGCTGAAGGTGTTTATCAGCTGTAGGAGTTCCCTGGTGGAGTTTTTGGGGTCACTCACGTATACTATCATATCATCTGCAAATAGTGATAATTTGACTTCTTCCTTTCCCATCTGTATCCCCTTGATCTCCTTCAACTGTCTTATTGCTCTAGCAAGGACTTCCAGCACTATGTTGAAGAGATATGGAGAGAGTGGGCAGCCTTGTCTTGTCCCTGATTTCAGTGGGATTGCTTTAAGTTTCTCTCCATTCAGTTTGATGTTGGCTATAGGCTTGCTGTATATCACCTTTACTATGGTTAGATATGTGCCTTGTATCCCTGATCTCTCCAGTACTTTAAACATGAATGGATATTGGATTTTGTCAAATGGTTTTTCAGCATCTAGGGAGATTATCATGTGTTTTTTTTCTTTCAGTTTGTTAATATGGTGGATGACATTGATGGATTTCCGTATTTTGAACCACCCCTGCATACCTGGGATGAAGCCTACTTGGTCATAGTGGATAATATCTTTGATGTGTTCTTGGATTCGGTTTGCAAATATTTTGTTAAGTATTTTTACATCAATGTTCATAACGGAGATTGGCCTGAAATTCTCTTTCTTTGTTGAGTCTTTGTGAGGTTTAGGTACCAAGGTGATTGTGGCTTCATAGAATGAGTTTGGTAATGATCCTTCTGTTTCTATTTTGTGGAATAGTTTGAAGAGAATTGGAGTTAGCTCTTCTTTGAAGGTCTGGTAGAATTCTGCGCTGAAGCCATCTGGTCCTGCGCTTTTTTTTCCTGAGACTTTTGATGACTGCTTCTATTTCTTTGGGGGATATAGGACTATTTAATTTATTTACCTGGTCCTGATTCAGCTTTGGTAAGTCAAATCGATCAAGAAAATTGTCCATTTCTTTTAGATTTTCAAATTTTGTAGAGTATAGACTTTTGAAGTAAGTCCTAATGATTGTTTGGATTTCCTCAGTGTCTGTAGTTATGTCCCCCTTTTCATTTCTGATTTTGTTGATTTGGGTGGTGTCTCTCTGCCTTTTAGTTAGCTTGGCTAAGGGTTTGTCGATCTTGTTGATTTTCTCAAAGAACCAGCTCTTGGTTTCATTGATTCTTTGAATTGTTTTATTTGTTTCTAATTGGTTGATTTAGCCCTGAGTTTGATTATTTCCAGCCGTCTACTCCTTTTTGGTGTGTCTGCTTCTTCTTTTTCTAGGGTTTTTAAGTGGGCCATTAAGTTGCTTGAATGAGCTGTCTCAAATTTCTTCTTGAAGGCACTTAGTGCTATGAACTTTCCTCTTAGCACTGCTTTCATTGTGCCCCACAAGTTTGGGTATGTTGTGTCTTCATTTTCATTGAGTTGTAGAAAGGCTTTAATTTCTTTCTTCATTTCTTCCCTGTCCCAGCTGTCATTTAGTAACAAGTTGTTTAGTTTCCATGTGTGTGTAGGCTTTTTGCTATTTCTGTTGTTGTTGAAGTCCAGCTTTATTCCATGGTGATCAGACAAGATACAAGGGATTATTTCCGTCTTCTTGTATCTGTTGAGGCTTGCTTTGTGACCAACTATATGGTCTATTTTGGAGAAGGTTCCATGAGGTGCTGAGAAGAAGGTAAATTCTTTTGTGTTTGGGTGTAAAGTTCTATAAATGTCTGTGAGGTCCATTTGATTCATGACCTCTGTCAGAGATACTGTTTCTTTGTTTAATTTCTGTTTTGTTGACCTGTCCTTTGTTGAGAGTGGGGTTGAAGTCTCCCACTATTAATGTGTGGGGATCTATATGTGGTTTAAATTTTATCAATGTTTCTTTTACAAATGTGGGTGCTCTTGTATTTGGGGCATAGATGTTCAGGATTTTGATGTCTTCCTGGTGGAATTTTCCCTTGATGAGTATGAAGTGTCCTTCCTCATCTCTTTTTATTAATTTTGGTTGAAAGTCTATTTTATCAGATATTAGAATGGCTACTCCTGCTTGTTTCTTGGGTCCATTTGCTTGGAAAGTCGTCTTCCAACCTTTTACCCTCAGGTAATATCTATCTTTGTCCCTTAGGTGTGTTTCTTGTATGCAATAGATTGCTGGGTTTTGTTTACGTATCCATTCTGTTAATCTGTGTCTTTTTACTGGAGAGTTGAGTCCATTGATGTTGAGAGAGATTAATGACCAGTGGCTGTTAGATCCTTTGATTTTGATGTTGGCTGTGTTCATAAGGTTGTGTGCTTAGTTGCTTTTTGTTTTGCTGTAGTAAGGTTAATTATTTCCTGTGTTTTCTTGACAGAAGCTAATTTTCTTGGGTTGTATTTTCCCTTCCAGTGTCTTCTGTAATGCTGGATTTGTTCGTAGGTATTGTTGAAATTTGTTTTTGTCATTGAATATCTTGTTTTCTCCGTCTATGAGGACTGAGAGTTTTGCAGGGTATAGTAGCCTGGGCTGACATCGGTGTTCTCTTAGGGTCTGCATGATATCTGTCCAGGCCCTTCCGGCTTTCATAGTCTCTGTTGATAAGTCAGGTGTGATTCTAATGGGTTTGCCATTATATGTTACTTGGCCTTTTTCCCTTGCAGCTTTTAGTATTTTTTCTTTGTTCTGTATACTTACTGTTTTGATTATTATGTGGCGGGAGGATTTTCTTTTCTGGTCAAATTTGTTGGGTGTTCTGTAGGCCTCATGTATCCTTATTGGCTTCTCCTTTAACTTGGGGAAATTTTCTTCAATGATTTTTGTTGAAAATATTTTCTGGGCCTTGGAGAAGGGAGTCTTCTTTTTCCTCCATTCCTATTATTAGGTTTTGTCTTTTCATTTTGTCTTGGATTTCTTGGACGGTCTGTGTCAGGAATTTTTTGGATTTAACATTTTCTTTGACAGATACATCGATTTCTTCCATTGTATCTTCTACACCCGAGATTCTTTCTTCCATTTCTTGTATTCTGTTGGTTATGCTTACCTCTGTAGTTCCTGTTTTCTTCCCTAAATTCTTCCTCTCCATTATTTCCTCCATTTGTGTTTTCTTTAATTTTTCTAGTTCTATCTTCAGGTCTTGAGTTGTTTTGTTTACTTCCTTCACCTGTCTGCTTGTATTTTCCTCTTTTTCTTTTAGTTCCTTCAACTCTGTCTCTTTGATTTCTTTCAGTGATTTAATTATTTCTTCTCTGAAGGCCACAAGCTGTTTGGCTGCATCTTCCCGTATTTCTTCACGGATGGCCATAATCTACTTATCTTTATCTTCCTCCATTTCTTTACGGATAGCCATGATCTGTTTGGTTTTATCTTCCTCTAATTCTTTACATATTTTATTTGTTTCCTCTATTATCCTCTTCATCAGCATAGATGTAAGGTCATCTTCTTGATTTTCTATTATGCTGCATTGTTCAGGGCTGTTTGCCCCTTGACGGCTGGGTTCTGGAGATGCCATATTGCTCTATCTTTTGTTGGTTGAGCTTTTAAGCTGACCTCTACCCATCGGGCTGATTTAGGTGTTAGCTGTTAGTTTCTGTGCTTCCTGGAGTCCTGAGGTAGGGAGTATCCCCTTGGCCGGCAGATGATTTTTCCTGAAGGAGTCCTTCTCTGCTTTTTGGTTATGGTCACTGTATGGCCAGTGTTTCTCAGGAGTTGCCACTGCTCACCTCAGGTTTATAGCCCTGAGTAGTAGCTGTGGTCTATGTTAGGCAGGAGGGGATCTCCTCTTACCCATAGAAGTTCTCAAGTCCACTGCCCCACTGCTGGGTTTCTTGTTATAAATTTAGTGTGCTGCTGCTCACTAAATTTCTATGTACAGTCCTCTTGAAGAACCTGCTGATTCCCTAGCTGTGGGGTTTTCTCCCAACAGGGAAACTCAGTCTGTTATCCTGGGGCGCACAGTTCTGTCCGGGAAAGTGAGAGGTGCACTCAGCAAGTCTCTGGGCCAGAGGCTGATTGCTCCGCTCTGGACCTGGAGAATGTGCACCTAGGTTGAGTTGGCGCCTGGGGGCGCTGCTCTGGTCTGGAGGCTGGGTGCCTCACTCTGGACCAGAAGCTGTGTGTCCCTGTCTGGGATGGCAGCTGCAGGCACTGCTCTGGTCCATAGGCTGTGGGTGCAGCCCTCTTGAAGGACCAGGGATTTCCACAGTTTTGACAGTCTAGCTAGGGATAACTGGTTGATCCTTGGCACAGTATCTGAGGGCTGCTGTAATGGCTCTCTGGCTTTTGTAGGTCTGAGGATGCAGCTTTGTGTCCCAGTGCCCTAGGAGAACTCAATAATGGAGGCAGAGCACAGCGCTCCTGCCTGAATTAGGCAGGGCTCCGTGCAGGTGCCTGGATCCCGGCTCTGGGTCCGGGCTGGCTCTTGGGGCGCCCGTGGAACCTGAGTCTTTTCCAGGGGATGTCTTCCCTGCTCTGTGGGGTTATCTCTCGACTGGAAAATCCAGTCTATGGTGTTGTGGGCCCACAGTTCAGTCTGGGACCGTGACCAGATCACGCTGGGGTGTAGCTGTGGGCTGGCGACCAAGCGCCTGGTGGAACAGGGATCTCTTCCACAGTTTAGCCGGGTGAGTTAAAGCTGATTGAATCCCCCACCGTGGGATATCCTCTCACCTGTGAAACACAATCACTTGTGTTTTATGACCATGAGTTCTGATTGCTGGTCACTGTGCCAATCCTGCTGTGCTGCTCCTCAGAATGAGAGTCCTCCTGGCGCCACCATCTTGCCCCGCCCCCCTTAACTTTTCTTTTATGTATTTATTTACCCCACAGGCTTTAAGGTTTTTCAGAGATACAGTGGCATTGAGTTTTGTGTTTTTATGGAATTCCTGAATGTGCCTTGAGCACATTGACAGAGGAGACAATTTCCTGAAGAGAACACCAAGAGCTCAGGCTCTAAGATCAACAATTAATAAATGGAAACCTCATAAAACTGGAAAGCTTCTGTAAAGCAAAGGACATGGTCAACAGAACAAAACAACAGCTTACAGACTGGGAAAGGATCTTCACCAACCCTATATCTGACAGAGTGCTAATATCCAGAGTATATAAAGAACTCAAGAAATTAAACACCAACAAATCAATTAATTCAATTAAAAAATAGGGTACATTTTCCCTGGGTCTTTCTTGTTGTTTAGCTTCTTTAGGTATATAGACTTTAGTGTGTTCATCCTATATTATATGACTAATATCCACTTATGAGTGACTATATACCATGCGTGTCTTTCTGCTTCTGGGTTACCTCACTCAAGATGATTTTTCTAATTCCCACCATTTGCCTGCAAATTTAGGGAAGATGCTCAATCCTCATTCAGAAAGACAAACGCCATAGACATCAGAAGCAGGCACAGACAGGAAACAGGGCAGGAGCCTACCACAGAGAGCCTCTGAAAGACACCACTGATTGAAGTATCGAAGCAGAGGCTGAGACTCATAGCCAAACTTTGGGCAGAATGCAGGGAATCACATGAAAAAAAAACGGGAGAAAGAAAGACTAGGAGGGGCCAGACCTCCAAAAGGAGATCAACAGAGCCATAAAACTGAGCCTTGGAGACCCTGAAAAGAATTATACCGCAACCAAGGACAATGCATGGAGAGGACCTAAAACTCCAGCTCAGATGTAGCCCATAGACTCAGTATCTGAGTGTGTTCTCTAGTAAGGGGAGTAGGGATTTTCTCTAGCATGAACTCAGTGGCAGGCTCTCTGATCACCTCCCCCTGTGGGATGCAGCCTTGCCAGACCACAGAGGAAGACAGTGCAACCAGTCCTGATGAGACCTGATAGGCTAGGGTCAAATAGAAGGGAAGGAGGACCTCCTCTATCAGTGGACTAGGGAAGGGGCCTAGGGGGAGAAGAGGGAGGGTGTATGGGATTGGGAGGAGAAGAGGAAGGGGGCCACAGCCAGGATACAAATTGAATAAATTGTAATAAATTATAATAATAAAAAAATTTAATGGGGTAAGAGCTAAACAGAGAATTCTCAACAGAGAAATATTAAAGGACTGAGAACAATTAAAGAAATGCTCAACATCCATCCTTATTCATCAGGGAGATGCAAACAAAACTACCCTGATTCCATCTTACCCCCATCAGAATGACTAAGATCAAAAACTCAAGTGATAACACATGCTGGAGAGGATGTGGAGAAAGAGGAACCCTCCTCCATTGCTGGTGGGTATATAAAATTGTACAACCACTTTGGAAAACAATCTGGTGCTTTTTCAGAAAACTGGGAATAGTGCTAACTCAAGACCTAGCTATACCACTCATGGACATATATCTGAAAGATGTTCAACCATACAGCCAGGACATTTGCTCAAGTATGTTCATAGCAGCTTTATTCCTAGTAGAATAAATAGAATCTGGAAATAAACTAGCAGTCCCTCAACTGAAGAACATATACGGAAATTGTGGTTCTTTTGCAGAGCAGAATACTACTCAACTATTAAGAACAAGGAAATCATGAAATTTGCAGGCAAATGGGTGGAACCAGGGAAGATTACCCTGAGTGAGATATTTCAGAAGCAGAGAGACACACATGGAATAGCCTCACTTATAAGTGGATATTAGACCTATAATATAGGCTAACTGTACTAAAATTTACAGACCTAATGAAGCTAAACAACAAGGAGTATCCTAAGGAAAATACTTAATTCTCATTCAGAAGGGAAAACAGTACAGACACCAGAAGCAGTAGAAGTGAGGGAACAGGATGGGAGACTTTTTTTTTCCTGATAAGAGACAGAAAGGGAGTGCATCTGGATTAGGAGGATAGTCGGGAAGATTCTGGGAGGAGGAGAGGGCAGGAAAACTGTAATCAGAATATGTTCTATGAAAAATAATTTAATGAAGAAAATGTACTAGACAATGTATAGATGTATATATAAATTAATATACTAAAATAATAGTTTGATTAATGTAAATAAATATGTTTAAACATGTATTTATACACATGTGTGTTTGCATAGATATTGCACTTAGTAGCATATCTATAAAAAATTAGATAGGATTTTTTTATATATACAATTAAATGAGAAAAGTTCAAACTAATATTAAGCATTTAAATTGCCTTTATGGCAACAGACAGCACTCTTTAAAGTGGTCCAAAATATAGGAATGGACTGATAAATTGACTTGACTTCTTATCATAACAATAAGGATTTCTACTTCTCAGTTCCATATATAAGTGCCTAGAATTCAGAGTACAAAATGAATATGCCAAAGATCACTGAACGCCCAAGGAAAACCAATCTCAGTATGAAGATGAGATCTGGGCACAAATACCAACCCTAACCTTGGCACTATTACTAACTGTTAAGTGCTTTGTGAGGGAACGTTAGATTTCTTTAAGAGTTTATACAATGGTAATTCAACCATGCTCCAGCGGAAGACAACACATACAATCGTGTTCGTGAGCACAAATTGGATATAATGAGCAGAATGTGAAAACAACACACTTGGTGGGAAAAGGACACAAAGTTTGGTGGGTAGAGAAGGGGGTGTGTCTAGGAAGAGTTGGGAGGAGGGGGTGAACATAGTCAAAATACATTGAACAAAACTTTCAAGGAACTAATAATACTTTTAAAAGCAAATGAAAACACCAACGTTCTGTTTATAGTGTGTTATTATTGCATGGTGTATGATGAAGTACTAAAAAGAACACGGCCTGGATGGTTTGTTGTCTTAACCAGATAATCCTGTATTGTTTGGTGCAATTTTAAAAAATGTAAAATGTGTTTGTTTGTTTGTTTGTTTGTTTGAAAGCCATGAAGATCAAGTCACAGAGAAGCTGGTATTGTTCTCTGAGGTTAGCACCCAGAAAAATCAACCAGATTCTCAGTTTTTCTTCGAGAAAAACCCACTTATGCTTCTCGCATATGAGATAATAAACCATTCTGAATAAAAATATAACACTCTCTTCAGAATAGGGGTCTGTCTTCAGAAGAGACAAACTAGCTCCAACCCATCCTGCTGGCACTCATCAGCATCTGAGTGGACTGAGAAACAAATCACCAACTATATCTTATTCATAACCTAATCACGGAGAGAATAAGAAAGGCTAAAAAATAGGTGTGAAATGCACAATTCAGTGCATAGGACATTGAAAATCTAAGTATATTATAATGAAGAAAAACAAGGATAATAATTTAATATGGTTTTGAGATTATTGTATGTTTATGTAATTCTAAAATTCCTGTCTCTGCACTCCAAACTTTCTGTATAATCTCGCTCCCTTAAAAATTCATAGCATCTTCTAAACTGTTGTTATATACAAACATATGTATAAACATTTATATATACACATTTATGCATATGTATGTGCACATATATAAAAGCAAATTTAAAAACAAAAAATACCTCAAAGGCCAGAAATATTATGTTTTTAATATCTATTGATCAAAGGAGTCTCCAGAGTATATAAGTAACATTAAGACAAGGAAAGAAAAATAACCCAATAGAAATTTACCTCAGGGTATGTAAAAATATAGCTGACCTGTCATTAAATATATTTAAAAATTAGCTTATTCATAATAAAAAGAGAAATTAAAACTATAAAATATCATTTTTCTTCCAAGCTGACAAAATTTAACCTACAAATTTTAAATATTTTCAGAGCTATCATTAAATAGCCTCTTACTCTGTGGATGGAAGCTGGTTTAATGATTGGACTACATCCTACTATATGGTAATATACTAGTAAATATCTAACCTTACAGAAAATTTTATTTAATCTGCACAAGAATATTTGCTGTGTTCTTGTTTTTAATAGCAAAACTAATTATACTCAATTTAACTCCTAATCCTCATCAAAGAAATTCTTTTCACAGCAGAGTGAGGACACTGCTAGCATAATCAAATTCATTCCCTCCTGTGTTTTATTTGATGTCTGGCCAGAGAATCTCAAGCTCTATATCCCTACTTCGGCTCAGCGGGACTTCTGGTCCTTCTTTATTTCTCTTTTGATATCAATGAAAAGTTTCAGGAAACATGATTTGTTTATTACCTTCAGACATGAAATATATAAGGAAATCTTAATTCTTAAATTTCTTTACATTCATAAAGTTTAGTCTGCCTTTGCTTTCTATTGTCTTGAATATATAAATTATATATGATGTAACAAGATTTTATATTACAATTGTGCAATCATATCATTAAGTATTTCTGTTAGGCAAACTGCAAAATCTAAGGTAATAAATGCATCGCACACATGTGGCTCTCAGAAAATCTTTTGCTATATGATTTAAATGAATATACATTGTACTCCCATAATTCATCTTTACTGGAATGCTATAGCTATACTTCTTGGGTTCCTGTATCTGTTTTTTCCAGGTTTAGATAAACCTCTTTGATAGCATCTCTCATAAGGGAAATAGTCACCTGGTAAGTGAGTGCCTGTAAATATTTAATTGATGAATTACTTTGCTATGTGTATAGTACTTTTGTTTATGCTTTGACTATTTTA
This sequence comes from Psammomys obesus, assembly GCF_907164565.1. Classification (NCBI taxonomy): domain Eukaryota; kingdom Metazoa; phylum Chordata; class Mammalia; order Rodentia; family Muridae; genus Psammomys; species Psammomys obesus. The sequence continues at coordinate 29,405,495 of NW_026596057.1, forward strand.
TACATGCATTTACATTGCATTTTCATCATTGCCTTGCTTTGACTCTTGCAGAATCTCTGTGATAATTTCATAATTTTTCTCTTTTAACATATAAATGAATGTCTATTTTTCATAGATACTAAATTTTACTTGCTCATTCATGCACTGACAGACATACAAGCTATTTCCATTTCCAGGCTATTGTGATTTGAGCAGCAATGAGCAATAACTACATATATCTGTAGTTACTGTAGCTATGGTGTATAGGATATGGAATCCTTTTGGGAATATGCCAAGAAGTAGTATAGCTAGGTGATACATCGATTGTTTTTCTAGCTCTTTGAGGAACGTACACATTTTTTTCCATAGAGGCTGTACACATTTGCACTCCCAGTAACACTGACTGAAAAAGGCTACTTTCATCCTCATCCATTTAGCAGCATTTCGTGATGTTTTTATTCTTTTCTTCTCTGCAGTTGTTAATCAACTGAAAAAGGCAGTTTACAGAATGAGAAGGAGAGGCTTTGATGGCTACACACATAACAGTGATCAATGTTTAGATTACACAAGAAATGAAAATATACAACACTAAGAAAGTAAACAACTCTACTTAAAATAGGCTATGAAATTGTACAGAAAAATACAAATGGCTATGTAATACTTGGCAATTAGCGGAATTCAAATCAAAACTACTGTGAGATTTCTTACGAAGTCAGAATTGTTAAAATATCAAAAAGTCAGAAAGTTAAAATATCAAAAGATAATCTCTAAGTTAAGTTATATGTTGGACTTATTTGGGGAGATATTATTAACCCAAGATCTTAGGTCTCCTAATAGAGGAATTAAATCAGAGTTCCTAAGATAGCAGACTGAAAATTTTTAGAGATGAATTGTTTGTGCACAAGGCTAAAAGTCAATAGAAATTTCTATTTCCTACATAGAAGATCTGCCTCTAATGCAGCCAGAATATCAAATGCAGTGATTCAAGGGGCAATGTACTCAATTTAAATTTCTTATATTATGTCCCATAAACCCATAGGTTCCTCTGTTCCCATGTCCTCCTAGGCTGCATTGAACACTCTCATGAAATGTTTTAATCTTTCTGCCTTTGAAATGCCTGAGCACTGGTGCTCTTACAATTCTAAAGTCAGTTCATAGCTTCTGGGTCTAAACACATGGCATTTGGAATTATCTATGTTAAGACAGTGTAAAGAGAATACTTCCTCACCAATTTACCTTATGCATAACTAGATGTCCTACCCTGAAGGGTAAAGAACCATTCGGATTCTATCTGCTATTTTCCTTGTCCCTCCAGAGAGCCACAAGCTATAAGCACAAGAGAAAAGTCAAAGAGATGTGAACTTCAGAGCATATAAAAACATTTTTAAAGGTTGAAACAGTCCTTGTATTAAATGCTAGTGGAAAGTGAGACAAAGAGTTGGTCATTAGATTTAGAGATATGGAGTTCTTTTTGACTCAAAGAGACAATAAAATGGAGCACCTAAGACTGAGTACTTCAGAGATGTTCCCTTGGATGTTAATACCATTCCCACTCCTAAATATGTGCATAAGCATGAAAAGAATTTGATTAGACACAGATCTTCTAATTCAACCTTTCTGCTTCATCAAATCCCTTTGTCTCAGCCACCAACACTCCAGGCGTACTATACCAGGAAATTCACTGACCACAGTGACCAAAGGAGTAGAGAGGCAATCTTCAGTTTCTTGTCCTCTATTAACAATTCCTGTCTCATCCCCAGACCTACAGGAGATCACTTGCAGGGTCTATTTCCAGGGAACTCTGCAGATCCTTATGGCATATGCAGGTTTTCTCCCTACAGTGGGCCCTCTAGGCTCTGCTCCCATTTATAACTTATCTCTATTCCTTCATGTTATCTCCCAATAACTAGAAACATAGTTTAGCCAGGACCAACAGTGGTTACACTTGGCATGATCTCAGAAGCATTTTTTAAAACTAGGCAACCCACAGATACTACATTCTCCTAAGATCCAGAGAAGGTAACAGAAGCCAAGAAAGGTAACATATATACAGCAAAGATAAAACTAGAACTAGGTATCAAGACATAGAATTGCAATCATTAAAAACCCAGATGCAAAGACAACAGCATAGAAACACAATCAATAACAGCCAGGAAAATATGTCTCTATGAGTCCCAGGGACCCTATTATAATATGTCCAGAGGGATATAATATAGCTGAACTACAAGATAATGAATTCAAAATAAATATTACTGATTACCGATATGACTACAGACATTAAAGAGAATATAAATGATTCTTTATTGAAATGATTCTTTATATGAAAACAAAATCAGTGGAATAAAATAAAGAAAAATAGGGCATGAAACTAGAAATGGAATCACTAAATGAAATTAAAACTAAGGTAAACTGGAAATAAAAATTTTAGGAAAACAAAACCCTCTAAGATTAAGAAACAAATTTCATCAATAGAATACAAGCCAGGAAAGGAAGAATTTTAGGCATTTAAAACAATATAAAAGAACTGGAAACCTCAGTCAAAGAAAATGATAGAGCTAAAAAACTTAAAGGCACAAAACATTTAGAAATGAAAATAATCTATATATAATAGGAATACAGAAAATTTGAAAATAGAAATAAAAAATGACTGACAAAACCTTAATTAACTATAAAGTAGAGAGAATATTCAAATTAACAAAATTAGACATAAAATGGGGCATGACAACAGACATTGAAGAAATTGAATCATAAGAACATTATTCAAAAACTTCTATTCCAACATATTTCCAAATCTGAAGAAAACTGATAATTTTCTCAATACACACCACCTCCAACATTAAATCAAGATCATATTAGCAATTTAAACAGACCTGTAACCTCCAGTGTAATAGAAACAGTAATTGAAGTCTAGTAACAGAATAAAAGGCCACCGCACAGATTCAGAATTTCAATAAAGAGCTACTGGATATGGTTCTCAATTTGTAAACTAGAAATAGAAGAAGCATTAGCCAATTTGTTTTGTGAGGTAACAGTTACCCTGATATTCTCATCACATAATGGTGCAACAAAGAGAATTATGGACAGACCATTTTCCCTTATGAACATAGAATACCTATAACCTGAATTCTACAACACAGCAAGATTATCTGCCATAATCAAGTAGGCTTTGTCCCAGAGATGAGGGAATGGTTCAACATATGTAAACAAATAAATATAATCCACCATATACACAATCTGAAAGACAAAATAACATGATCGTCTCATCAGATTCAGAAAATGCATTTGACAAAATTCAATACCACTTCATGATAAATATTCCTTAAGAGATTTTATATAAAAGGAACATACCTCAATATAATAAAGGTAGTTTGCAGCAAGCTTATATTCAAAACCAACTTACATGCAGAGAAACTCAAAGCAAATCCAATAAAATCTGGAACAAGACAAGGATATTCACTCTCTCCATACCTATTTAATATAGTACTTGGAGTTCAAAAAAAAAAAAAAAAAAACTTCATGAAGGAGATCAAGTGGATACAAATTGGAAAGGAAGAAGTCCAAATGTTTTTATTTGCAGATGATCAGAGAGTATATATAGAGACCCTAAAAATTCCACTGGTATACTTTAAAGGTAATAAGCATTTGTAGCAAAGTAGACGTATACAAAATGTACTCACAAAAGATAAAGGGATGGAACTAGAAATGATCATCCTGACACAGAAAGACACACATAGTTTGTACTCACTTATAGGTAGCTATTATCCATATAGTACAGGATAACCATACTACAATTCGTAGAACCAAAAAGATAAGTAACAAGAAGGACCAAAAGGAGGATACTTAAATATCACTTAGAAGTGGAAATGGAATCGATAGCAGAAGTTGTTGAAGAGAGGGAACAGGTTTTAAGAAGCAGCATGAAGAAAAATTACGCTATAGATCATATTGAGGAGGCGGGGAGGATAGACTTGAAAAAAGAAGGAAACCATAGGAAGGGGATTCTCTAACACAAGCTGGAGAATGTTTGCAGGTTAGGTTCCTGGGAGGATATGGGATATGGGATAGGATATGACTCTAGCTAAGACTTTTGGTAACGGGGTTCGTAGAGACTGAAGAGCCACCCTCTAACTAGACTGGACTCCTAGTAGAGGGAAGGAAACACCTACTCACACACACAAACTCACACACACACACACACACATACACACGCGCGCACACACACACACACACACACACACACACAATCAGTTTCTTGTCATTACACAAAGAGAAAACAGGCTGAGAAGGAAATCAGGGAAACACCTTTCATAGTAGCCTCAAAAATTATGAAATATCTTGGGGTAATGCTAAGCAAGCAGGTGAAAGACTTGTAGGACAAAATCTTTACGACATTGAAAATAATTAAAGACATCAGATGATGTAAATATTCCCAATGCTCATGGATTGGTAGGGTTAATATAGTAAAAATGTACCATCCTAACAAAAGCAATCTACAGATTCAATGCAATCTCCATCACAATTCTTCACAGACCTTGAACAAGCAATTCTCAGTTCCAAATGAAAACAAACAACAACAAAAATACAGGGTAGGTAAACTAATCCTGAATAATAAAAGAAGAGCTGAAGGTATTACCATTCCTCATCTCAAATTGTACTACAATTCTATAGTAATAAAAACAGTTAAATACTAGCAAAAACAGACAGGTTGATCAATGATATGGAAGTGCCAAGCATAAATTCACACACCTAAGCGAACCTGATTTCTTTTATTCAATTTACATCCTGGTTGTAGCCCTATCCCTCTTCACCACCCAGTTACACCCTCCCTCCATCATCACCCTATTCCTCAGAAAAGGGAGCCCCCCTTTTCATCCGCCCCAGCTCATAAAGTCACATCAGGACTGAGCCTGTGTTCTTCCCCTGTGGCCTGTCAGGGTTGTTGCCTTAGGAAAGTGAACAAAAAGTAGTCCCCACCCCCTCCCTTACTTGAAGACCCACATGAAGCCTAAGCTGCCCATCAGCTGCATTTTTATGGGGGGCCTAGTTCCAGTTCATGCATGGTCCTTGGTTGATGCTTCAGCTTCAGCAAGCCCCTCTGGGCCCTGGTGAGTTGGCTCCATTGGTCTTTTATAGAGCTCCTGTCACCTCCAGGTTCTTTTCTCATTCCTCCCACTTTTCCACAAGACTCCCTATGTATCACCCAATGTTTGACTGTGAGTCTCAGAATCTGTTTTGAGGTGTTATGAAGCAGAGCCTCTTAGAAGACAACTCTGATAAGCTTCTGTCTGCAAGCTTAGCAAAGTATCTTTCATAATGTCACTATTTGGCACTCTCCCATTGGGTTAGTGTTTGGTTGGGCCAAAAATTGGTTGAATATTTCTTCAATCTCTGCTCTATCTGCTCTCATTATCCTTGCACATCTTGTAGGCAAGGTAAAATTTGGGTCAAAGTTTTTGTGGATGCGTTGGTGTTCCCCTTCCTCTACTAGGAAACTAAGCGAGTTAGAGGGTGTCCTCTTTAGTCCCTACAGCCTCTGCTACTAGCAGTCTCTACTTGATTACTGTTCATACCCTCCTAGGAGCCTACCCTAAGTTAGGTCACTAGCTTGTCACAGAGATGTCCCCACCCTCAGTTTCTCTTTTGTCTATGTGTCTATACCTTTGTAATCTGTTTTCCTGTACTATATGGCTAAAATCCACTTTTAAGTGGGTACATGCCACATGTGTCTTTCTGGGCCTGAGTTACCTCACTCAGGATGCTCTTTTCTAGTTCCACCCATTTACCTGCAAATTTCATGTTTTCCTGGCAAACATGCATGCCGCTTCCTTTATGTGTTCCTTGCGCTTTCTCTTTAGCTCCTTTTCTTCAGTTTGCTCATTTTGTTCTATTCTGTTTTGTTTGTAGAGGTGTGGATTTGTATGGGAGGGGATGGAGGAGGACCTGGTGGGAGGTAGAGGAGGGAAAATCATAATCTGATCACATTTTCTGAAAAGAAATCTTATTTCCGTTACAAACATATAAGAAGAAAGAGAATTAAATTAGCTCAAGATGTGGATAGTTAAGGGCCTGGAACATAGTTTCATGTAAGCATGAGCTAATATTAATAATGTTTATAATCACTTGCAATAATGTGCAGAAATAAGTCATTTAAAACGTACACTAAAGTTTACAGGAAAGATAATGAATTTGTATTTTGTGAGCCACATCACCACACAGGAAAAAAGAGAAATTAACTAATGCATGAAAGGCAATATTACCTACAGAATGGAAAATATCCCAACCCTATATCTGACAGAGGGCTAATATCCAAAATATATAAAGAACTCAAGAAATTAAATGCCAAGAAACCAAATAACCACTTTTAAAAATGGGGTACAGAACTGAACAAATAATTTTCAACAGAGGAATCTCTAATGGCTGAGAAGCACTTAAAGAAATGTTCAGTGTCATTAGTCATCAGAGAAATGAAAATCAAAATGATTCTGAGATTCCATCTTACACCTGTCAGCATGGCTAAGGTCAAAAACTCAAAAGACAGCACATGATGCCAAGAATGTGGAACATGGAGAACACTCCTTCCTTGCTGGTTGGAATGCAAACTTGTGTAACCACTGTGGCAATCAATCTAGAGGTTTCTCAGAAAATTATCAATAGATCTACATCAAGATCCAGCTGTACTACTCCTGGCCATATATACACAACAGATGTTCCACTAAACCACAAGAACACTTGCTCAACTATGTTCATAGCAACTTTATCCATAAGAGCCAGAAACTGGAAACAATAAATAGATGTCCTTGAACAGATGGATGGATAAAGAAAATGTGGTATATTTACACAATGGAGTATTACTCAGCTATTAAAAACAAGGACATCAGCTGCATGCCTTTAATCCCAGCACATGGAGAGGCAGAGGCATGTGGATCTCTGTGAGGCCAGCCTAGTTTACAAATTGAGTCCTGGGGAGACAGGCTTCACAGAGAAACTTTGTCTCAAAAAAGAAAAAAAAAAAAGAAAACAAACAAACAAAACAAGGACATCAAGAAATTTGTAGGCAAATAGATGCAACTAGAAAATATCATCCTAAGTGAGGTAATCCAGACTAAGAAAAACATGCTATATACTCACTTTTAAGTGGATATTAGGCCTGAAGTAGAGGAAAAACATGCTACAATCCACAAACCCAAAGTGAGAGGAGGGCCCAAGGGAGGATGCTTGAATCTCACTCAGAAAAGGGAAAATAAAATGGACATCTGAAGTAGATGGAAGGAGGGCACAGGGTGTTAGAGAGTGTAGGGAGAGGAACAGAGGAGGATCAGATATGGGAGAAGGGCTGGGGAGGACTGGAAGAGAATTGAAATCATTGGGGGCGGGCATCTCTGGGACAGGGGAGGCTCCAGAGAGTCTGGTGAAGTGACCCTAGCTGAAACTTCTAGCAGTATAGAGTATGGAGCTTGAAGTGGCCACCTCTTGTAGCTGGGTGGAACTTACCATGGAAAGAGAGGGACGCCAAAACCCCACAAAACCTTTGAGCCAGCCAACAATGACCAGCCCAACTTGAGTTCCATGCCATGAGAAAGAGCCCACTCCTGACACTATTAATAGTATTCAGTCATACTTGCAGAGAGGAGGTTAGCATGATTGTCATTTGAATAGCTTCACCCAGCAGTTGATGAAAACAGATGCAGAGACTGAGGGCCAAACATTAAGCAGAACTCTGGGAATCTTATAGAAGAGGGGAAGAAAGCTTAAAAGAGCCAGAGAGGTCAAGGAAACCACAAGAAAACCTACACAATCAACTAACCTGGGTCATAGGGGCTCATAGAGACTGAACTACCAGCCAGACAGCATCCATGGGATGGATCTAGGCCCCACACACATATATAACAAATGTACATCTTCTTCCTCATGTGAGACCTCTAACAGCAGGAGCAGGGTCTGATCCTGACTCTGTTGCCTGCCTTTGGATCTCTTTCTTCTAATGGACCCCCTTGTCTAGCCTCAATAGAAGATGAGCCCTGTCCTACTTGATAGGTCAAGGCAGAGTGGTATCCACATGAAGCCTCCCCTTCTCTGAGGAGAAAAGGGAGGAAGGGAAGGAAGGTGAGTGGGAGAGAGGAGAGGTGAGAGAGAGAGGAAGAACAAGCAATTTCAATCAAGATGTAAAATTAATTAATTAATTAATTTAAAACTCCAAGATATATATATTTTTTTGTTTTTTTTTTCTTTTTCTTTTTTTTTTATTTTATTTTTCTTTTTAGTTACATTTTGTTAACTCTGTGTCCTAGCTGTATCCCGCTCCCTCATTCCCTCCCCAACCCCACACTCCCTCCCTGGTCTCCTCCCTGCCCCTTTCCAAGTCCACTGATAGGGGAGGACCTCCTCCCCTTTCATCTGACCCTGTTTTATCAGGTATCTTCAGGGCTGGCTGCAAAGTCCTCCTCTGTGGCCTAACAGACTGCTCCTCCCCTGGGGAGGAGCCTGCCCTTGAGATCCTGTTAGAAATAGTCCGTGTTCCCCTTACTTTGGAAAACTACTTGGTTACTGAGCTACCACGGGCCACATCCGAGCAAAAGTTCTAGGTTATATCCATAGATGGTCCTTGGTTGAGTGTCAGTCTCAGAAAAGACCCTGTGCCCAGATATGTTTGGTCCTTGTAGAGCTCCTATCCTTTCCATATCATACTAACTTCCCTTCTTTCATATGATTCCCTGCACTCTGCCGAGGGTTTGGTTATGAGTCTTAGTGTCTGCTTTGAAACACTGCTAGGTAGAGTCTTTCAGATGCCTTTTGTGGTAGACTCCTGTCATAAGTTCAATGCCCATCCCATTTGTCTTTCTAAATGAGGATTAATCACCTTCGCCTGTGTCCACTTTCTTGATTATCTTCTTTAGGTGTGTAGATTTCATTATGTTTATCATATCTTGTAGGTCTATATAAGTGAGTATATACCATGTTTGTCTTTCTCCTTCTGGGATATTTCACTCAGAATGATCTTTTCTAGATCCCACCACTTGCCTGCAAATTTCATTATTTCCTCCTTTTTGATTGCTGAGTAGTATTCCATTGTGTAAAAATACCACAATTTCTGTATCCATTCCTCCGTTGATGGACATCTGGGTTGTTTCCAAGTTCTGGCTATTACAAATAAAGCTGCTATGAACATGGTTGAACAAATGTCCTTGTTGTGTACTTGAGCAAATTTTGGGTATATACCTAGGAGTGGTATAGCTGGGTCTTGAGGTAGCACTACTCCTAGTTGTCTGAGAAAGCACCAGATTGACTTCCAAAGTGGTTGAACCAGTTTACATTCCCACCAGCAATGGAGGAGGGTTCCCTTTTCTCCACAACCTCTCCAGCATGTGCTATCACTTGCATTTTTCATCTTGGCCATTCTGATGGGTGTAAGGTGAAATCTCAGGGTCATTTTGATTTGCATTTCCCTAATGGCTAATGAGGTTGAGCATTTCTTTAAGTGTTTCTCTGCCATTCGATGTTCCTCTTTCGAGAATTCTCTGTTTAGCTCTGTTCCCCATTTTTTAATTGGATTACTTGGTTTGTTGCTTTTCTGCTTCTTTAGTTCTTTATATATACTGGATATTAGCCCTCTGTCAGATAAAGGGTTGGTGAAGATTCTTTCCTAATCTGTAGGCTGTCTATTTGTTTTGATGACAGTGTCTTTTGCTTTACAGAAGCTTTTCAGTTTCATGAGGTCCCATTTATTGATTGTTGCTCTTAGAGCCTGTGCTGTTGGTGTTCTGTTCAGGAAGTTGTCTCCTGTGCCAATGAGTTCTAGGCTGTTCCCCTCTTTTTTTCCAACTGATTTAGAGTATCTGGTTTTATGTTGATGTCCTTGATCCACTTGGACTTTAGTTTTGTGCAGGGTGATAAATATGGATCTATTTTCATTTTTCTGCATGTAGATATCCAGTTGGTCCAGCACCATTTGTTGAAGATGCTGTCTTTTTTTCCATTGAATGGATTTGGCTTCTTTGTCAAATATTGAGTATTCATAGGTGTGTGGGTTTATTTCTGGGTCTTCTATGCGATTCCATTGATCCTCCTTTCTGTTTCTATGCCAATACCATGCAGTTTTTATTACTGTTGCCCTGTAGTACAGCTTGAGATCAGGAATGGAGATACCTCCAGATGATCTGTTGTTGTACAGGATCGTTTTGGAGATTCTGGGTGTTTTGTTTCTCCAGATGAAGCTGAGAATCTTTTTTTCAAGGTCTGTAAAGAATTGAGTTGGTATTTTGATGGGAATTGCATTGAATCTGTAGATTGCTTTTGGCAGGATGGCCATTTTCACAATGTTAATCCTACCAATCCATGAGCACGGGAGATCTTTCCATCTTCTGAGATCTTCTTCAATTTCTTTCTTCAGAGACTTGAAGTTTTTCTCAAACAGGTTTTTCACTTGCTTGGTTAGAGTCACACCAAGGTACTTTATGTTATTAGTGGCTATTGTGAAGGGTGTTGTTTCCCTAATTTCTTTCTCAGCCTTTTTGTCTTTGGTATACAAGAGGGCTTCTGATTTTTTTGAGTTGATTTTGTATCCTGCCGCTTTGCTGAAGGTGTTAATCAGCTGAAGAAGTTCTCTGGTTGAATCTTTGGGGTCGCTCATGTATACTATCATATCATCTGCAAATAGTGACACTTTGACCTCTTCCTTTCCGATTTGTATCCCCTTGATCTCCTTTAGTTGTCTTATTGCTCTGGCTAGGACTTCAAGTACTATATTGAAGAGGTAGGGAGAGAGTGGGCAGCCTTGCCTTGTCCCTGATTTCAGTGGGATTGATTTAAGTTTCTCTCCATTGAGTTTGATGTTGGCTATAGGCTTGCTGTATATTGCCTTTACTATCTTTAGGTATGTGCCTTGTATCCCTGATCTCTCCAAGACTTTAAACATAAATGGGTATTGGACTTTGTCAAATGCTTTTTCAGCATCTAAGGAGATGATCATGTGGTTTTTCTCCTGCATTTTGTTTATGTGGTGGATTACATTGATGGATTTCCGTATTTTGAACCACCCATGCATGCCTGGAATGAAGCCTACTTGGTCATGGTGGATGATATCTTTGATGTGTTCTTGGATTCGGTTTGCAAGTATTTTATTGAGTATTTTTGCATCAATGTTCATAAGAGAGATAGGTCTGAAGTTCTCTTTTTTTGTTGGATCTTTGTGTGGTTTAGGTATCAAAGTGACTATGGCTTCATAGAATGAGTTTGGTAGTGTTCCTTCTGTTTCTATTTTGTGGAAGAGTTTGAGGAGAATTGGTGTTAGCTCTTCCTTGAAGGTCTTGTAGAATTCTGCGCTGAAGCCATCTGGTCCAGGGCTTTTTTTGGAGGGGAGACTGTTAATGACTGCTTCAATTTCCTTGGGAGATATAGGACTATTCAGTCTTTCTACCTGATCTTGACTTAATTTTGGTAGATGGAATCTGTCAAGAAAGTTATCCATTTCATTTAGATTTTCAAAATTTCTGCCATATAGGCTTTTGTAGTATGACCTAATAATCGTTTGGATTTCCTCAGTGTCTGTAGTTATGTCCCCATTTTCCTTTCTGATTTTGCTGATTTGTATGGTTTCTCTCTGCTTTTTAGTTAGTTTGGCTAAGGGTTTGTCTATCTTGTTGATTTTCTCAAAGAACCAGCTTTTTGTTTCATTGATTCTTTGGATAATTTTATTTGTTTCTAATTGATTGATTTCTGCCCTTAGTTTGATTATTTCCAGTGGTCTGCTCCTCTTGGGTGTATCTGCTTCTTTTTTTTCTAGGTTTTTCAGTTGGACCATTAAGTTGTTTGTATGTGATGTTACGGATTTCTTCTTGTAGGCACTTAGTGCTATAAATTTTCCTCTGAGCACTGCTTTCAATGTGTCCCATAAATTTGGGTATGTTGTGCCTTCATTTTCATTGAATTCTAGAAAGTCTTTAATTTCTTTCTTTATTTCTTCCTTGACCCAGCTGTCATTGAGTAGTAAGTTGTTCAGTTTCCATGTGCGTGTCGGCTTTTTGTTGTTTCTGTTGTTGTTGATGTCCAGCTTTAGTCCATGGTGGTCAGATAGTATACAAGGGATTATTTCAATCCTTTTGTATCTGTTGAGGCTTGCTTTGTGACCAACTATATGGTCTATTTTGGAGAAGGTTCCATGTGGTGCTGAAAAGAAGGTGTACTCTTTTGAGTTTGGGTGAAAAGATCTGTAGACGTCTATTAGGTCCATTTGATTTAGGGATTCTGTGAGTGCTTTTATTTCCCTATTTGGTGTCTGTCTGGTTGATCTGTCCCTTGATGAGAGTGGGGTGTTGAAGTCTCCCACTATTAAGGTATTAGGATCAATGTATGATTTAAGCTTTAATATTGTTTCATTTACGAATGTAGGTGCTCTTGTATTTGGGGCATAGATATTCAAAATTGTGATGTCCTCTTGTTGGATTTTTCCTTTGATGAGAATATAGTGGCCCTCCTTATCTTTTTTGATTAACTTCGGATGAAAGTCTATTTTATTAGATATTAGGATGGCTACTCCAGCTTGTTTTCTGGAACCATTTGCTTGAAAAACATTTTTCCAGCCCTTTACTCTGAGGTAGTGTTTATCTTTGTTGCATAGGTGTGTTTCTTGGATGCAACAGAATGTTGGGTCCTGTTTCCGTAACCATTCTGTTAGCCTGTGTCTTTTTATTGGTGAGTTGAGTCCATTAATACTGATAGATAATATTGACCAATGCATGTTAGTTCCTTTTGTAATGGAGTCGATGATCTTACCCTGTTTCATTGCTTGTTTTATTTTCATTTTTGTTGGGATATTATCTGTATGCCCTGTTTTCTTGGGTGAATTCGTTTTCATTGGATTGGAGTTTTCCTTCTAGTATCTTCTGTAGGGTTGGTTTGCTGTATAGATATTGAGTAAATTTAGTTTTGTCATGGAATATTTTGTTTTCTCCATCTATGTTGATTGAAAGCTTTGCAGGGTATAGTAGTCTGGGTTGACATTTGTGATCGCTTAGAGTCTCCATGATGCTTGCCCAGGCCCTTCTGGCTTTCATAGTTTCTGATGAGAAGTCTGGTGTGATTCTGATAGGTCTACCTTCATATGTTACTTGGCCTTTTTCCCTTGCTGCTTTTAATATCTTTTCTTTGTTCTGTAGATTTAGTGTTTTGACTATGATGTGACGTGATGTGTTTCTTTTCTGGTCTAGTCTATTTGAAGTTCTGTAGGCCTCTTGTATATTTATGGACATCTCTTTCTTTAAGTTGGGAAAATTTTCTTCTATTATTTTCTTGAAAATATTTTCTGGACCTTGGAGCCTGGAGTCTTCTTTTTCATCAATTCCTATTATTCTTAGATTTTGTCTTTTCATAGCATCCTTGATTTCTTGGATATTTTGTGATTGGAATTTTTCTGATTTTACTTTTTCTTTGAGAGAAGTATCAATTTCTGCAAGTGTGTCTTCAGCTCCAGAGATTCTCTCTTCCATCTCTTGTATTCTGTTGGTGATGCTTACTTTTGTGGTTCCTGATCTTTTCTCCCAGTTCTCCAGCTCAAGAGTTTTCTCATTTTGTGTTTTCTTTATTGATTCTAATTCTGTTTTCATGCCTTGCACCATTTCTTTCATGTGTTTGAATTTGGATTCCTGTCTCTCTACGATGGACTCTATTTCTTTGTTCATTTCCTTTTTGTATGCCACTAATTTTTTCTCTACTTGTGCCTCTATTTGTTTGGCTATGTTTGCCTGTGTTTCTTTAAGGGTTTTGTCTATTTCTTCTTTCTTTACCTCCAATTGACTGACCAACTCTTTGAAAGATTTGTTCATTTCTTCCTTATGAGCCTCAAATAATTGAGCAAGCATGGCTTTAAGGTCATTTTCCTGTGCTTCTGATGAATTGGAGTATCCATCGATTTTGGGGTTTGCTGGTGATGTCATGATGTCCTGATTTATGTTGGAAGTGTTCTTTCGCCTACCCCTGGCCATTGGCTTATCTGAGACCTTCCCTGTTTGTTTTTGGATTCTGCCGATCAGACTGGTACTGTCTCTCTCTCGAGTCTGGAGAATTCTTCAGGAAGTTGAGAGAGGTCCCGTGTCCTTAGCGTGTGCTGAGGACTAGCTGTACCTGTGGGAGGAAAGTACGCAGGCGCAAACAGAGGCAAATGCAAGCGTGTGTGCGTGTGTATATGTGTGTGTGTGTGTGTAAGTGGGCGTGGGCGTGTGTCTCGAGGGACAGAGTGATGGCTAATGTTGAACCCTTGAGTGTGTGGGAGGGGCTCTGCAATGTATATGTCACAGGCGCAAGTGATGATCGCAGCGCAATTTCTGGCATTAACTGCCTTAACTCCTCAATTAGACCCACAGAGCAGGAACTTCAATGTTCCAAGTGCCCCTCTGTTTCCCAAAGTGGGTATATGGGTGGGAGGGGGTTCAATGCCTGGCATCTGTTTTAGAAGGACCCAGGATCAGTGGAGCTGCAGATTCTCAAGGGTGCACTCACAGGCAGGTCACTTGGCAGAGATCGGGGTATCTGGGCTCTCTGCTCTCTGTTTTGGCTCTGCTTCTTTGATGTGCTCCGCCAGTTCCGTGCTGCTGTCTCTGCCAGGTTATGAGGTCTTGCTGCAGCTGGAGATTTCAGGGTGGTCACGTCAGTAGGAATCGGGGTAACCAGACTTTCTGTTCTCTGGTTTGGCCCTGGTTAGTCTTAAACTGGAGGGCTGATGTGCCCCGCCAGCTCAGTGCTGCTCCGCCGCCAGGTTAGAAAGTCCCGCTGTAACTGGAGACTGGGTTGCTAGTCCAGATGCTTTCTGGGAAGTCCTGGGGTCTCTTTACTGTGCTCTCCAAGCTTCCGAGGCCCAGCGCCTGGTGTGTCTAGCTTATATGGCGTTTCTGCCCGGTTTTGGTGAGTATATAGCGTATTCTCTGTCACTGTGGGATTGGGCGGGCCATACCGTCAGTGATCGCGATCCTGCAGAGCTAGTATGGCCTCTAGCAGACTCACGCCCTGGGAGGATGGTGCAGCCGCCACGCGAATCTGGGGCTCCGAGACACAGTACTGCTGGCCTTTGCCGATAAAGGGCTTGGGGCTCCGCCTCAGTGGCTGCCGGCCCCAGGCAGTTAGGTCTGCGCTGAGAAAGGCGAGTCCGCTGTGCCGAGGAGGAGGGAGGTCTGGGGGAGGGGAGTGCCGAGAGATCAAAGGATCGTTTCTCACCTTCCCCAAACAAGTCCCTGGGTGACCCGAGACCAAGGTTTTCACCTCCTGCGATGTTCCCTGTTGTTTAGAAAGTCTCTCCGTTGTTTCCCTGGCTTCAGAAGTTCTTCCACTCATCAACTCAGAACTTTATCTTTTCCACAGCTCGGAAACTGTGTGTGCTAGTCGCCATGTTGGCTCCGCCCCCCAAAAGTTCTATATATTTTATAATAATAAAAAAGAACATGTTTGAATGATAAGCATGTAATAGTAGAGAAAATATTGTCTAAGTGATGGTGAAGAGCACACCAATTATATAAATGGAAATAGTTACACTTTACAGACTGTTTATCAGCTGTAAAATAAGGAAAATACCATAAACCCTGAGATTTGGACACTGAATGATGCACAGGCAAAAGCTGGGAAGAATAGATAAGGTACTATGGAGGAGAAAGACTGCAGGAATGTTATTCAGTTGTTTTATTTTCACTGTAAGATATAAGACAGACATTTACAAATGAGAAAAAAAGTTGGTGGCTGTTTCAGGAATCAATCAGAGATGTGAAACGGTTTCTATGAGAGGGAGAGTATGTTGACTCAGGGACTGTGTTGGCATTTCCAGTCAGCTTTATGACCTTAGTGAAGATGCAAGATTATGAGGCTAAAAAAATCCACTTAGTGTGTGATGCCTCCCTGGCCTCAGATGCAGAAATGGCATGTATATATAAATATGTGATTGGAGTGCTTGACAGAGATTCAAAGAGAGAAAAAGTGTGGATGGGTATGATAAAGTAATTATAATGATTAACTCTTGCTTTTTCACTTGTATATGTAAATGATTATATGAAGGATGTGAGGAAAACTAAATTAGGCTAGAAGCAAAAGATTGGAGGCTCATAGGGTCAAAAGGCAGATGTGAGTCCCTGTAACTGAATCCATGTGCTTACCTTCCACCTCCTCATTCTGCATACAGCTTACATCGGAACAGAAGGACTGAATGTTGTTCCTGAGAGGGACTCGAAAGCTCCTCACTCTCTTCACTTTCTAAAATCATTCCTTGACCCTCACAGACTAGTGTGACATCTCCTCCAGTTTTTCCTACATCCCACACCCCCCAAAAAACTGAACTACCTGTAGTACTCAACATGCCAGAGATAACTCCAGCGCACTGAGGGTATCATCTACCTCTTTTATTATGAAATAGTCAGGATAAAGTCAGAATTTATACATTTTTGTTTGATAGGTACACAAAAATATCTTTGAAAGAATCAATTAATAAGTGTCTTCTCGGGTTAAACGGAAAATTTTTATTCCCAGAGCCAGGGACCACAGTAGTAAAAATGGCAGTAGGGACTTTGCATATTTGATTAGTCAGGCAGTGAAATAGCAAGATTATTAAGGATCATCTGGGAGAATCAAATGAAATCATAAGGGACATCATTATTTCATAGCTGGAAATAAGAGGATACATGAAAATGGACTCTGCTGGTGGAACAGTGGGACTAGTGTTGGTATAATGTTCTTTTGGAATGTATACACTTTACCCTTGTTCATTCAAATGCTGATTTCTCTCCCCTACTCTCTGGTTTCAATCCAGACATTGCATCGTAATATTTATTCTAAGCATCACCTGTCTCAACTTTGTGTAAACATACCAAAATAAAGCAACTAGCCACTATGTTGAGCAATAGAAAGGAAGCAGGAAGAGAGGGAGGAGCCAGGAAGGAGAGGGAGGAGACAGGAAGATGGGAGGCAGAGGAGGAGAGAAGGGCAGCAGAGGCTGGGAGACACAGGCAGGAGGAGAGATCTTAGAACAATGTGGAGAGATGGACTGTACCTAATATATCACTAAAAGTAAGTATAATGTGGTAAATCTAAATGTTAGGAAACTATGTGGGCTTGAAGGTTTAGGATGGAACAACTATTGCCCAGCATTGTGTTCTAGGTTAATTAAAGAAATCCCAGTGTCTGTGTAGTGATTCGGATATACAGCTGTTTAGGATTAACAGCAGCTTTACCAGAAGATATATCAGTAGTAAATATTAATCATCACCTACAACAGACTAGCAATGCAGGACAAAGACATAACCAGGAAACACAGCATCTAGAAATTGGAGAACAAGAGGAATCGTCTGCTAAATCATGAGTTTGTTTATTAGTTTTAGCCTCAGAGGATTTATTTCAGATTCCTGACTTCCAAAACTGAAAGATTAAAGGGAAAATGTAAACCAATAAATTTTGGATAATTTGTTACAGTAATTCTAGGATATCAATACTTATACCAATTACACTGATTGATCCTTGAGCTATAAACATATACTCTTTACTTCTTTGGAGGGAGAGCTGAAATATGCCTGACAGAAGTTTCTGGTTGTCCTAGCTTGCTTTCTATTGATGTGATAAAGCATTTACCACAAGCAACTTGAGCTCCATGGCAGGAGCTCAAGGCAGGTACCTGGAGGAGGCAGAAACTGAAGCAAGGACTGCAGAGTAATATTGCTTACTAGCTTGCTTTTCAAGGCTCTTTCAGTATGTTTTTCTTATGTAACCCAGGAACAACTGCTCAAATGTGGCATGCCCGTAGTGGGCTGGGCCTTCCCATATCGACCATTGGACCAAAAAAAGAAAAAAATATATATCTTCAGGATTGCTTATATACTCTTTCTCCATGGCCTGGCACAAAAATTAAATTAAAATTTTAAAAAATTTCCCATAGAATTTATAATTGATCAGTCTAATGGAGACATATTCTAAGTGTGTTTCCCTCTTTCCAGATGACTATAGCTTGTGTCACGATGTCAATGCTTATTACTACCTCATTACTTAGTCTTCAAGATAGAGAGTTAAATAAGTTTCCCTCTGGTAATAGCTAAATATGACTTAGTTACATATTTGTATCATGATGTTTACAAAACTGTAACAGAAGCTCCAACATCATGGACATCTTGCATTTCAGTTACAGATAACCTTAGTGTGCTTCTATTCTTGTGCACACTGTAACAATTTTATGTGATTTAACGTCAGAGATTGTTTGGCAAATAGCATGAAGATAGATACAAAACTGAGTGAATATTGGCAATTGTCTAACAACTCTTTGAAATCTGTTGTGAAAGTGACTTACAGTGACAAAATATATTAGGCACAGAGAAATAGTTAAGCTCTCTGGACATATAATGAATTGTAAGGCAATGAGTATTTTATATTTGATGTAGCTAAATGCATCTGCAGTTTGATGGCCCTCATAAGTAATAATCTGAATTGCCTATCAGAGAAAAATGCTAGAGTTATTTACAAAGAAAAAGCTAGCCCAATAACCCAAGGTGTCACCATTTTATGCAGAAATAAAGTGAATCTGGCAGCAAGAATAATAAAATGATATAAGCCACACACTTGAAATCTTATGTTCCATGTAAGAAAAATCCTTTCTGCCAACTATTACTATGCATCTGAACACCTACTGAAATAGAATCCTCATGAACTGTGTGCATGATCAGCCAACAGGCTGCCTCTATAAGTTCCTTATATGGCTTCCATCATAGTAACCCAAAATGTCTCTCTGCTCTCAAATATTTTCACTGTCCTCCCTCAGGCTTATCATTTCCTATAAACAAAGCTAATTTATTTTGTGAAATATTTCATATACCTAACATATTTTCATTGTTTCCCCAAACCACACACCCCAAAACATATTCTATAAGCTTTTGTTTTCTCTGGTGGATAACACATTTTGTTATAATTATTTTTCCATTAAATAAACAAAAATAGTTTCACTTACATCCTACCTACAGCTTCTGCTCATTTTCAACATCTTTAGAAAAACTTCTGAAACACCTAACTATAATATCTGAGATATTTGGCTTAAAAAACATAGAAGTTTACTTTGGTTCACTGTTTTGAAGGTTTCAGTCATGTATCCTTGGTTCCATTTCTTTTAGGCATGTAAGAAGGCTGTGAATCAGAGCTAGGACATATGCAGAAGAAGATGTTCACTTTATGACTAGGAAAAGAAAAGAGAAAAAGAGGGTTCCAATATCCTCTTCAAAGGCAAGATCTGAAACAACCCTTAAGTAGCTATACATCTTAACCTCTGTTTCACTTCCCAAGAGCACTAAGCTAAAGACTAAGCCTTTGAGATCCCAAATCCAGTATCTGCTAAAAATAGTGACTCTTCCAGGGGCATCTGGGCTATTTCCAGCTTTTGGCTATTACAAATAATGCTGCTACAAATATGGTTAAGCAAATGTCCTTATTGTGTACTTGAGCCTCTTTTGGGTATATGCCTAGGAGTGGTATAGCTGGATCTTGAGGAAGCACTATTCCTAGTTGTCTGAGAAAGTGCCAGACTGATTTCCAAAGTGGTTGTACAAGTTTACATTCCCACCAGCAGTGAAGGAGGGTTCCCCCTTCTCCACAACCTCTCCAACTTGAGTTTTTGATCTTAGCCATTCTGATGGGTGTAAAATGAAATCTTAGGGTAGTTTTGATTTGCATTTCCCTTATGACTAAGGATGTTGAACATTTCTTTAAGTGTTTCTCTGCCTCTATTGAGAATTCTTTGTTTAGCCCTATACTCCATTTTTTAATTGGATTACTTGATTTGTTGCTGTTTAACTTATATATACTGGATATTAGTCTTCTGTCAGATATAGGGTTGATGAAGATCCTTTCCCAATCTGTTGTTTTGTTCTGACAGCTTTTCAGTTTCATGAGGTCCCATTTATTGATTGTTGATCTTAGAGCCAGTGCTGTTGGTGTTCTGTTCAGGAAGTTGTCTCCTGTGCCAATGAGTTCAAGGTTCTTCCCCACTTTTTCTTCTAACCGATTTAGAGTATCTGGTTTCATATTGAGGTCTTTGATCCACTTGGACTTTACTTTTGTGCAGGGTGATTAGTATGGATCTATATGCATTTTTCTACATGTAGATATCCAGTTAGACCAGCACCATTTGTTGAAGTTGCTGTCTTTTTTCCATTGCATGGTTTTGGCATCTTTGTCAAAAATCAGGTGTCCATAAGTGTGGGGAATGGATACAGAAATTGTGGCACATCTACACAATGGAATATTACTCAGCAATAAAAAACAAGGAAATCATGAAATTTGCAGGTAAATGGTGGCATCTGGAAAAGATCATCCTGAATGAGCTATCCCAGAAACAGAAAGATGCACATGGTATATACTCACTCATATAGACATATAATATAGGATAAATGTACTAAAATCTGTACACCTAAAGAAACTAATCAAGAGGGAGGACTCTTGCTAAAATGCTCAATTCTTACCCAGAAAGGCAAAGAGAATGGACATCAGAAGAAGGAGAAAAGAGGGAACAAGTCAGGAGCCTGACACAGAGGACCTCTGAAAGGCTCTGCTCTGCAGACTATCAATGTGGATGCTGAGACTCATGGCCAACCTTTGGGCAGAGTGCAGGGAATCTTAGGAAAGAGGTGGGAAACAGTAAGATCTGGAGTGGACAGGAACTCCACAAGGAGAACAACAGAACCAAAAAATTCTGAGCACAGGGGTCTTTCCTGAGACTGATACTCCAACCAAGGACTATGCATGGAGATAACCTAAGACCCCTGCACAGATGTAGCCCATGGAAGTTCAGTATCCAAGTGGGTTCCATTGTAATAGGAACAGGGACTGTCTCTGACATGAACTGATTGGCCTGCTCTTTAATTACCTCCCCCTGAGGGGGAAGCAGAATTACCAGGCCACAGAAGAAGACAATGCAGCCACTCCTGATGAGACCTAATTGACTAGGATCAGAAGGAAGGAAAAGAAGACCTCCCTTATCAGTGGATTTGGGAGGGGCATGCATGCAGAGGGTGGAGGGAAGGAAGGATTGGGAGGGGAGGAGAGAGGGAACCACAAGGGGAATACAAAGTGAATAAAGTGTAACTAATAAAGAATTAAAAAAGAAAAAAATGGTGATTCTTCTGCACCCATGCAATAGACATCCTGTCACCTAAAGGAAAATATACCCGTGTAACCTGAGCCTAAATGGCATGTCCAAGGGATGCTGGGAAGTAATTATTTTCTGTATTCAGCTTTTCCAGGTTCTTTTTTATTCAGTCATGTAAGTTGTAGGATTCTATGAATAGACATGCGGAGATCAGATTCAATGGTGAATTATGGCTCTATCTTAATTGTAAATTTTAATTACAGTCTTAAAAATATGCATGATATGGAGTTACAGTAAGTAGAACATTTGAACACTTTTGTTATTTAATGTGTAGATTAAGATGCATCACTTTGTAATATTGTTTTAATTATCATTCATATAAATTAGCTAAACAAGTAACAAAAACAAAAAAAAACACTGGAAAAATCCATAACACTGAAAAATCTGAAGATAGTTCAAATTTCTGTATCAAACCTTATTATTTAAAGAAAGGACCTACACTAAATTTGCTTATACATAGAAATTAGTTGCAATTTTCTAACAGCACATTTAAATTGCTCAATGACTTCCAATGCATCTTAATTTATTTCAAATATGATTTAATTATACACACAAAGTTATCAAAAATGACATTGAAACAAACTAATGGGTGTGAATTCAAACTTAATTCAATAAAAAGTTAACCACCTGTCATGATGTGAATATTTAAAAGTTTTGAAACTATTTTATGAGTAAATATGAAAACAACCTACTTGTTACTTTGCTTCTTTACAAAACAAAACAAAAAATACTAGTATCAGTGAAATGACTCTTTACTATTTACACTTTATTTGCTTTGTATCCGGTTGTAGCCCCCTCCAGGTCCCACCTTCCCTTCTCTTTTCTCTACTCCACTGATAGGGGAGGTCCTCCTCCCCTACTGTCTGACCTTAGCCTATCAGGTCCCATCAAGACTGCCTGGATCCTCTTCCTATGGGATATGTCTCCCCACAAGGGAGACGTGATCAAGGAGCAGGCAACCAAGCAGTCCATGTCAGAAACTGTCTCTTCTCCCCTTACTAGGGAACCCACATGGGCTGTCCTGAGCAGTGAGTCCAGGTTTTCTCTATTCATGGTCCTTGGTTGTTGCATCAGTTTCTGCAGTAACCCCTGGGCCCAGCTTTTTGGGTTTTGTTCATTTCCTTATGTGGTTCCTGTCCCCAAACTTTGAACAGAACACTCTTAAACTTAAGCAAAAATATTATAAAGAAAGAGAATACAAAGGTATCTAAATTTTAAGCACTGATAATGAGTGGTGCACAATCAACACTGAACTATAATACTCTCTGGCTAAGTGTCTGCTCAGCATGATTTTTCATAGTTCTCTAGGGGAGAATGCTTGACAAACAAAGAGAGAAGCAACACTTTGTTATTACTTGCAACTTTAGTATCACGCACTCAAATAGAACTCTAGAGAGCTCATCAGGCCTGAAATTCAGTATCTTCTATTCTCCAAGCATTTTACTAAGTGCTAGGGGAGGCAAAATGAGACATCTTGATGATGACCTATCTTTGTGGAATTTATTTTTTGAGGCAAAACATATGGATCTGACAAATCACGCAAAGGCATTTAAATAATTCAAGCTGTACTAGCTGCTGCAGAGACTGGAGGAGCTGCAATTAGTCGAGAATAAAAGTGTGGTTAAGAGTGTCGCAGATGTAGAAAGGAAAAAAGAGAAATTTGTTTTTCTAAAGATTGGGAGTGACATGCAAGCCTAAAGCATTGAATGTACTTGAAGAGTGAAGGCAAGTGTGGAATAAGAAAAGTTGTCAGTGTAAGCTACAGGGAAAGGATTCATGACCAACTTGTATTTCCAACCTAAACTCAATTGGTATTTTTAACAGCAAGCCTGAGTTACCAGCCCTCTGTACTATCCTTCATGAAGACTTAACCAAACTATGTTCATGTTGAAACATATGACAGCAGGTTTTGAGAATATTTGTTGTGTTATTAAAGCTATCTGCTGCTTTTCATTGTGTGAAAGGATTTTTGAAAGCCCCTAGAATAAATTTCTGTTGCATGACGTAGAATGCAGGCAGCTAGTTATGACTGGAAAATCATGCCTAATATTGTTCTTTGAAGTCATGACGTTTTTTACTTAAAAAATACCCCCTAATGTAAATGCTGTACTTAAGGATTTTGCGCAAAAGTATATAACATATTTTATAATTTTCAAAAGAATTTTGAATCTTCTAAAGGAAAATATTACCGCAAAACATTTATCATAATTTTCTGTCAACTTGGCAGAAACCTAGAAATACTTAGGAAGAAAAAAACAAACCTCAGTTAAAGAATGTCTGCCCTATAGTGCCAACTGAGCTGGCAGAGCTCCTCAAGCCTCCTGCATGTGACTCAGCAGGTCCAAACCAGAGAGTAGAGAGCCCAGATACCCTCATCCTTGCCTATGTGACCTGCTTGAGAGTGAGTGCACCCTCAAGAGCCTGCAGAGCCCCAGATCCAGGGTCCTTCTAAAATAGCAACCAGGTATCAGACCCCTCCCACCCACACACCCACTGTGGGAAACAGAGGGTCTCTTGAGACACTGAAGCCCCTGCTCTGTGAGTCCAACAGTGGAGTTCAGGCAAATAACATCATGAACTCAGACAGAACTGAATACCAGTAGCCTGTGGGCCACTGAGGTATTCAGGGAATTTCCTGTATAGGAAAAGATAAAAAGGCTGAAAATGAAATGAGGGAATAAACACCCTTCACAATAGCCACTAATAACATAAAATACCTTGGGGTGACTCTAATCAAGGAAGTGAAAGACATGTTTGAAAAAAAAAAAAAAACTCAAGTCTCTGAAGAAAGAAATTGAAGAAGATATCAGAAGATGGAATCGGTGGGATTAACATAGTGAAAATGGCCATTCTGACAAAAGCAATCCACAGATTCAAAATACCAACACAATTCTTTACAGACTTTGAAAGAAAAAAAAATCTCAGCTTCATATGGAGAAACAAAAAACCCAGAATTTCCAAAACGATACTGTACAACAACAGATCATCTGGAGGTATCTCCATCTCTGATCTCAAGCTGTACTACAAAGCAATAGTAATAAAACCACATAGTATTGGCATAGAAACAGAAAGGAAGATCAATGGAACCAAATAGAAGACCAAAAATAAACCCACACACCTATGAATACTTGATTTTTTACAAAGCCAAAACCATTCAATGGAAAACAGACAGCATCTTCAATAAATGGTGCTGGTCCAACTGTCTATACACAGAAAAATGAAAATAAATCTATATTTATCACCCTATACAAAAATAAAGCCCAAGTGGTTCAAAGACCTCAACATAAAACCAGTCACACTAAGTCGGTTAGAAGAAAAAGTGAGGAAGAGCCTAGAACTCATTGACACAGGAGACAACTTCCTGAACAGAACACCAACAGCACAGGCTCTAAGAGCAACAATCAATAAATGGGATCTCATGAATCTGAAGAGCTTCTGTAAAGTAAAAGACACTGTCATTAGAACAAAACGATAGCCTACAGACTGGGAAAGGATCTTCACCAACCCTATATCTGAAAAAAAGCTGATATCCAGAATATATGAATAACCAAAGAAGTTAAAAAGCAATAAATCAAGCAATCTAATTAAAAAATGGGGTAGAGAGCTAAACAGAGAATTCTGTGTAGAGGAATATAGAATGGCAGAGCAACACTTAAAGAGATGTTCAATGTCCTTAGTCATCAGAGAGATGCAAATCAAAACGACCCTGAGATTTCATCTTAACACCCATCAGATGCTAAGTTCAAATACTCAAGTGACAACACATGCTGGAGAGGTTGTGGAGAATTAGGAACCCTCCTCCATTGCTGGTGGGAATGTAAACTTGTACAACAACTTTGGAAATCAATCTGGCGCTTTCTCAGACAATTAGGAATAGCGTTTCCTCAAGATACAGCTATACCACTCTTAGGCATATATCCAAAAGAGGCTCAAGTACACAACAAGGACATTTGCTTAACCATGTTTGTAGCAACATTATTTGTAATAGCAAGAAACTGGAAACAACCCAGACGCCCCTCAACTGAGGAATGGATACAGAAATTCTGGTACTTTTATGGTAGGATCTAGAAAAGATCATTCTGAGTGAGGTATCCCAGAAGGAGAAAGACACACACAGTATAAACTCACTTATAAGTGGGTACTAGACCTATAAGATAGGATTAACATACTGAAATCTGTACACCTAAAGATAATCAACAAAGAGGACCCTGGGTATGATGATCAATCCTCACTTAGAAAGGCAAATGGGATGGACATTGGAAGTAGGAGAAAACAGGAAATAGGACAGGAGCCTACCACAGAGAGCCTCTGAAAGACTATATGTAGTAGTGTATCAAAGCAGATGCTGAGACTCATAACCAAACCTTTGGCAGGGTGCAGGGAATCATATGAAAGAAGGGGAAGTTAGTATGACCTGGAGAAGACAGGAGCTCCACAAGGACCAAATATATCTGGGCACAGGGGTCTTTTATGAGACTGTTTCTCCAACCAAGGACTATGTATGGATATAACCTAGAACCCCTGCTCAGATGTAACCCATGGCAGCTCAGTATCCAAGTGGGTACCCTAGTAAGGGGAAAAGGGACTATTTCTGACATGAACTCAATGGCTGTCTCTTTGACCTCCCCCCCAACACACACACACGAGGGAAGAACAGCCCTGCTGGGCCACAGAAGAAGACTTTGCAGCCAGGCCTGAAGATATTTGATAAGCTAGGGTCAGATGAAAGGGGAGGAGGTCCTCCCCTATTAGTGGACTTGGAAAGGGGTAGGGGGTAGAGGAGGGAGGGAGGGTAGGATTGGCAGGAAATGAGGGAGTGGGATAAAGCTGGGATACAATATTAATAAACTGTAACTAATATTAAATAAATAAATATAAATATAAATACGAATGTCTGCCATCATATTCACCTGGGAGTATTTCTGTGGGGAGTAGCCTCTTAATTTCTAGTTGACATAAGAGGGCACATAGTCCTGGACAGTTGGTCCAGGGCTGTGCAAGAAGAACCAGGGAAATAAGCAAGTAAGCAGCATTTTCTCCAAAGTATCTGCTTCTACTCCTGCCTCCAGGTTCCTGCCAATGGCTTCCATTAACGTTAGGCCGTAAACTGTCAAACTAATAATCCTTATCCTTCCTCAAATTGTTTTTGGTCAGTGTTATTGTTACAGCAACAGGGAGGCAACCATATTAAAAAAGCACAAAAAATGAAATAGAGAATAGTTTCCTTCATTAGTGACAGAATGAACAGGACATTGAGAAGGTATATAAATTTTTAAAATAGCACATAGGACCATGAGAGCATTACTTCCTAGTACATTTTTTCTTATGCATGTATACCTCTAAGTATCTTGTGTTTTGCATCCTAATATCATGCTGAATAGTGAGTAAGTCCTCCTTACTTAATGTCAGTAATTAATGACAGTCGCCTGGCTCAGATCATGTTCCATACTAGTCAGGCATTGGAAATGAAATACCAGGACTAGACACGCTTCAATGATCCTCCACTGACAAAATGTCCTCTGAAACCTTAAAATTCCTGGTAAGAGTTTTGCAATTCTGGATGCTATAGCCTGCACATTTTATCATTTCCATGAAGAGCAGCAGCATTGCCTTCCTTGTGTTTCCCTCAAATAATATTTATTACTTGATTTATTGGAGCATTATCAAAGGCTGTTTTCTCTACCATCTCGACTCTGGACAGTTTTACACTCTTTTAAAAATGTATCAATTATTGGATGCTGCAGTAATCATAGGCTATATTCAGTGCACGATTAGATAATGCACACTGAATGTGTGTGCCTTCACAGGGAGAAAATGGTAGGTGATGTTTACTAGAATTCAAACATCCTGAAGTATAGGTGGCCCCCTGGAGCCTTTTATCTTTCTTTTAATTTTCTTTTTGTAAAGAACTTGTCACTTTTGAAGATTACTGATCTGGTAGGTGATTTCTCTCTAAATTTATCTGATAAACTGTTATTTGTGACTTGGGAACTGAGTGAACACCCCAACACCATCCTTCTCATGATTCTCTCCAGGATACACAATCACAACCTGACTTCCTACTGATTGCGCTAACTTTAACCAAGTGGCAAGGCTGTCTTTTAAGAATATATTTATTTTTATTTTAATTATGTGCATGTAAATGTGTCAGTCTGTGAGCTAAGCATGTGCATGCAGAGCCCTCAAAGGCCAGCAGAGGACATCTGATCCCCAGGAGTTTGGAGTGGTTCTCACCTGCCTGATGTGGGTGTTGGGAAGAGAGCTTCATGGGTTCTTTTTCATGTTTTTTTTTTATTTTTTATATTAATTACAGGTTATTTACTTTGTATCCCAGCTGTAGCCCCCTCCTTCACTCCCTCCCAACCCTACCCTCCCTCCATCATCTCCGCCCTGCCCCTTTCCAAGTCCACCAATAGGGGAGGTCTTCCTCTCCTTCCATATGACCCTAATTTATCATCAGGACTGGCTGCCATGTCCTTCTCTGTGGCTTAACAAAGCAGCTCCTCCCTCAGGGAAAGGGGAGGTCAAATAGCCCACCATTGAGTTCATGTCAGAGGCAGTCCCTATTCTCCTTACTAGGCTAGCCACTTTGATGCTGAGCTGCTATGGGCTACTTCTGAGCTGGGGTTCTAGGTTATATCCATGCATGGTCCTTGGTGGGAGAGTCAGTCTCAGAGAAGACCCCTGTGCCCAGATATATTTGGTCCTTGTGGCACTCCCATCCTCTCCAGGTCTCACAAACTCCCCCTTCTTTCTTATGATTCCCTGCACTCTGGCTAAGGTTTGGTTATGAGCCTCACCATCTGCTTTGATACACTACTAGGTGGAGTCTTTCAGAGGTCCTCTATGGTAGGCTCCTGGTACATTTACACAATGGAATACTACTCAGCAATTAAAAACAAGGAAATCATGAAATTTGCAGGCAAATGGTACAATCTAGAAAAGATCATCGTGAGTGAGGTATCCCAAAAGCAGAAAGACTCACACTATATATACTCAATTATAAGTGGATACTAGACCTATAAGATAGGATAAACATACTAAAATCTGTACACCTAAAGAGCTAAACAAGAAGTAAGATGGGTAAGATGACCAATCCTCACTTAGAAAGACAAATGGGATGGACATTGGCAGTAGGAGAAAGCAAGAAACAGGACAGGAGCTTAATGGATTCTTAACTGCTGAGCCAGCTCTGCAGTTCCAGCACTCTTTGTCTGCTTGTTCACCCTAATTATTTCTCTCTCTCTCTCTCTCTATTCCATAGGTTAGAAGCAAAATCCATGCAATGTTCAAATAAGACTGAGAGTTAATGCCTACTTCCAAGAGAAAAATTCAAATAACTTACTAATGTAAGTAAGGACTAAAAGAAATTGATAGCTTTAAAGTTTTTCTTAGTGCTTTTTTCCTGTATCAGAATATCTTCTGTGCAGAAATTACCACAGTGTTTCAGTAGTTACTTTCTACACCTCATTCTACCAGTATGTATTTCCTCCTTTAAATTTGTATTTATTTACTCGTGTATAAGATATTGGTCATAGAAACACGTGTATTTCATCACCACTGTTATATGTCATTTGCTCTAGCACATTCTGAATATCAGGAACTCTCAGGTTACCCTCTGCTGTATTGAGACTTGACTCCATCTTTTTTTCTCTCATGTTTTTCTTTGTATTGGGCTGGAGAGATGGCTCAGCTGATAAGAACACTGCCTGCTCTTCCAGGGGTCCTGACTTCAATTCCCAGCAACTATACGGTGGCTCACAACCACCTGTACTGGGATCTGATGCCCTCTCCTGGCATGCAGGTATACAGATAGAGCACTCATATACATACATAAATAAATAAATCTTGTTTTTTAACCTTATTTTCTCATATAAAAATATTTTGATTATAGTTTCCTCTCCCTCTGCTCCTCTCAGTTCCTCCCTACTTCCCTTCTATTTCCAGACCCACTCTCTCTCTCTCTGTTTCTCATTGGGAAAGAATGGCCTTATAAGAGATAATAGCCAAACCTGACAAAATAATATGCTAAAATGAAGCAAAAAACATTACATTGAAGTTGAATTTAGTCCATCTTTTTACTTTTTTAAGTCCTAATTCTCTGATGCTACAAAATTCTCTACTTACATTCTCTACTTTTTTAAAGTTTTATCTTGCCAGTAATAAAGTCAACTTTTCCACAAGTATCCCTGATTTTTCAATTAGAGAATGTATACCCACAATGGTGGACTGAAATTTCCTAATACTATAAGGGGATATTCACTGCTGGTGTCATGCATTTTTTTTTTTCTAATCAGGGGGAAAGCTACGGAACACAGGGTAGACTAAATACAGGCTGTGAGGCAAGAGGGAGCCATCTTGTGACTGTGTACCCAGGGCAACTCATTTGTATACATCACAAATCAGGGTACATATCGCAAAGCAGGGTAGAAATATCACCAGATTAGACATTTGACAAAGCATTCTTTGAACAGAGAGAAGTTCATACATGACTCAGCGTCATAACTATTTAAGAGGCAGGGAAACCTGTGGAGGCCGTATGTCCTAAGCTCCCTTCCTTGTGAGAGAACCCACGTTCCCCTCCACTGCCTTGCTATCAGGTGGGGATGGAGTAAAACTGAATGCAATGAAGCTTATATTAATTGGTTTAGGGGAAAGTACTACTGTTTGAGGCCATAAATTGGCAAACCAAAGGGATTGCCCTACAGAAACTTCTGTTACCTTCCCCACAGAAGAGCCCTGGTTTCATTTCATTCTCATCATACTTTGCAGCTATGAAAAGGGAAGTTGGAAAGAATATTCAGCCCTGGTAATTATGTCCTGAGGCCTTTTGGATTGTAGATTTAGAACATCAAAGGCAGATTCCTTACAATCATGCTCATGATGAGTCAATAGCAATTTTTCACCTTGAAGAAAAACCAACACAGAATGCATTATACTACTGAGGGCAGATGAGAAGTAAATATTTTTAGACAGCATCTGAGGAAAAGTAAATGGAGTTACCTAAGTCTTATCACACCATAAAGACTAGAACAGAGTGGTTCAGGAGCACTTGCTACAAATCAATGGCAAATATGAAATTGTGATGACCTTTGTACTATTGCATTCTTACAACTATCATATATTTATCATATCATTGTGTAAAGGAATTTTTAGTTTTTTATTAATCCCTGAGAATGAAAATATCTTAAAGGTTTACTAATAATAGACTTGATTTCCTCATATGTCTAAATAACACATTAGTGGATAAACTGTATTTTTAGTTTTAATAAGTTCATACATGTAACATGATACATTTAGTTTCTTTTCTCAAACAACTGTCTTCAGAGGGCATTGAGTATTGCTAAAATGATAATGAGTGTGGAAGGTAGTTCAAGTGCCTATAAAATTAAAAAGACTTAAATTGTTTCTCTTTAAGACACATGTTCTATAGTGTCCTGAATCTATGAGCCTCTTGTCCTGCCTCTGTTTTATTGAAATTACAAGTTGGTAACACCACCTATAATTTTTTGGTATTTTAGATAGTAGAAATAAATTTTTAAAGTAACATCAAAATCTAATTAAAAGATCAGTAATACACAAGACTTTTTTTCATTTTTAAAAATTTATTACAATTTATTCACTTTGTATCCCAGCTGTAGCCCCCTCCCTTATTCTTTCCCAATCCCACCTTACCTTCCTCTTCTCCTCCCATGCCCCTTTCCTAGTCCACTGATAGGGGAGGTCCTCTTCTCCTTCCATCTGACCCTAGCCTATCAAGATTCATCAGAACTTGCATTGCCTTCCTCTGTGGCCTGGTAAGGATGCCCCCCCCCCCCCAGGGAGAGGTGATCAAAGAACCAGACACTGAGTTCATGTCAGAGACAGCTGCTGTTCCTATTACTGGGAAACCCACTTAGAGACTGAGCTGCCATGGGGTACATATGTGCAGGGGTTCTAGGTTATCTCCATGTATGGTCCTTCGTTGCAGTATCATTCTCAGAAAAGATCCCTGTGGCCAGATATTTTGGTTCTGTTGCTCTCCCTGTCGAGCTCCTATCCTCTCCAGGTCTTTCTGTCTCCCCCTTCTTTCATAAGATTTCCTGCACTCAGCCCAAAGTTTGGCTATGATTCACAGTATCATCTTTAATACCCTGCTGGGTCGATTCCTTCAGAAGCCCTATGTGGTAGGCTCCTGTCCTGTTTCCTGTTTTTTCCATCTTCCAATGTCCCTGCCATTTCTCTTTCTGAATGATCATCTTACCCAGGATCCTCCTTCTATACACAAGACTTAAAATTAGCTTTTCATCCTTTTTGCCTTTCGGGGTAGGGATTGAGTATTTTATTCAGGGTCCTCCCTCTTGATTAGTTTCTTTAGATGTACAGATTATAGTAGGTTTATCCTATATTATATGTTTATATGAGTGAGTATATACCGTGTGTGTCTTTCTGCTTCTGGGACAGCTCACTCAGGATGATCCTTTCCAGTTCCCACCATTTACCAGCAAATTTCATGATTTCCTTGTTTTTCATTGCTGAGTAATGTTCTCAGTCCCCATCCTGACAGGCAAAGAGGATGGACATAGGAAGAAGAAAACAGGAAACAGGTTAGGAACCTGCCACAGAGGGCCTCTGAAAGGCTCTGCCCTGCAGACTATCAAAGCAGATGCTGAGATTATGGCCAACTGTTGGGCAGAGTGCACGGAATCTTATGAAAGAAGTGGGAAATAGTAAGATCTGGAGAAGACAGGAACTCCACAAGGAGAACAACAGAACCAGAATATTTGAATACAGGGGTCTTTCCAGAGACTCATACTCCAACCAAGTACCATGTATGGAGATAACCTAGAACCCCTGCACAGATGTAGCCCATGGCAGTTGAGTGTACAAGTGGGTTACATAGTAATGGGAAGAGGGACTGCCTCTGACATAATCTGATTGGCCTGCCCTTTGATCACCTCCCCTTGAGGGGGGAGCAGCCTTACCAGACCACAGTAGGTAACAATGCAGCCACTCCTGATGAGAGCTGATAGACTAAGATCAAAAGGAAGGAGAGGAGGACCTCCCCTATCAATGGACTTTGGGAGGGGCATTCGTGAAGAAGGGGGAGAAAAATTGGGAATAGGAGGGAGGAGAGAGGAGTTTATGGGGGGATACAAAGTGAATAAAGTGTAATTAATAAAAGTTTAAAAAATTTAAAAGATTGAGCTTTTCATAAGAAACTCCTTAGCCATTTAGAATTCAGAACTATTTTGAGTTTGGCCACAAGATGGTGCCATTACAAAGCAATTTCAAAATAAAGCTCCTTCTATTCCAAACTATTTCAGTTTGGGATTGTTTTTTTTAACACTGAGTCTTCCTACTTTGAAATCTTTCCTCCAATTTATGTTGTATTTTCAGGGTAATTTTAGCTTGCATTGGAGACTGGGCAGGGAGTTCCAGCCCATTCAAAGGAGATTAATTAATCTTTAAACTGACTAATCTTTCAGGATAAAATATTCTTTCAAAAATAAAATATGATGTGATTGTTTTGCACCACTTATTAACATTTGTTTGTTTTTGTTATTTAATGGAGAAACATGTTCTGCTCTTCTGTACCCAGGGTCATTAACGTAGCTGTCAGAGAGCAAGCATTTGAGAAAAACAGACCCAGTAACAAGCTGCAAAATGATTTCACTAATTTGGCCTCAGCCTTTTCCTTCCTCACCATCTGCTGTTTTGTTGAAAGTTGACTCATTTACAAAGGCAGCAAACAATTAAGATCTCCAACAAGAAAAACAGAAATGGAGAGATTATTTTAAAAGTTTCAAAATATGCTCAACTATACAACAAGGACATTTGCTCAACCATGTTTGTAGCAGCTCTATTTATAAGAGCCAGAATCTGGAAATAACCTAAATGTCCCTCAACAGAGAAATGGATAGAGAAATTGTGGTAAATTTGCACAGTAGAATACTACTCAGCTATTAAAAACAAGAAAATCATGAAATTTGCAGGCAAATTGTGGGAACTAGAAAAGATCATCTTGAGTGAGGTAACCCAGAAACAGAAACACACACACGGTATACACTCACTCTTAAGTGGTTATTAGACATATAGTATAGGATAAACATAGTAAAATCTATACTAAAGAAACTAAACAACAAGACCCTAGGGATGCTCAATCCTCATTCAAAAAGCCAAGTGTGATAGACCTGGGAGCAGGAGAAGACAGGTAACAGGACAGGAGCCAACCATAGTCAGCCTCTGAAAGGCTCTACTGATCAAGATACTGAAGCAGAGGATGAGACTCATAGCCATGCATGGAATCTTATGGAAGAAGGGGGAGATAGAAAAACCTGGAGTGGACAGGAGCTCCAAAAGGAGAGCAACAGAGCCATAAAACTGAGCCTTGGAGGCCCTGCAGAGACTGATACTCCAACCAAGGACCATGCATGGAGAGGACCTAAAACCCCTGTTCAGATGTAGGCCATAGACTTAGTCTCCAAGTGGGTTCCCTAGAAAAGGGAACAGGGACTGTCTAGGACATGAGCTCAGTGGCAGGCTTTCTGATCACCTCCCCCTGTGGGGTTCAGCCTTGCCAGGCCAGAGGGGAAAACAATGCAGCCAGTCCTGATGTCGACCTGATAGGCTAGAGTCAAATAGAAGGGGAAGAGGACCTCCTCTATCAGTGGACAAGGGGAGGGGCATAGGGGACCTGAACTTGATCTCCAGGACACACCAAGAAGCCACATGTAATCCCACAGACAAATGACCAAGGAGGTAAACACTTTCTTAAAGTGTGAGACAATCCCCCACAGACTAGAGTCTCCTAGAGAGTAAGAATGGAAAAGAAGGCAAGTGGTAAGGCAGCTTTGTCTCTGTGCTTCCTGGAGGTGGATGCAATGTGATCCGCTGCCTCAGGTGCTGTGAACATGACCCCACCGATGGCACCTCCACCATGTGAGCCAAACGAAAACCCTGCTGCAAGTTGTTTTTGTTTAGGTTTTTTTTTAATCACAACAATAAGACAAGTAATATTGGGCACATTTATATCAGACAAGTCTGATCCATAAGCTTGTCACCTGCTTGCATATCTCTTTGCTACCATGCCATTTTTTTAATTAAATCACCTTATTAAAATTGAAGTCAAGGTACAGAAAGCTGAGTGTGCTTGATGCTAAGGGGAGGACCTGCAAATTCACACACAAAAATTTATAGATATGTGGAAAGGTGAAAATAAAGCCAAATTTAATCTCTGAATGGGATTCCCAGTAATTGCATGGAAACTTACCAGAAAAGATTGCACACACTGTTGATACACTAGGAACTCCTAGCACACTGGTGAAATCTCAAAATGGATCCAGGCTAGGACAGTGACTGCTTTCTCCTTCTTACTGAATCTCTTAAAGTGACCTGGCCCCCTTCCACATCTCCCACATTTCTTTTTAGTAGCACCAACTTGACTGAGTGCTACTGGTGCTTGAGGCTAGCATGGAATGGTCTGATTGGACTTTCAATCATTTAAAGTCTGCTACCCTGGACAATAAAGTTAGATCTTCACCTTTGACCCTGGTCTCTGGAGTCTGATTCCTGGGATTCTGTGTGGGACCTCCATGATTTTGGATGAGCCTTGTTGCCACTCACCCCACTTTTCCTCCCCTCGTTCCTGATCCCCACAACCAAATCTCAAACCTACAGTACATTGGTGTGCCATTAAGTCCCCAGCATGTTTCATGTTGAAATTCAAAGTTTATATCTTTAATGTGCATCTGTTTTCTTCATTTCTTTTTTTAATTGTTTATTTTTTATTCACTTTTCATATCAGTTGTAACCCATCCCCCGTCTCCTCCTAGTCCCAACCTTCCTCCCTCCCCAACTCCTTCACCTCTTCTTCAGAAAAGGGGAACTCCTCTACTCATCCATCCCAGCCCATCAAGTTGCATCCTTTCTGGGCATCTCTTTGCCTGTGGCCTGGCAAGGCAGTCCTGCCAGGAGGAAGTCATCAAAAGGCTGACAAGTGAGTCATTGTCCTATGCAGTCCCCACTTTCCTTACTAGAGGACCCACATGAAGCCTAAGCTGTTCAACTGCTACATGTTTGTAGGGGCCCTAGTTCCAGATCATGCTGGTCCTTGGTTGATGTTTCAGTCTCAGCAAGCCCCTCTGAGCTCTGGCCACTTGTCCCTGTTGGCCTTCTTATGGAGCTCCTGTTACCACCAGGTCACTCTTTCCTCACACTTTTCTACAAGACTCCCTAAGCATCACCCAATGTTTGGCTGAGTCTCAGCATCTATTTTGAGGCGCTCCTGGGTAGAGTCTCTCAGAGGACAACTCTGTCAGGCTCTTATGTGCAAGCTTAGCAGAGTATCTTTCATAGTGTCAGGGGGTTGCACTCTCCCATAGAATGAGCCTTTGGTTGGAACACCTGGCCCAATCAAAGACCTTCCCCATGGGAGAGTGTTCTGTTTATTTCTTTGGTTTGTCCTATCAACTTAGCACAAACTAAAGTTATGTGGAAAGAGGGAACCTCAAAACAGAAAATGCCTTTGTTCAACTGGCCTATGGGCAAGTATGTTAGGCATTTTCTTGGTTGATGATTAATGAGGGAAAGTCCAGCCTGCTGTAGGTGAAATATTACCCCTGAGGAGAGTTACTGGGTTAGAAAGCAAGTTGAGAAAGCCATGGGGAGCAGGACAGTGAGGCAGCAACCTTCTTTGGCTTCTGCATTAGTTCTTGCCTCCGGGTTCCTATTCTGTTTGGTTTCCCTCACTGATGGACTGTGATGGGAATGGATAAGGCATATAAACCCTTTCCTCCCTGGGCTGCATTTTGTCATGGTCTCTTTATCACCGCAATACAAGTTTAACTAAGACACTTACAAATACCATGCAATCCCTCCTCTGCTGAATCTTCAGGTGGATCACTATATTCAAACCCTTGACTTTTATGGTATCAACCTTATTTTAGCATATAATTCACTTAATGTGCTTCTTGTCTTTTCTGTACCTGGTGTATTCCATTATATATAATAATGGGCTTCCTTATGATATTTCAAATGTGCACATACTGCAGCATTGAAGTTATATTAACCCTGCTATCATCTCTTGCCTCCCACCACTTTTGCTAATTCTTATTCTCTTTCTAAATATCCCCATTTTCAATCCATGTCCTTTTATCTCATTGTGTTTGCACACCACGCTTTAATTTATCCACTGATGGACATCTAAGTTATGACCCCTGCTTCGTAGTCTAATTTAAAATCATAAAGTGTGCTTTATGTTTTGGATTTCATCATGTCACAATACAGAGACATTTTACTTTTACAAGCAGGTCCAATTTGTGTAGCCATCATTTCTTTCTTTTGCTTAGTTGTTTTAAGTAGTGTGCCCAGTACTGTGATTAAAAACCATGATGAAGGTGGGTATCATTTTATCCTTGGTCTCAGGAAAGAAACTTTTAGGTTTTTTAAAGCAGAATGTAATATTAAGTCTGTCTAGTGACATGTGAACCCGAAGACTTGAAATATATGTTGATATTTTAATTTACTTGCTTTTTTGACAGTTTTCTTAGTGACTTTCATATAGTTAATGCTATAGAAAGTTTATAGATTTTTTTTCTATATTCAGTAAATACTACTTTAGGGCCAGAGAAGTCCTCTATGCCTTCTTGTCTACTTCCTGCCTACTCCTTATTTTTTCCTTACCCCCCCTCAATTAGAATTAGTTTAAACTCATAAAGTTACAGAATAGATAGCCTTAGTTAGCTTAAAATTTTGTTACCTTAGGTGATCATCAGCTGGCATTGGACTTTCCTTAAGGTCCATGCTGATTAGAACTAATCTTCTAAGGGATGACATTAGGTTAAAAAATGTATTATTAATAATTTATAGCTATTATTGAGAATATCAAGGTCATCTGTTTGGCAATATTTTTTAAAACTCTTAAAATGTTCAGAAACTTGGACACTGAATTTCTATAAATAGTGACCTTATTCTCTGCCCAAGAACTCAGACCCTGAAAAGCTTTAAGAGAACCTGGTTTAGCTATGTAGCGACACAGGTTTCCTGATGTTGAAGCATAAAATCAAAGGCCTGGACTTTTGGTGGCAGACTTTCTTGAACATCCAGAAGCCTTTTTGGCAGAACAAAGCCTGTATCATTAATAGGAAGCCACAGAGGCTCACTAGGACACACAGTGGCTTTGGGATTATAGATTTCAAACTGAGAAGGAAAGGAATAAGCTTCAAATTGAACTGCTTTCTTTATTCCCATTCCCAAAGTCAGCCTTTTAGAGGCCAAAAAGGGTTTTCTGACTGTCTTCATTTCTGTTTGTACATTAGAGCAAAACAAAGTTGCAATTTGAGTAAAAGGATCTTTAGCTGTAGAGCTGCATGCAGACACACAGACTTGAAAAGAACTAATCACAGTATTAATTACAATGTCATTAGTCCTAAATACATACTACATGGCCTTCTGGCCAGGAGTTCCAGAGTGAAATGCATGACCTAGTCTTAGGGTTGAAACAAAATATCTTAGTAACTGAAATTATGAAAATGCATTTGATGATATATAAAGGATGAGACATTGTGCAGCTATGAAAGTGTTTTAAAGACCCCTTTGGGAAAGTACCATTTTAAATACTAAATTTAAAACCTAAGATACAAAATAGCATATGTAGTATATAATAGTATGTGTGAAATAAATTATTTAATTATAAGCTATATAGTGTCTATATGTGTATTGTTGATATATAATTAAGTATATAATGTTTATTGTATAACATGTTTATAAAATTTACATAATTCTAAATGAAAAAATATTCACAGCATTGTTTTAGTGATAGAATTTTAAAGAATAATGCTTTCCTATTTCATATTTTTGCTGAATATTCCAAAACTCCTCAAACTAATATTCAGCTAATTAATAATAACATATTTTACTAACATGCATCATATGCAACCCTCCTTTTGAAGTGTAACTACTGCTGGGAATAAGCCTGGTGTTGAAGAAAGTTCTTTTTAAATCAGCCTTTCATGTTGGATACTAGAGTCAATGATATCAGATAAATTCTTTTTACACATTAATTAAATTGTGTATCTCACATTTTAGTTTATAAAAATAAATTAACACAAGGACTATGCCAATCAGTTATCCTTGAGTTTATATATTCTTTCCAAAATCAGAGTATCCCCATTCAGATTTCTTGTGCCCTTTTGAATATGTAATTCAACTATGAAAATTTAAAAAAAAATTCTTCCACTGAAAATGGTTTATATATTGTTTCCAGCTTCATTTACACAATGGGATACCACTTGGCTATTAAAAACAAGGAAATCATGGAATTTGCAGGCAAATTTGGGAAATAAAAAAGATCATCTTGAGTGAGATAACACAGAAGCAGAAAGACACACACAGTATATACTCACTTGTAAGTCAATATTAGCCATAAATAATAGATAAACATACTAAATAATAAAAATAGATAATAATAATAATAATAGATAATAATAAATAATAGATAAACATACTAAAATCTATAGCCCTATAAAGAAGCTAAACATCAAGGAAGACCCTAGGGAAGATGCTCAATCCTCATTAAGAATAACAAATGCAATAGAAATCAGAAGTAGGAAAAGACAGGTAACAAGACAGTAGCCTATCACAGACGGCATCTGAAAGACTCTACTGATCAAGGTATTGAGGCAGAGGCTGAGACTCATAGCTAAACTTTGGGCAGAGAGCATGGAATCTTATATAAGAAGGGGGAGATAGAAGACCTGGAAGGGACAGGAGCTCCAAAAGGAGACCAACAAAAAACTGGGGCCTGGGAGCCCTATAGAGACTGATACTACAGTCAAGGACCACACATGGAGAAGACCTAAAACTCCTGCTTATATATAGCCCATAGACTTAGTCTCCAAGTGGGTTCCCTAGAAAGGGAGCAGAGGACTTTTCTTGCATGAACTAAGTGGCAGGCTCTCTGATCACCTCCCCCTGTGGGGTACAGCCTTGCTAGGCCAAAGAGGAAGACAATGCAACCATTCCTGATGAGACCTGATAGGCTAGGGTCAAATAGAAGGGTAGGAGGTAGACTAGGGGAGGGGCATAGGTAGAAAATAAGGAGGGATGGTGGTGTTGGGAGGAGATGAGGGAAGGGTCGACAGCCAGGCAAATTGAATAAATTGTAATAAATAATAATAATAATTAAACAAACCAAATTGAAAGATAAAAAAAGAAAAGGCTTGCATAATACAAATCTTTTTCATAAATAAGGGGCATAGAAGACAGAATAGTTCTTTTAAATAAACTATTTATATGAATTCCTATACATGATGATTTTTAGATAATATAACCAGAAAATAATTTTCCTATTTAACAATAGTTACTGGCAATATAGTGAGAGAAAAAAAAAAACCTAGAAAGTAAGTAATTGCAGTATAAATAGCTAATGTAACACAGTATTATAAATTGAGAGCTGTATAAACAAGTCTATCAGTTACTTTAGGCAGGGACAGCTAGGAGGAGGATTCATGACATTTAGTGACTGGATGGATGTGCAGCTATGAATGTGTTTTAAAGACCCCTTTGGGAAAATCTCATTTTAAATCACTAAACTTAAAACTCAAGATAGAAAAATAGCATATGCAGCATATAAAAATATGCTGTATGTTTTGCTCTCTAGTAGATGTGTGGTTCCTTCTCTTTATGTCCTCACAAGAGAAAGATGCTTATGAGGATCTCCCTTCAAAAGTCACTAATCCCTACCCCCCAGAATTTCACTGTCCCAACCTGAGCATTTCCAATGGCAGAAAAAATGCCAAAGGGACTTAAATTTTAAATATTCTGACCACACAATACTGAACAATGAAAAGTGTGCCCTGACAGTGTAAAAGCAACTTTGAGTGAAGGATGAACCACAGATCAGATTAGTGAAGGAGAACTGGTGTGATTAAAGTTGAGAATCATTAAAGTGAAGAATTCATATATTTATTACTTTATTATGAGGTTAATTGGATCTCCTTGAAAATGAAAGTCAGTCTAAGAGAGTGGGTAAGACCTGCTATTGGGAATCTGCAGGACATAAGGAAGAAAACTACAGTATAGCAAGACACAAAGAAAGTTAGTAACAGAGTGTTTCACACGTATCAGTCAGTGCAGGACTAAAAAGTCATGGGTACATGACAATCTAAAATTAAAGAACATGGGAAGTATAATATTATAGGCGTAAGGTTATTGTGTAATTCAAATGCTGATTTCTATACCCCCATATCTGTTTGCAGTCCTTGTTCTGAGAATCTCCTGTCTCAATATTGTGTAAAAACTGCTTCCCAGTTGT
This sequence comes from Psammomys obesus, assembly GCF_907164565.1. Classification (NCBI taxonomy): domain Eukaryota; kingdom Metazoa; phylum Chordata; class Mammalia; order Rodentia; family Muridae; genus Psammomys; species Psammomys obesus. Next base: position 29,445,913 of record NW_026596057.1, read on the forward strand.
CCCTTGATATGCCAATAAAGTAGTTTATAGCCAATAGGGAAGAGAATGGAGCTGGACTTCATGGCAGGAGAAGTGGAGTTAAAGGAGGAAGTAGGGGATTTGGGAAGGGTAGAGGTTCAGGAGACACCAGGAGAAAGAACTGAAGCAAAGAAAGCTACAATATGCAAGTATGTATGCTGGGAGAAAACCAGATTAGATTAGAGGTTTAAGAATAACATAATAACTGCTCAATTATTGTGTTGTGAAGCTTATTATGAAACAAATATAAAAGAGTCTTCATTATTTTTATGATAGCCAGGTTAAGAGAAAAACTGAAAAACATACATTTTTATGTCAATAATTTTAACAATAATATTGTTTTCAATATGACACTTAATTTTTATGCCTTTTAAAAAATCTCTTGTTTATCTATTTCTTTTAAGGGGGTAACTATCCATGAATAGCATATTCTGGGCAGTCAGGGACATGACAAAATAGAAGATGAGTTTTCAGGCATAGGTGTGTTGACCTTACTATGGGTGATAATTCATGCAATTCAAGCCCATTGTCTGAAGATGAGAGACCAAAAGAAATTAAAAATTAGCAGCTATTATTAATTAAGGCCTGAACTAGGTGGGTGGAGAAGTCTAGTAATTCCCTGAGGGGAAGGACCACCTTACTGCATTCTTTCCCCACCCACTAGAGATAACAGTTGCTAGGAAACTGGCCCATCCCCCTAGGGAGGGACACCAGGTCATTGTGGTCTGGGAATCTTCCTCTAGCCAATCAATTCAAAATGTAGCATTTTGACCAATAGATGCTTGTCAGGCAGGAATTGCCCCTGCCTTGGGCATGCTGGGAGGAACCAGAATCTATATATTACCCAACTAACCTGGGCGCTGGGTACCCAGCTCCCACCACTGCGGCGGTGGGGGTGTTGGGCCCAAGCTGCAGCTTGTAATTTACAATAAAAAGAACCTCATGCATTTACATGCATTCCTGGTCTTTTGGGGTTCGTTAACTGGGCAGAACAAAGACATTAGTTGGGCAAATCCCATCCTTTCTTGAGCAGTATGGAATGCCATGCTTTCTTGTTATACTAACTGTTGTCTTGGATATGGAGAGTAACGTACAACTATGAAAAAAATGTCTGAAAATGGAATGTCACTGGGAGACACTGGATCCTCAAGCAACAGTTAACAATTAATTTCTTTGCCTTGGCAGTATATATCATTTTGTTGGCTCTCAGGTTGCAGTTCAAAGGATTGCTGAATATTTTTTTCTTTTCTTTCTTTTGATATGTGTTATTGATTATCAATATTTAATATTAATTTATTTTTTAGTTAAACAGTGGTTATTCCTAAACCAGCTCTATACCCAAATTATCACACAGAGGCTAGGATATATCTAGTTAACCTAAAATAAAATGCTAGGCAATGATTGCTCCATCCTAAACCTCCAAGCCCGCATAGCTTCCTCCCATTCAGATTTCCCACATTATACTTGCTTTTAGTCATTTGTTAAGTCCAGTTCATCTCTCCTGGAGGTTCCAAGTCCTCTCCTCTCTCATCTCTCTTCCTGACTCCCCCCACTTGCTTCTTTCTCCTTGTGTCTGGACTGGGATGTCCTACCCTATTCTATCCATTGCTCAGCATTGGCTCGTTTTATTGACAATACAAAGAACAAATGGTGGCATGTTTACACAAATTTGAGAGAGGTGATGCTTAGAATAAACATCACAATGCAATGTTCAGATTGAAACCAGTTAGTGGGGTAGAGAAATCAACATTTGAATGAACAAGGGTAAATTGTATACACTCTTAAAGAATGTTATACCAACAGATATGAAAGATATATAAAGAAGATCCAGAAATACCATGAAAGGAATTATAATCTGAGAAGGCAAAATCAAAAGCCACTAGCGTTGCACCAAGGTTTTAATTCAGAACCTTTCCCTGTAATGGACTGTCTGGTGGCATGGTAGGTGATGGCAAATATGCAACATGGAAGTAAGAAAGGCTACAGGTAATTGTTAATCATATAACTAACGGACTCAGATAACTAACTTAACTTGATTCACTGCCAAAAGCTCCAATTAGAACCCAGGGGGAGGGCTTTTCTCTCTCTTCCCTTGCATCTCCAATTTCCCTCACCTTTTTGTACTGTCTAGACCCTGGACCTGAAGTAGAAAAACTTATCAGGAAGAGTTGAACTATAAGGAGGTAGAGGTACAGGTGGAGATGAGAGAAGACAACCTGCAACTCTACTTTCACCTCAGGAGAAAAGGAAGTATGTGGCTTAGGGTGCAGTCAGCAGTCTTAACATTAACCAGGTAGTTTTGCTAATCTAGAAAACTGCATTTGAAATGTTTGATTTAGAGAAGACTTTTTTTTCTTTTTTTTTTCTTATTAGTTACAATTTGTTAATTCTGTATCCCAGCTGTATCCCGTTCCCTCATTCCCTCCCCAATCCCACCCTCCCTCCCTCATCTCCTCCCTGCCCCTTTCCAAGTCCACTGATAGGGGAGGACCTCCTCCCCTTTCATATGACTCGGTTTTGTCAGGTATTTTCAGGACTGGCTGCAAAGTCCTCCTCTGTGGCCTAAGAGTACTGCTCCTACCTTGTGGGGTGGGGAGGTCAAAGAGCCAGTCTTTTAAACAAGGAATGAAACAGTCTCTTAGCCAGCTGCATGAGTCTGTGGGGTGGGGAAGAGGGATTTAGTATGTGATTCAGTAAGTAGAGAATCCAAGTAACCTAACCAACCACTCACCCCTTCTCAAGACAAAGCTGAATACTCTGATGCAGTAAGAATGCGGGTTCCAGAAACTCATACTACAACCAAGGACTATTCATGAAAATAACCTAGAACCCCTGCACAGAAGTAGCACATGGCAGTTCAGTGTCCAAGTGGGTTCCATAGTAATGGGAAGAGGGACCGCCTCTGACATAATCTGATTGGCCTGCTCTTTGATCACCTCCCCCTGAGGGGGGAGCAGCCTTACCAGGCCACAAAAGATGACAGTGCAGCCACTCCTGATGTGATCTAATAGACTAAGATCAGAAGGAAGGAGAAGAGGACCTCTTCTATCAGTGGACTTGGGAAGGGGCATGCATGAAGAAGGGGAAGGGAGGGTGGGATCAGAAGGGGAGGCTTATGGGGGGATACAAAGTGAATAAAGTGTAATTAATAAAAAAAAAAAAAGAATGTAGGTTCCACATAGACCAGCTCATGCAAGCCAACAGGGACAGGTCATTTTCTCCTGGAGACACCCCCTTGAATATTAGGAACTGGAAGACGTCAGAGGATTGACAGGCAATGCTGAGTGAACTGGGCATAAGAGAGGTGATGTTTGATATGGACATGGAGGAAATATTTTAGATTCCAAAAGAACTGCACATTTATGTTAATATAATTTTACAGACCTCCAAGTGACCTGTGTAAGAGTGCCCTCTGAGGGAATGAGACCAAGATGTATAATACACCAAAATTAAACAATTATTTGGTACAGATAGACTTACAGAAACACTGTGTTTAATAGAGTTTCTAACAGCTATCTTTTTTGGCTGCTACTTCTACTGAATTCAGTGATGTCTTATAATAAATACACTAGGATACATGAACTGTCTGGATAACATGGACTAAAACAACATTTTTAATTAAATCTTTGACATTTCTAATTAACTCCTGATAAAAACAATATACCTAGGGCTGGAGATGTAGATTGGTGAGGAACAGCACTTGCTACACAGCATGAGGAACTGAATTCTAATCCGCAATATCCAACATAGAAAGCTGGGGGGGGGGAGACCCCTGGCCACCTTGCATTTGGAGGAGGAAGGAAACAGTTGGATCCCTGGAGCTCAGTGGCTAGCCTGCCTAGCTGAAATAGGGAGGTTTAGACTCAATGGCGCATCCTGTGTCAAGGAAATAAGGTGAAGAGTGATATAGAAAAACATGTGACATCTTAATCCAGCCTCTGTACGTACACAGGTGGTACCCACAACCGAACATTCACATGTATGCAACACAAGCACTGCTACACGCACATACACACATGCACACATACACACACACACACACACACACACACACACACACACACACAGGCACATGTACATACCAAGCCCTATATACTTTTGAAATTGTGGCTGCCACAAAGTCAGTACTTCTGCATTGCTTTCATTTTACCTAATTTGTTTAAAATACTCATTTTCACGTTGAATAATTCATCCCTGGGTGTTTATTTGTAACTTTCACAAATTGTATAACACTTTTCATCTCTCTGAGGCATTTAACTGCACGATTAACCTGGCACATTTATTGAAATCTGAGGATTCAATGATCTGTAGTGAGGAAAATTTAATAGATTTCTGAATTAGTGTCACCTTTATATCATTTAGCAGATAATTTATATGATAAAATATTTTCCCGATGTGGAATCTTTGTATTTGAGTTATTTATCAGCCCAGTACATGGCATTGGCAATTTCCGTGTGATTGATGAAATGCATAGTTCTTTCACTTTGTCATCTTTGCTGCAGCTGCTAAAGATTTAACTTTTCAACTGTTTTACAAACTCTGTCTTATGTTTCTAATAGAGCTGGAAACCTGAGTTTATTTTTTTTGTGATTTTACATATGCTAAAATGATTAATTCTTCTCTTTAATGAAATTATCCTTTGTTTTAAGGTTCTTGCATAGATGACCTTGCACCATGCCTTTTTAATGCAAATAACCACCACAAGGTATGGCAGAAAGAACAAAGTACCATGGAGCGTGCATATGCAAATTTAAATGGTTCTTAGTTGCCTGCTTCTTTGTAGGAATTTTCTGGAACTTAGGCTTTCTTTATGAATCTGATGCTTTTTTGTTTTGTTTTGTTTCTGCCCAAGTTAAAGGAATTGAGAATTCATAGGATGGAATTATGTTTTTAAAGAAAATACGGTTAAACCCATAGTACTTGAAAATAGAAGGCCTGTCTCTTTTCTTCAAGGACCTCTATTGTTTTATAAACAGGGCATCTGTCTTCTGTCAGTCTCTGGCTTCAGAGCATGATCACAGCTGAATATGGCTAAGAACCAATTACCCCTAACAATCCTCTTCTGAAGGAAAAGTAAATAAACAGATGATGGATTAGACAGACAGATAGATAACATGATACTGAGTAAACTCTAAATTTTATTATTTCAAAAAACTGTAGGAGCAGGTGAAGAGCACAGTACATTAAAGAACTTACCATGTAAGTCTAGCAACCTGAGTTTGATACCCAGAACACATGTAAACGACAAGACCAAAAGCAACATCATCATAAAGAGCCCAGAAAACAGAGGCAGTGAGACACATCTGTAATCCCAGCACTTTCACAGGAAGATGTGAGCACTGCTTAGAGATTTTTCAGGACTGATAAACTGAGGAAAGATAGAATTTTAATGCTTAATAATGAATTAATCATACAATAAAATCGATCTTCTGATTTCCATTCTGAACTCAAGATTTTGTACTTAAAACTCATAACTTTATGTTATCCGGTATTTTTTTTTTCATCTTACACTTAACAACTGTAATATAGAAAAAATTGGAAACTGTTGAAGGGATTCTCAGAAATTTTTCTGAGTGAAAAGAAATAAACCCTTTCTGTATGGTTGGTTTGCTATGTGCTACTGATGATGCAAGCGGCAAAGATCATTTTGCTGATGTTTGGAGCACAATGAGCACCACTGATCTATCTGCTCATTAACAATGTGCCAACAGTCCTATTGACAGCCCCATAGTCAGAACAGCTACTGTTAAAGCTGGAATAGCAGCTGCCCTCAAGTTCATCTGTTTAAAGTCCCAACTCAGCAAATGATCGCATTAGAGGCTTTAAGAGATAATTAGGCCCCAGTAAAGTCATAGGTTAGCAATTCAAAATGACATTAGTGTTCTTTCAAAAATAGCCCAAGAGTTGTCCCTCCCTATCACGTGATGACACAGGTTACAGGCAGCCAGAAACATAGGAGAGAGGAGAGGATCTCCCCAGAGCCAGAAACACCAAGAAGTTTAATCATATGTCTGCACCAGCCTTCATAACAGCACTGAAAACAAAAATAGGTATTGAGGCTTCTCAGTTTCCTCTATTGAGTTCTGGCAAGAAGACTCACACTGCAGCACCCATACTGCAGCACATGAGAACTGTAACCTGGCTTCCTGGATATAAGTCTTAGCTCAGCATGCCTTGTTTATGTGACTCTGAGTAATAATCTACCTTCCTCTGCGTATCACACCTTTATCTTCAATATAGTAGTGACAGTAGATGACAGTAGAACTATCTCATAGAACACAGACTGAAATTAAAAGTGTTTTAATGAACATAATAACTAGCACATGTGAAGGTATTCATTTGCTTTCAAATGAGTAGATAAATAGGTTTTAAAAAATGTGCAGCATTTGGGGGATTGATTAACTGAGAAATACTGTGTCTCTGGGCTGACAGAGAGAGAAATGATGGGAGGAGAAAGAAGACATGCTTGGTTTCTATAAAATAGCAAATGCAAGAGAGGCAGCATACAATTGCACTGGTATTTAAGCATGGTCTTCATTGTTCAGTAACACCTGTAAAATGCCCTTGACATAACATTGGAGAAAGTAAGTGACCAAGGACATGTTTCCATAGTCTCTTACTTTATTTTATATTTCTGAAGTAAAACTGATAGTTCTGAATAACTTTAAGGAGTACAAAGTGATGCTTGCATATTCATGTACATCAGAAAATGATTAGCAGAATCCTTCACAAGATCCGTTCTTTTAGCATTTACAAATAAAAAATACAGCAAGATTACTAACTGCAGTCACCCTATTGCATCATAGCTCTCCACAGTTTGTCATCTGATCATTGGAAGTCAGCAACCTACCATCAAACTCTACATTTTCTCCTCATTCCAGTACTATTCATCACTCTTTTCCCGTTTCTATTTGGGGTTGGGGAACTATTTGAGAGTTCTCATGTATGTGATATCATGGGTATTTACGTATCTCTCTCATTTCTTCATTTGTATAATAGCCAAAAATTTCTCCCTTGTTTCACAAATGACATTCTCCCTCCAGTCTCTGTGTCTCTGTATCCTTGTCTCTCTGACTCGTTGTCTCTCTGTCTCTTGTGTGTGTGTGTGTCCCTCTCTCCTCTTCTTCACATCCACCAAGGAATGCAGGCTGATTTATCTCAGGGAAAGTATGTAAGGCATATGCTTCAAGATAATAATTTTCTTAATGCAAAAAATAGTATCAAGCCCTCTACTAGTCATTTTATTTTTTTTTTGTACTTTCAAAGGACTCTTCAAACTTCTAAGTGTTTTTTTTTTTAAATAATTAATATTGTTACCAGTTTGTGTATGGGGGGGGGGGTTCTTCTAATCCTCACCAGCACTGATGACTATTTGATGTTCTAACAACTCTGAGATGATGTACTGGTTGTTTATGCACCTGTCTTCTTTGCAAACATTACTATTTGAGTCATGTTTATTTTCAGTCATGAGGCTTCTTTATTTATTTATTGAGATTTTAATTTGTTGGTTGATTTCTTTTTTGCTCTTGTTTTCACTGAGGTTTGGTTGAGTTATATGACTTCCTTATGTAGTCATAATATTAACCCCATATGAATTATATTTCATAATCTATAATTATGATAAAAATTACACATTGCACAAGTTGTGGTTGTAGGTTTATTATGGGAAAGAAGAAACTAAGACAGTGGGCGGGCTAAGAAGAGAAAGGAAAATAGAGAGTGGGGAAGGAGACAGAGAGTCAGTGAGACAGACAAGAGAAACAGACAGAGAGAAGAGGGGTAGAGAGAGAGGAGAGGCCAAGAGGCAGGGGTATTTCTGTCCTTGGGCCCTGCTGGCAGGAACCAATTATGACATCACAGGTTGCTAAGCAACCTAAGAGTGGGCTAAGGCATCAACTTGTGAATTAACAATAATGCTAGGTTGATTATTGGAGATTTTTGTCTTCTTAGTTTGAATTATATTTTCATTAAAAATTATTTACAAATCATAATTTTTATATGTAAGCTTTTTGTTGGATCTCACAGGTTTCAGGATGTTGTTTTCCATTCTTGTTATTCTCAATATGATTTTTGTTTCTCCTTTAATATGCTTTTTTGGTCCACTTATTATTCAGTATGATATTGTTTAGTTTTACACATTTGAGAGTTTTCTAATTTCTCTTTAATATTGACTGTTAACTTAATAGCTATTGTTGTCAAAAATAATATATGATTTCAATCTTAAATTTGTTAAAACCTGCTTTGTGTGCTAGCATGGCATGTCTTAGAAAATGTTTTATGTGCCTGTGAGAAGAGTGTGTTTCCTATTATTGTTGATGAGATATTCTGTTAGGTCCAAAATATAAAGTTTAATGTTTTCTTGTGGTTTACTGTCTAGATGGAATAACCACTTTTGAAAATTCGATATTTCAGTCTCCTATTTTAGATCTACTATTTATCTCTAACTTTAGTTGTGTCATCATTTGCTTTAGATATTTAGGGAGTCCATGATGAGTGAATTAAGGCCTACTATTGTTTCAACCATTGGTTGAATTGGCCACCTTTACTGTTATGTGATGATCTTCTTTGCTTCTTGTATAATGCTGCACTTTTGTCAATTTTACCTAATACAGTTCTTGCTCTCTTCTATCTCATAATTTTCAAGTTCTGTTTATCTTTAAAACAAAAGTCTTTCATACCTACGGACACTTGATTTTTTTTATTTAAATTTTTTATTTTTTATATTAGTTACAGTTTATTAACTTTGTATCCCAGCTGTAGCCTCCTCCCTCATTCTCTCCCAATCCCACCCTCCCTCCCTCATCTCCTCCCTGCTCCCCTCTAAGTCCACTGATAGGGGAGGTCCTCCCCGCCTTCCATCTGACCCTAGCTTATCAGGTCTCCTTAGGACTGGCTGTAATGCCCTCCTCTGTGGTCTAGCAAGGCTGCTCCTCCCTAGGGGGGAGGCAGGGGAAGTCAAAGAGCCAGCCATTGAGTTCATGTCAGAAATAGTCCCTGTTCCCCTTACTAGGGTACCCACTTGGATACTGAGCTGCCATGGGATACATCTGAGCAGAGGTTCTAGGTTATATCCATACATGGTGCTTGGTTGGAGAATAGTCTCAGAAAAGACCTCTGTGCCTAGATATATTGGTCGAGTTCTTGTCCTCTCCACATCATACAAACTCCCCCTTGCTTCCTATGATACTCTGCACTCTGGGCAAGGTTTGGTTATGAGTCTCTGCATCTGCTTTAATACACTGTTAGGTAGAGTCTTTCAGAAGCCCTCTGTGGTAGGCTTCTGTCCTGTTACTTATTTTTTCCTACTTTCAATGTCCATCCCACTTGTCTTTCTAAGTGAGGATCAATCATCTTACCCTGGTTCTCTTTCTTGTTTAGCTTCTTTAGGTGTACAGATTTTAGTATGTTTATTCTATCTTGTAGGTCTAATACCCACTTATAAGTGAATATATACCATGTGTATCTTTCTGCTTCTGGAATACCTCATTCAGGATGATCTTTTCTAGATCCTACCATTTGCCTGCAAATTTCATGATTCCCTTATTTTTAATTGTGGACACCTGATTTTTGGCAAAGAAGCCAAAACCATACAATGGAAAAAAGAAAGCATCTTCAACAAATGGTACTGGTCTAAATGTCTTTGTGTAGAAAATGCAAATAAATCGATATTTATCACCCTGCACAGAAGTAAAATACAAGTGGATCAAAGACCTCAACATAAAACCAGACACAGTAAATCTGTTAGAAGAAACAGTGGGAAAGAGCCTTGAGCTCATTGGCACAGGACACAACTTTCTGAACAGAACACCAACAGCACCGGCTTTAAGATCAACCATCAATAAATTGGATCTCATGACACTGAAAAGCAAAGGACACTCTCAACAGAACAAAGCAATAGCCTACAAACTGGGAAAAAATCTTCACCAACACCACAACTGACAAAGGGCTGATATCCAGAATATATAAACAACTGAAGAAATTAAACACCAACAAACCAAATAACCCAATTAAATAATGGAGTAAAGTGCTAAACAGAGAATTCTCAGCAGAAGAATGTAGAATGGGGGAGAAACACTTAAAGAAATAGTCAACTTCCTTAGTCATTAAAGAAATTCAAATCAAAGGACTATGAGATCCCATCTCACACATATCAGAATGGCTAGGATCAAAAACTCAAGTGACAACATATGCTGGAGAGGTTGTGGAGAAAGGGGAACCCTCCTCCTCTGTTGCTGGTGGGAATGTAAATTTGTACAACCACTTTGGAAATCAATCTGGCGATTTCTCAGAAAACTGGGAATAGCGCTTCCTCAAGACACAGCTATACCACTCCTAGGTATATATACCCTAAAGATGCTCAAACATACAACAGGGACATTTGCTTAACTATTTGTGTAGCAGGTTTATTTGTAATAGCAAAAATCTAGAAACCTAGATGTCCCTCAACTAAAGAATGGATTCAGAAATTGTGTTACATCTACACAATGGAATACTACTCAGGTATTAAAAACAAGGAAACCATGAAATTTTCAGGCAAATGGATAGAACTAAAAAAGATCATTCTGTTTCCCACTTCTTTCCTAAGATTCCATGCACTCTGCCCAAAGATTGCCCATAAGTCTCAGCATCTGCATTGATAGTCTAGAGGGCAGAGCCTTTCAGAGGTCCTCTGTGTCAGGCTCCTGACTTGTTCCCTCTTTTCTCCCTCTTCTGATGTCCATCCTGTTTGCCTTTCTGGATAGGAATTGAGCATTTTAGCAAGAGTCCTCCCTCTTGATTAGTTTCTTTAGGTGTACTGGATGTACTGATTTTAGTAGGTTTATCCTATATTATATGTCTATATGAGTGAGTATATACCATGTGTGTCTTTCTGCTTCTGGGATAGCTCACTCAGGATGATCTTTTCCAGATCCCACCATTTACCTGCAAATTTCATGATTTCCTTGTTTTCTATTGCTGAGTAATATTGCACAGTAAGATCTGGAGAGGACAGGAACTCCACAAGGAGAGCAACAGAACCAAAAATTCTGAGCACATGGGTCTTTCCTGAGACTGATACTCCAACCAAGGACTGTACATGGAGATAACCTAAGATCCCTGCACAGATAAAGCACAGTAAAGAACAGGTAACAGCTGATGACATAATTTTTTATGATCACTAATGAAGTTTAATTCATGAATAATAAACCTAATTTTTCTGCAATTTTTTTTCAAATGCCAGGTTTTTAAAAATGTATTTGCTCAGATTTTCATTTATTTTCCAACATGGTAGTGAGCCCAAAGTGTGATCCACTCAACTTTAACTTTAAGAAAATTTTATTAAGTTGTTCCTGTCATCTTCAGCAATAACAAGCATGATGTCTGTTATTCAGCTAGCTGAGCTACTTGCCCTAAGCCCCAAGAATGAAAAGAGTCTGCTGCAATGTGACAAGAGTGAAGAGAGAAAATATGGCATGAACATCACATTCTTCACTACCATGACTCTACATACAATGAAAAACAAGTCTTTTAATGTGATGCATCAAACTCCAGAGACACTTGTAAAAGTATGAAACATGGTTCACATATAATCAGTAATTACTTATTCCTCACATTTCACAGAACTCTCTTTCTAATTGGCAGAAATACATCTGTTAGGAAATGAATTGTTTGCTCTAATAGCCCAGACCACTAAGGTTTTTAAATAATTCTAATAATTGTAGTCATATAATTTGTTTTGCAAGAAAACAATCATTAGCACTTAAGAAAATCAATGAAACATTCAGACAAATGAGCATTGCTGCCAGTAGCTGTTTACAAGCAGGTGGAAATGTAGGTGGTAAGGGACTAATTTGGCATACCAACGAAGACAACATGAGTTGAGTTCTTCAAAGTGGAAGACATGCTTTGTAGTGATTTGCAGTATTTTCAGTCTTCAGCTGTACTCAGTAAAGAAAGAAAACTCTGCGAAAAGGAAAAGGGGTAGGAGAAGAAGGTGGTGGTGGTGGAAGACAACGAGAAGAAAAATAGACTGTAATACCAGTATATCACATGTTTAATATCATGTCTTTTTCCGATGTATGCTGTATACTGATAAAGCCTTTTTAACAAGAGATATAATCGAGTTACACTCTCCCGTTCCACAGGTGCTTCAGAACATATACAGAAATCTGATCCAAATCCTAGCTTTCTGGATGGAAAAACAGATCTTCCCTATATGACAACTGAGCCTGCTTCACTTTCCTGGTTTCCCTGCTGGTCAGTAGGCACATGACCTCCATGCTCCCAACAAGTCTTGCCCAGGGCATGGTATTTCACAGCCCCTTCCTCTGTCCTTCAATCCCTTCTTTGATAATATTCTATGAGTTTTACAAAGGGGTCTTAGAAATGTTTTGTTTGTGACTGAGCATTCAACTGTCACTTCTCAGAAACCTGAGCATTCATCCGTCTCTGCATTTGTTGCCATTTTTTAAAAAGGAAGGAAGGCTTATTTGATTAAGACTAAGAATAAAATTGTGTAAAGGCATATTAATAAATATTTATAAGGCAAATTGGCATCATGTCAATTTAGATAAGCAGTAAGTTCTTCTTATTATGACCTCCGTAGCCTTGTTTTTAAACTGGCTTACAATCCAAGAATGAAGTTGCCTCCTGTGAATTCAGCCTCAAATACAACCAGAGAGCAGTCAGCTATCCCAGTGACAGTCACATGGCTGTTGTGTAAGTGTGCACTTCCTGCCTGGTAGGATGAAACTGTAACTTGTATGTTCCCAAGACAGTGCATTTTCTTTCCAAGTCTACATTGCAAATTCTACCACCAAGAAAGGCGGATATCAGGGAGAAAGCTTTTCAGTCAGTGCCATCTTAACATCTCTATACATTGCTCAGTGTCTTCAGCAGCAGGAGGGTCTCATCATGTAATTCTGGTGAGCGACCAAGTGCTATAACAAGGAACTGTACTCTTTGTGGGACCTTCGTGGCCTCCCTAAGTGAAATCTTTTGAGAGATTGTCTGGCAGCTGTCACTGGAACTTTGTTTCATAAATTGTGGCTACTTGGAACAATACCAGGCAGCATTCCAAGGTATTGCGTTTTAATTGTCTTGTAAGCAGATTTCTGTATGATTTGATACACCTTCAAATTATGTTATCCGCCCCTGCCTCTTGTTTTACTAGCTCCATCCTTCCACTATTTAAACATTTCTACACCCACGATCCCCTTTCCTACTTTCTTGCTAGATATTATCACCTCCCTTCTCTTAAGATATTCCTCCCTAAATCCAATGATTTCTTTCTACTTTCTTGGTTTTTAAAATTACTCAAATTTGAACAACAACAACAAAAAACAGTAGTTTACATAGTTTCAACAGTAGAATATATATTAAAAAAATAAAAGACAGACAGTGGCTGTCTCTTTGGCATGGACTGTCTCAGTAAGTTTTAGTTTTTCCTCCCATTATCTGTGCAAATTTCATGATTTTTTTTTCAGAGCTGATATATGTGTGTGTGTGTGTGTGTGTGTGTGTGTGTGTGTGTGTGTGTGTATTCATTTGTTGATGGAGATATGGGATAATTTCATTTCACAGCTAGTGTGAATAGAATAGCAGTGAACATAGCTGAAACAAGTATTTTTGTAGGAAGATAGAGACTTCTTTCTGTGACAAGGAATGGTACCTAGTTTCTAACATTTTTATGACCATCCATGAAGATTCCCATAATTGCTATTCTAGTTTACACTTCCAAAACAGAAAATAATCATTCATAATATGAATATTTTCTTCCATTCTTCTTCAGAAGTACATGTATTAAAAACTGAGCTTCATTATAAATACAGCTATTTTATGATACCCATATCTAAAGCTGATGTTAAATGTGATTTGAAACTAAATGAAAATTTGGGTAGAACACAGGAAGAACATTTTATATTGTATATTAGTGCTCTAAAAATTTTCAAAAGTAAAATTTGCAATTGTGATAAAAGGTGGTACTCTTTTATTATACTTAGAATTCCCTAGAGATTAAACCATTGTCAACTGACATATTGTGACATTGTTAGTCAGGGACATTTGGGGAGAGTAAGAGAAGAGGAGGGAGGGAGGAATGAAAGAGAGGAGAGTGAGATGGTGCCTGAGTTAATTAGGTAGTTACAGCGTATTCATATATTTTAGAATTTAGCAAAAGCTTTTACCATTATAAACTGGAATTGTCAGCGCTACACTGAACTCCAAGATCTGCTGAGATATTAATTTGAGTAGACACTGTTACTCGTATCTGCTTGACCCTTTCAATGTTTCTGCAGGCATAGCACTGAGATCAATACCAGTTATCATTTCAAGATTATATAAATAAATTAGGAAATTACACAAGTCTCTCTGTGTGTACATGCACAAATGTTTGTGAATACTGGTGTGTGTGTGTGTGTGTACACATGTGATTTTCTGGAAAATCAATAAGTTATTTGAAATATTCAAGCTAAAATACAATTTGATTTTGGAATCACTGTTTAAATAGAAAACATCAAAAATAAAAATAATGTTTTTCTATCATTCCATCACCTATACTTCATACCATAACTTGAAAATACTGGTGCTCTAGACCTAACTTCACTATAAACAGCCAAATTAAAGAAAATATAAACGTGTAAAATTGTGCATAAACATTTTCTAGAAATGATGGGGAAATTTTAAGTATTGAGTATTGTGGATATAAACACTTTTGTTTGAATTCTAAGTGTGGGATGTGGGACTGATTCAGATGGTCCACAACAGCAGACCATTTGCCTCGTGTGGGCTCTGAGAGGAGCTCTTTGCCAGCTTCAAGTAGTTTAAATCTGAGGACTCTGGAGAAAGAATAAATGCTAGAACCCAGAGAGTGTGGAGGAACTCAGAAAGAACAAGGCTGCTGCTGCTTCCCCCTGCAGCTCCTGTTGCTGTTAATACAGTGAGACAAGAAGTTGGAGATCTCCTGAAAAGAGATTGGACTAGCAACCAGGAACCTGACGACCCTAACCAATGAACAGCAGCTCAGAAAGAGAACTGCGCTCTTCTCCCACTAACCCTTTCTCTCTACCTGGTGTTGGGGTGTTGGAATTTATTGGAGTGGAGTAAAGAGAAAGAAATATAAGAAAGTAAATAAAAGAGTTTTTAAAAATTACACCAACTGCTGTGTTTAATTACATGGAACTGATAATTTATAGACTTTTAGTTTTGTGTGTTACTAGACTGCCAGAAGCCATGCATACAGATATGGCCTATGTAAAACAAGCCAGCTTCCTGGAGGCAGCCTATGGTTTTTTGCAAAGTTAAGCAATGGGTGAGTCCCAGCTGAGGCATGGCCAGCACTTTGTCTCTGATTGCTTCCTGCTTCTCATATGCCTTTCCATGCTTGTCATTGCTGTATCTCTTATATATCTGGCATATATAAAATCCTCACTGCCTAGGCTCTGGTATAATTGCTTCACTCTGTTGGTAGATTTTCTGCAAATCAACATGAAGATGTATTTGTTCTCAAATCTCAAATCACAAATCTCAGCACACAACAGGATAAGTAAAAACTATTGCTTTAAACTTTCAGTGAACTCATGTATAGCTAAAAAAATATTCAGTTATATATAAGTCTTAATGGAAGGAGATGTCAACAGTAATCTGCCATAACTCTCCAATACTTGTCAATCTTAAACCTTGTTAATCTATGACATGAAAAACTGTTGCTTTAAGCTCACAATGAATTTGTGAACTGTAAAGACAGATAAGAAATGTTTAATTAGGTATGAGTCTTAATGAAAAAAAAAACCATGCAATTAATAACCCTGCTGTGTAACAAATTTTGTGATAATTGCTTTTATGGCCAGAAGATTTTTTGTTCTGATACAAAGAACTTTGCTTTAGAGAATATAAAAAGTACCAAATTGTGTTTGTCTGATTTTTTGTCTGTATGTATGAATACACATAGGTATATGTGTGAAGTGTTGGAGCCTCCTTTGCTTCATCCATTGATTGTGTGTGTAAGTGGTTATTTCCCTTTCTCTCTCTCTCTCTCTCTCTCTCTCTCTCTCTTTTCCTCACTGGCTCACAAAGAGTTAGCCAGCTCTGAGCTTGATCTCTCTCACTGGTATGTGTTTGTGTTGATGCATACCTCATTATACATGTGGGTGTCACAGGCCAACGTCTGGGAGTGATTTCCCTTCTCCCACCACATGGGATCCAGGTGTTGAACTCACCAGGTAAAATAATTTCTTATTTTATAATTACTTCCATAAGATAATTTTTATTTGTAGAATTTTGATTAAGTTTATAAACATGAAAACAGACTTATCTCTTACAACTGCAGCATATATTTTAAGTTTCAAAGATTCTGACTGATATATTTCTGCAAATCTTTGTAAAATGGAAAAAGAATGAAAAGATAAAAATAATAAGGCTAGACAAATGACAGATGTCTGTTGTCTGCAATTTGTACTGTGGAAAGATGTTTATAATTGTGTCTATTTTAACTTCTACCACTTTACAATATATTTTTCTTCACTAGTCAGTCCTTCTGAATGTACAAAAATGTGGAAAAGGGCACATCAAATTGTACCCTTAATAAAAATGGTGAATGGCTTAATATTGTCTACACAAATCTGTATGTTCTCTCAGCAATAAAAGAACACCAATTAATTCTAAGAATAAGTGAGAACACAGAGGTAAGGTGGAGACCTGAGTTGATTTTTTTTTCCATCCAGAATTTGGTTTAGTAGATTCTATGAGGAGAATTTTCTCTACACATTCATTTTCTGAAAAAAAAAAAAAAAAGTATGGTTTTGTAACATAAAATAAACACTAAACAAATGTAAACGTTACAACTTAAAGCTTAGATAGCTTTGAACAGAACATCAGTGAAGTCTGTTTCATTAAATGAAGTTTCAGCTTACAAGGAGCCCAGAAATATTTCATTATGTGTTTGATACCTTTCCTTCCCAACTTTTGTAATACTGAGGGTGAGATAGCAGTGCACAAGAAATGCTTCTTTAAAGCAAATTAATTTTGTTCTTTTTCTACTTTCTTATCTTAGCTTTAATTACTGTTATAATTCTAAAATTAAGCATAATAGATAATAGATACTTAAACTATACATTAAACTTCTATGCATGCATTATTAGCTAAAGTATATAATGCCCTCTTGATTTATTAAAAAAACAATCTATTGAGTTACCCACAATGCATTATCAAGTATCCTACGCAATACAGATATGGTAGGAAACACACAAAACACAAAATCTTGCTTTGTTAGACGTGTCATTGGGGGACTGAGAAATAACTAGGTGGTTTAGAACAGTTGTTGCTCTTGAAGATGACCTGGTTTCAGTTACAAGCATCACACAGTGGCTCACAACCGTCCACAACCACGTTTCCAGGGGAAACAGCAAAGTACCTTTCAGCTAGAATTTCTTATCAGGAGCATAGGGAAGTGTTTTAGCTGCTGCTCTATTGCTGTGAGGAGACACCATGACCAAGGACTGTAGAGAAGAATGCTTTTAATGGGGGAAGGGATTAGGGGAAGAAGAGGGAGGGAGGGTGGGAAAGGGAGGAGCTGAGGGAGGGGATTCAATCAGGATATATAATGAACAAATTGTGAAAGAAAATAAAAATAAAATAAAACCTCATTGTAAGATATTTGAGCAATGTAACATTGTTAAATATTAAGGGGACAACAGTGATTAGATTCCATGGACCATTTCTAATGCAGAACTCAAAGGGTCCAAATAAATATAAGCCTTAATTGTTGATTCCAGGATTTTAATCCGTGTTGTATGTAGTGATTTACTAGTATTAAAGAATTCAAATAATTTTTGAGTATAAATGAGTTTAAACAAAGGTTGTATATTGCGTATTCTTCACTTATGATATGTTCCATTTGAAGGAGGCCAAACTATGTTAAATAACTTCATTTTGAATACCTGTTTTTATTTTCTTTTTTAAAATTTTTAGCTGCTTATTTATTCACTTTGTAACCCTGTTGCACCCCCTCCCTCTTCTCCTCCTATGCCCTTTTCCTAGTTCCCTGATCTAGGAGGACTTCCTCCCCTTCCATCTGACCCTAGTCTATCAGGTCTCATCAACACTGGTTACATCATCTTTCTCTGTGGCCTGAAAAGACTGCACCCCCTAAGGGGAGGTGATCAAAGAGCCTTCCACTGAGTTCATGTCAGAGACAGTCCCTGTTCCCCTTACTAGGAAACCCATTTGGAAACTGAGCAGCCTATGGGCTTCCTCTGAAGAGAGAGACTAGGTCTTCTCCATGCAAACAACATCCTTAGTCATCAGGGAAATGCAAATCAGAATGACCCTGAGATTTCACCTTACACTTATCAGAATGGCTAAAATAAAAAACTCAAGGGATGATGCATGCTGAAGAGGTTGTAGAGAAAGGGGAACCCTCCTCTGTTGCTGATGGGAATGTAACCTTGTACAACCACTTTGGAAATCAATCTGGCGCTTTCTCAGAAAATTAGGAATTGTGCTACCTCAAGACCCAGCTATACCACTCCTAGGTATATACCCAAAAGATGACCAAGCATTCAATAAGAACATTTGCTCAACTATGTTCATAGCAGCTTTATTTGTAATAGCCAGAATCTGGAAACAACCTAGATTTCCCTCAATGGAGGAAAAGATACAGAAATTGTGCTACATTTACATAATTGAATACTACTGAGCAATTAAAAACAAGGAAATAATGAAATAGTTCCCAGCAAATGGTGGGAACTAGAAAAGATCATTTTCTAAAACTTACAGGCAAGGAGTTTTACCACCTTACATCATTGTCTATATGTAGAGGGCACAAGGGCCTTGTACTCATGGCAAACAACTAAGAGAAGCAAAAATGTTAATCAAGCAGGGCTATCTCCTAAACAAAAGAGATAAAATCAAATGCCTGAATTCCATCTAGAAAGCTGAAAGTGGATTTTGTTTATGGCCTTGTGACATTGTTGGTATAATGTTCTTTCAAAATGTATACACCTTACCCTTGTTAATTCAAATGCTGATTTTCCCACCCCCAACTCTCTGGTTTCAAACCGGATATTGCATTGTGATACTCATTATAAGCATCCTGTCTCAACTCTTGAGTAAACAGGACAAAATAAAGCAAGTAGATACAATGTTGTGCAATGGGAGGAGCCAGAAGACAGGAAAGAGGGGAGGAGCTAGAGAGCAGGAAAGAAGTGGGAGGAGGAGGGGCGAGAGGAGAGCAAGGAGAACAGAGCTGGAGGAGAGATCTTGGAGGACGATGAGCATAAACCAGACCTAAGATTTCACAAAAAGCAAGTATAATGTGGCAAATCTAAATGTTAGGAAACTGAGGGCTTGGAGGTTTAGGAGGGAGTAAATATTGCCCAGCATTGTGTTCTAGGTTAACTAAAAACCCAGTCTCTGTGTGGTGATTTGGTTATACAGCTGCTGAGGATTAACAGCAGCATTACTAGAAGATAAACCAATAGTAAATATTAATCACTGACTACAAGATGACCTTTCTGCTATCTGTGGAGGAAGACCTCACCCACTAATTTCTATAGAGGCAGGCCTTATTTAAATTCCCCAGAATGGTTATTTCACAGTCTTCCTTCCCTAGACCATTATACCCCTCCTTAGGGAAAGATGTCCCATGTACTTTCTGACCTGTTGACCTTTATGCTATTGGTCACAGATCACATTAGATTTTAGACCTTTTAGCTATAAAACCTATGTTCATGGGTACATGTACTTTCTAAAAATGTTTTTATGCTATTGTACACCTGGAATTGGACTGATTGTTGCTTGGACACCTATTCTCAAATTGTACTATGTGGTAAGTATGCTGACCATGAACCACCCACATTAGACTCGGCAAAGTCTGACTCTGGTTAATGAAGGCAGCCTGTACCAGCTCTTCATTTCAGCTCTTCATGTGGTTCACTTCCCTGTCTCACACCTGCAGGGATGCCCTCATCTTCTTTTTAAATATAACTCTCTTTCCATTTTAGTTCCTTTTGAGCTGTAAAATAAGGAAGTTGGGGTCAAAGATAGTTTAAAATTCCTCTCTCATGGCTAAAACTTTGAAGGAAGCCTTTGTTTTAGTGTCATTTCTGTTGATTCAATAAAATATCATAACAAAAACAATTTAGGGGAGAAGGGCTTATTTGACTTGCAATTCTAGATTACAGTACAGTATAGGCCAGGATTCACAGTTAGTCCCATCATACCCACAGTCCAGAACAGAAAGAAGGAAATGCTGGACTGAGAGCATGCTTTGCCCTTTTTAAATAATATTCAGAATATATTTTGTAGGGAGTGTAGGTGCCCACTATGGAACTGAGTCTTCCAAGATAAATTAAAAACTAAGGCAATTCTCCATTGAAACTCCAGGTGATTCTAGGTTGTGTCAAACTGAGAATTGATGCTAACCATCACAACCTTTTGTTGATTGCTTTTCTTCTTTAATAAAACTATATGAAAATATTAAGATTTTATGTAAAAAAATAAAATCTATTATAGAAAGGATGATTTCTAAAGTGGATAACAATTGACAAAACTATTGACTACTTACTACCCAATTAGCAAGAATATCTAATAAAATTTTCACAAATCCAAATACAGGTAATAAAGGCAATTTAATCATGTACTTCGGAAAAGGTTCTCAGAGGATTTTCAAATATCTTTTAATTGTTCTCGAAGCATATATAAAGTTGAATGTCAACTCAGCAAATATATATGATAAGATCTTTGATAAGTGTAAAGAAAAAACTCTTCAGCTATGTTGTGTCTAATAAGTTTGTGTTTAAAGTCAGTTAAGTTTCAGACTTTGAGCATGTATCATATGTTTCCTGTCTCTTTTCATGAACTATTTCTGTGACAGATTATGTATCAACCTTGCTATTTCTGCCTGTTACTATGGAGACAGAAAAATATTTTCAGAGTTGAAGGTAAATAAAATATAAAATTTTGCTTATATTTCTGAGCTATTTATTCAGTTTATTTAGAATGTCATTATTTGAATGAATCTGAAACCATTTAGGAAATAAAGTGGTTTTTAATGTATAACTGTGATCTGAGGAATTTTGGTTGTAGTCAAAATAAAATGAACTTTGATTCTTTGTTCAAGTCAAATAGAGAAAAAAATGAATGGGTATGAGGTTAAATACAGAAAATGAATAATTATTTAGAAAGGAACATTGTGTGTAGAACTGTGTTAAACAATCACATTTCAGAGCTAACAAGAAATTGTTGATATAAATGAGAATAAATGTTGGAGGTATTGGTTTGGCTATCTGAACAAAATAGAGCCAGACTGGCTTTGGTTGAATAAATATGGGGAATATAGGTCTCTCTCTCTTACACAATTCAGCTACACTAGAAGTACTGCAGGACCAGTAGGCTTTCATATCAGAGCATGTGGTGGTGTGGTAAGCCACTACTAAATTCTTATTTGCCCAGTGTATCCAATGTATTAACTCTTTGATGACTTTCCGCAACTCTATTAGAGATCCAAAACTTCACTTAGACTTTATAAATTTCTAGAAAGACCCACTGGATGTGAGAATTACTTAAACAGAAACACGAAGAGGTTTTGTTTCTGTCAAGAAGAACATAGAAATGAGGCATCAACTAAATACATAATTAAGTTAAAGAATCTGAAGATGTTTGATAATGCTATAAGTACAGTACAGACAATAAAACTGAGAGAATAATAGCACACTGATATATTGAGAAATATGACTGAGTCGATATGAGACAGGACATTAAGTAAAAGAATAGTCTGAAATACTAGAACAGAGAGAAGCTTTGTTTATAAAATTCTCAAGAATAAACATTATTTTCAAAAAAATAAAACCAGGAGAAAGTAATAAAAAAAATTGAGACAATTGGATATGCTCTAATAGACATACAAATGCAGTACATTGAAAAGTTTGATTTTTCATTTCTATATGATACATAATTGTCAGTCAAAATTGAGGACAAAGTAGAGGATATCTGGAAACTGAGATGGGACTCTGAAGGAATCTTTTATGACGCAAAGAAAATGAAAGGTAAATGATGTACCATTGCCCCAAACAATAAAGATACATTTGAAATTTCAGATTACCTACCTGTATGAAGGGTACTATACAAGCAGACATTCTAGAGTGGGTAGTTTCAACAGTAGTGATAATAGAGCAAAATGAAAATATGACTCCCACCATTCTTAGTGTGTTTAACAAATCAAACGAATTTCCCTTTCATTTTATGTGTTTGATTTCAGGTAGACAGGGTGTGTATAGGTGTGCTCTGTTTGACCTGATTATTTTAGAACCAAATATAATATCATTTTTTTCCATGAGATAATGGAAAATAGCTTATGGATATGTTTAATATTTTATATTTCCATCTAGGAAATGTAGTTTTAAAGCTTTAAAATGTAGTTTTAAAGCTTGTCCTGAATTAATTACAAAAATGCTGAAAACTATAGAAGATCAGTGATACTTTGAAAGAAAATCATTTCTGTGATGAATATGGACACACATGAAACATGAGCTTAACAAGTATTGAAACTTTTTAAATAATTAAAATAAAAAGAGCAAGAGAATTTAAGATCTGCAAAAGGATTTATGACAATGATTAAGTTTAAATACTACTTTAATATAAAAGATGGATAGTCTATCATATCATCTGCAAATAGTAATAAATTGACTCCAACATGTAGCCCCTTGATCTCCATTTGTTGTCTTATTGCTCTACCTAGGACCTCAGGTACTATATTGGATAGGGAGAGAGTGGGAAGGCCTGCCTTGTCCCTGGTTTTAGTGGAACTGATTTAAATTTTTCTCCATTTAGTTTGATGTTGGCTATAGGCTTGCTGTGTAGCCTTAGTTTGTAGCAGCTGATGTAACAAAACACCTGAAAATGAGTAATGAATGGAAAATTTATTTATCCCACAATTCTGTAACCAAGAGTATGGTAGTGGCATCTGTCTGCTTTGGTGAGGGCTACTTGTTCCATAATTTAATGGAGAAAAACTGAAGATTAAAATTAGTTACATACAAAAGGACTATCTGTGACAGGAAACAGAGGAGGCCTAGCATCTGCATAAAAATAAACTCACTCTTGAAGTTACTAATCCAGCATACTAAGATTTAAATTACTCAAAAACAAAAACAAAACACTAATTAAATCTCCAGAGACCAAGCCCCAAGAGAATGACAATAATCACTTCATGACATAACCATCAGGCTCTGCCTCTTACAGGCCCTGCTACCTTTCACTGATGTTTCCATGGAGATCACATATCTGTAATGTTTAAAGGAACCAATATTCACAGCATAACAAAGGTTATTAAACACTGAGGCAATAAGGACCAGACAGAGGCTTTTACTGGGATGGAGTGGCTGTAAAAACCAGATGCACACTTATGCAAGAGGAAATCTGGGAATTTTCAGAACCATTAGGTTGTGAAATGTAGATACGTTAGAAATGCCCTATCTGTTCTCTAGCCCTAATGGGATGAGGAGGATGGTGTGTGTACAGGGGAGCATCATTATTCAAGCTATAAGTAGATGTGTAATGGTAGAGAAACTACTACAAAGGACGAAATAAAATGAGGAGAGTGATGAGGAGTGGGCATAGCATGTGGCCTGGCTGAGATTAAATGGAGAGTGGAAAGAGCGGTTCATGACTTCCTCCGTAGAAAGAAAAACAACAAAACAGTAACACAGAACACAGGAGGCCAGATATCACCGTCCTCAAACATAGTGTCTATGACTACTTTCAAAGTCATTGTACTGATGGGATCAGCTGGTCTCTCATGAAATCTTACTGGCAGTATTTAAACTAATCCAAGTTCTCTTGGGGAAAAAAAAAAACACTAATAGTAAACGTGTAATGGTTAGTTTTAATTATCAACATGACACTATCTAGAATCACCAGGAAAGAAAATCTCCATTAGGTATTATCTAGATCAGGTTGGTTTGTGGACACCATTGAAGGGTTTTGTGCTAGACATATAAATTGATATGGGAAGACCCATTCAAGTGTAGGTAGCAGCATTTCTAGGTAGGAGATCCTGTTGTGTACAAGTGCAGAAGGTGGACAAGCCTAAAACTCCAAGCATTTACTACTCTCTGTTCCTGATTTTGGGTGTGAGGTGAGCAACTCCTTCAAGCCCCTACTACTGAGAATTCCCTTTGGTAGTTGACTATAATCTGGAACTGTGAGCTAAAATAAACTGTTTTCTCCTTTAAGTTTCTTTTGTCAGAAATTTATCAAAGCAACCAGAAAAACAAACAAACAAACAAACAAACAAACAAAAAAACAAAATCCATCCATGTTTTCTTGATTTGAACCAGAGTCAAGTAGCCAAGTAAAATTCTATTGTGAGACGTATAGATTTTCTTCATACTATATAACAAATTATTAAAAATCTGATGCTTACAAAGGACCAACAGAAGAGCAAGGTGCTGATCGCAAACCTCATTCTGAAAGTTACTCTGAAAGTTTCCCTTTGGTTTCTGACAGATACTGGCTGGTCTTTACAATCCCCTGTTCTTATTTTAATATTTTTATTAAATTACAATTTATTTACTTTGTTATACCAGCTGTAGCCTCCTCCCTTGTCCCCTTCCAATCGCACCCTCCCTCCATCATCTCCTCCCATGCCCCTCCCCAAGTCCACTGATAGGGGAGGTCCTCCTCTCCTTCCATCTGATCCTAGCCTATCAAGTTCATCAGGACTGGATGGATTGTCTTCCTCTGTGGTCTGTCTGCTCCCCACTCAGGGGGTAGTGATCAAAGAGCCAGCCACAGAGTTCATGTCAGAGTCAGATCCTGTTCCCCTTACTAGGGTATCCCTCTTGGATACTGAGCTGCCATGGGCTACATCTGTGCAGGGATTCTAGGTTATCTCAATGCATGGTTGGAGTATCAGTCTCAGAAAAGACCCCTGGGCCCAGATATTTTGGTTCTCTTGCTCTCCTTGTGGAGCTCCTGTCCCCTCCTGGTCTTTCTATCTCCCCTTTCTTTCATAAGATTCCCTGTACTCTGCCCAAAGTTTGGTTATAAGTCTCAGCATCTGCTTTGATACCCTGCTGGGTAGAATCTCTCAAAGGCCCTCTGTGGTAGGCTCTTGTCCTCTTTTCTCCCTCTTCCAATGTCCATCCCGTTTGTCTTTCTGAATGAGGATTGATCATCTTACCCAGGGTACTCCTTTTTGCTTAGCTTCTTTAGGTGTGCAGATTTAAAAACCCCTATTCTTGATAGTTTCCCACCTAGCACTGACTTTCTTACCACAGGTGCCTCCTGTCATCTTTGGAAAAGGATAATCTGTAACATTCAGAGATCATGTTTATCCAGTATAGTTTCATTTCAAGTTGAGTTCACACTCAAGAGTCTATTTCCAAATAATTCCCAGGTTCAAATGCAGTGAAATAAGCCAGTTTCTGTGGACACCTGCACTCATGTGCGCATACCCACACAGACATGACAGTTATGCATGGAGATAACCTAGAACCCCTGCACAGATGTAGTCAATGGCAGCTCAGTCTCCAAGTGGGTTCCCTAGTAATGGGAACAGGAACTGTCTCTAACATGAACTCAGTGGCTGGCTGATGGGGGAGCAGCTTTACCAGGCCAAAGAAAGAAGATAATACAGCCAGTCCTGATGAGACCTGGTAGGCTAGGGTCATAGGGAAGGGGAGGAGGACCTCCCATATCAATGGACTTGGGGAGTGGCATGGGAGGAGATGATGGAGAGAGGGTAAGGTTGGGAGAGGATGAGGGAGGAGGCTCAGCTGGGATAAACTGTAATTAATAAAATAAATAAATAAATGAATTGAGACATGTGAGTGAAACTCTAATGCTGGGATGGCAATGGTAAACACATTACTGATATTATAGCTTTATACTCATGTTAAAGACCTGGGTCTTTATTCTAAAGACAGGAGATATTTCAAATTATTTCATTTAAAACAGAGTTTAATTTTTAAAGGATATTTTAAAGCATAATTTAGAAAAATAAAAATTGAAGGAGTGAAGATTATGTTTGAGAGATTCACTGTATGGTAGCTCAGATCTAGGTTGATATGTGAGTGGTCCAGAGAGGCAGAGATGGGAATTTATTCTTGAAAAATTTGATGGAGCAGTAATCTGAAGACTCTGAAGGAGCAGTGAAGGAGAAGATCAAAGATGGGCCCCAAGGTTATCTTTGGTTCAAATGAACTCTCTCTTTCTGAACTCATAAGAAACATCAGTCTTGTGTTAATGTCCTGAAAACAATGTGATAAAGAACTATAAACGTAATCAGTTAAACAAAAATATGATGAGTTTCCCATAGAACTACTTTTGGACTTATAGGTATATTTGGAACCTTTGCTTTAGTTCATGAACACACAGAGCTGATATTTTAATCATCATACTTAATTAATCTGATTAAATATTTAAGTAGTATGATTACTTATTAATATTAAAATATTATTTTAATCATCATATTAAAAAGAGTACTGCTGCATCTCTAAAGTTATATTTATGGCCATAGCAGAGTCTTCCTCTGCGCTTTGTTCAGATAAGCATCTTTTTTCCTGTTAGTGGTAAACGAGTGTTGAATGCTCAGTATTAAATGGTATGTCTATACATCCTTCCAAAGTTTATTGAACATCCTAGAAGACATAGAAGAAATATTAAAGAACCAGAAGAAGGGGTGGAACATGTGGACAGCTATCCTTCAGCATGACACATCCACTGTAGTCATGAGCTTGTACTGGCTGATTATCAGTACAAGACCAGTACAAAACTGGTCTTTGTACTGGTCTTGTACTGATCATCAACATTCCTTCATGGATAGAGAAAAGGTCCAGAAGGCTCCACCTCTCACTGAGAAGCTTTTGACTGATAATTGTTGCTGAGAGAGAGAGAGAGAGAGAGAGAGAGAGAGAGGAGATTTCTTTCATGATTTAGCCATTGGTAAGTTATTAATGATCATGTAAATAACCCTTATTTGTGCTAATAAAAGCAACCTTAATTAAACTCATTGCATCACCAAAAACGGAGTTGGGAGGCATGAAAGTAAAATGGATACTGGTGGGAAAGTAGAAGGGGACCATAATTAAGAAAAGGAAAAAATAGTTAAGGAAGGAAAAAATACTTTCAAAATATGTCATATATTCATACGAAAATGTCTTAATGAATCTTACTATGTGTTTGATTAATACCTGCTAATAAAAATAATATCCTTATATATAAAGTCAACTTTTGATATTAAAAATAGTTTCTAATTTCATCACATGGTTACTAAGGACGGATTTCATGTGTTTCAAAGCCATCTGGAGTGAGTTACAAGAATGAACTCAGCACTTACTCTGTATAGTGAAGCAAGCTTTGACATGAAGCATTTCTTCTGATGGGTTTCACTAAAAAATGCCCAGGCAGGGATCCAAGATGGTGGCGAACAGCGTGCAGCAGTATCTGAGGGGCACAGGATCTGAAACTCCTAAATTGGTTAGTGGAAGGGCAGCTGAAGCCAGAACATAGACATTGAGGCTTCCTGGGCTAGAGGGGACAACCCCTGAGCTGAGACCATTTGGATCCAGGTCACCCGCAGACATCTCCAGGGACTGGGAGTGTGGAATATTCAACCCCCTGCACCTCCCCTTGACCTGCAGAGGCAGTCCGCAGTGCCCACTACTCCAAGCCTGGCTTGGTAACTGAGAGCAGAGGCAAGCAGCAACAGGTGGCTGTAAGGGCCTCCCAGGTCCATTGGGCAGCTGGCACCTGTACATGCTTCTCGCAGGGCCTTCCAGCTGGTGTCTGTACTGGCCTCCCAGTTCTGTGGTTGTAGTGTAAGAACACATCTGACAAAAATCAGGACATCATGGCTTCACCAGCAACCCCAAAATCAATGGATATTTTAATTCATCGGAAATACAAAAAATGATGTTAAAGCCATGCTTATCCAGTTATTAAAGGCACATAAAGAGGAAAAAAACAAATCTTTCAAAGAAATAGCCTGACAAATGGAAGCAAATAAAGAAGAAATGAACAAAGATCTCAAAGAAATGCAGGCAAATAGAGCCAAACAAATAGAGGCACAGGTAGAGGTAGGAGTAGAGGCATATAGAGAAGAAACAAAGAAAGCTTTAAAAAAAACTACAGGCAACCACAGCCAATCAAATAGAGGCACAAATAGAGATACAATTAGTGTCTCTACAATTAGAGAGGAAACAAACAAAAAAATAGAGGCCATCATGAAAAGGCAGGAATCTCCATTCAAACAGATGAAGGAAATGATGCAAGGTATGAAAACAGAATTAGAATCAATAAAGAAAACAGAAACTGAGAAAACCCTGGAGCTGGAGAACCTAGAGAAAAGATCAGGAACCACAAAGGTAAGCATCACCAATAGAATACAAGAAATGGAAGAGAGAATCTCAGGTGCTGAAGATACACTTGCAGAAATTGATACTTCTCTCAAAGAAAAATTAAGAAAATTTTCCCAACTTAAAGAAAGAGATGTCCCATCTCCTTAGATGCTGAAAAAGCATTTGACAAAGTCCAACACCCATTCGTGTTTAAAGTCTTGGAGAGATCAGGGATACAAGGCACATATCTAAACATAGTAAAGGCAATATACAGTAAGCCTATAGCCAACATCAAACTCAATGGAGAGAAACTTAAATCAATCCCACTGAAATCAGGGACAAGACAAGGCTGCCCACTCTCTCCATATCTTTTCAACATAGTACTTGAAGTCCTAGCTAAAGCAATAAGACAACTAAAGGAGATCAAGGGGATACAAATCGGAAAGGAAGAGGTCAAAGTGTCACTATTTGCAGATGATATGATAGTATATATGAGCGACCCCAAAAATTCAACCAGAGAACTCTTCCAGCTGATAAACACCTTCAGCAAAGTGGCAGGATACAAAATCAACTCAAAAAAATCAGAAGACCTCTGTATACCGAAGACAAAAGGGCGAGAAAGAAATTAGGGAAACAACACCCTTCACAATAGCCACTAATAACGTAAAGTACCTTGGGGTGACACTAACCAAGCAAGTGAAAAACCTGTTTGAGAAAATCTTCAAGTCTCTGAAGAAAGAAATTGAAGAAGATCTCAGAAGATGGAAAGATCTCCCGTGCTCATGAATTGGTAGGATTAACATTGTGAAAAAGGCCATCCTGCCAAAAGCAATCTACAGATTCAATGCAATTCCCATCAAGATACCAACTCAGTTCTTTACAGACCTTGAAAAAAAGATTCTCAGCTTCATATGGAAGCTGATTCATATGAATCTCCAAAATAATCCTGTACAACAACAGATCATCTGGAGGTATCTCCATCCCCGATCTCAAGTTGTACTACAGAGCAATAGTAATAAAAACTGCATGGTATTGGCATAAAAACAGAAAGGAGGATCAATGGAACTGCATAGAAGACCCAGAAACAAACCCACACACCTATGAATACTCGATTTTTGACAAAGAAGCCAAAACCATTCAATGGAAAAAAGACAGCATCTTCAACAAATGGTGCTGGTCCAACTGGATGTCTACATGCAGAAAAATGAAAATAGATCCACATTTATCACCACATTTATCACTTGGACAAAACTAAAGTCCAAGTGGATCAAAGACCTCAACATAAAACCAGATACTCTAAATCTGTTAGAAGAAAAAGTGGGAAGACCCTAGAACTCACTGGGACAGGAGACAACTCCCTGAACAAAACACCAACAGCACAGGCTCTAAGGACAACAATCAATAAATGGGACCTCATGAAACTTAAAAGCTTATGTAAAGCAAAGGACACTGTCATCAAAACAAAACGACTGCCTACAGATTTGGGAAGAATCTTCACTAACCCTTTATCTGACAGAGGACTAATATCCACTATGTACAAAGAACTAAAGAAGCTGAAAAGCAGCAAACCAAGTAATCCAATTAAAAAATGGGGAACAGAGCTAAACAGAGAATTCTCTGCAGAGGAATATCAAATAGCAGAGAAACACTTAAAGAAATGCTCATCCTCATTAGCCATCAGGGAAATGCAAATCAAAACGACCCTGAGATATCACCTTACACCCATCAGAATGGCCAAGATGAAAAACTCAAGGGACAACACATGCTGGAGAGGTTGTGGAGAAAGGGGAACCCTCCTCCACTGCTGGTGGGAATGTAAACTGGTACAACCACTCTGGAAATCTATCTGGTGCTTTCTAAGACAATTAGGAATAGTACTTCCTCAAGACCCAGCTATAACACTGCTAGGTATATACCCAAAGTTTGCTCAAGTACACAAAAGGGATATTTGCTCAACCATGTTTATAGCAGCTTTATTTGTAATAGCCAGAACCTGGAAACAACCTAGATATCCATCAACGGAGGAATGGGTACAGAAATTGTGGTATTTTTACACAATGGAATACTACTCAGCAATCAAAAAGGAGGAAATCATGAAATTTGCAGGCAAATGGTGGGATCTAGAAAAGATCATCCTGAGTGAAATATCCCAGAAGGAGAAAGACAAACACGGTATATACTCACTTATATAGACCTATAAGATATGATAAACATAATGAAATCTATACACCTAAAAAAGATAATCAAGAGAGCGGACATGGGGTACGATTATCAATCCTCATTTAGAAAGACAGAGGGGATGCGCATCGAACATTGACAGGAGTCTACTGAGCGCATTTGAAAGACTCTAACTAGCAGTGTTTTCAAAGCAAAGACTCATGACCAAACCTTTGGCAGAGTGCAGGGAATCATAAGAAAGAAGGGGAGTTAGTCTGATGAGTAAAGGATAGGAGCTCCACAAGAACCAAATATATCTGGGCACAGGGTGTTCTGAGACTGACATGCAACCAAGGACCATGTATGAAAGTAACCTAGAACCCCTGCTCAGATGTAGCCTGTGGTAGCTCAGTAACCAATTGGTTTCCCATAGTGAGGGGAACAAGGACTATTTCTAACAGGAACTCAATGACTGGCTCTTTGGCCTCCCCCCCCCCCAAGGGAGGAGCAGTCCTGTTAGGCCACAGAGGAGAGCTTTGCAGCCAGTCCTGAAGATACCTGATAAAACAGGATCAGATGAATGGGGAGGAGGTCCCCTCTATCAGTGGACTTGGCAAGGGGCACGGTGGAGATGAGGGAGGGAGGGAGGGACTGGGAGGGAATGAGGGATCGGGACACGGCTGAGATACAGAGTTAATAAAATGTAACTGATAAGAAAAAAATAAAATTAAAAAAAAAAGAAAGACAGATGGGATGTGTATTGAATGTATGACAGGAGTCTACTGAGCCCATTTGAAAGACTCTAACTAGCAATGTTTTCAAAGTAGATACAAAGACTCATGACCAAACCTTAGGCAGAGTACAGGGAATCATATGAAAGAAGGGGAGTTAGTATGATGGGGAAAGGATAGGAGCTCCACAAGGACCAAATATATCTGGGCACAGGGTCTTTTCTGAGACTGACATTCAACCAAGGACCATGTATGGATATAACCTAGAACTTCTGCTCAGATGTAGCCTGTGGTAGCTGAGTAACCAATTGGTTTCCTATAGTGAGGGGAACAAGGACTATTTCTAACAGGAACTCAATGACTGGCTCTTTGACCTCCCCACTCCCCAAGGGAGGAGCCGTCCTGTTAGGCCACAGAGGAGGGCTTTGCAGCCAGTCCTGAAGATACCTGATAAAACAGGATCAGATGAATGGGGAGGAGGTCCCCCCTATCAGTGGACTTGGAAAGGGGCACGGTGGAGATGAGGGAGGGAGGGTGGGAATGGGAGGGAATAAGGGAGCGGGACTCGGCTGGGATACAGAGTTAATAAAATGTAACTGATAAGAAAAAATAAAATTAAAAAAAATTGATACCTCTATTTTTATGCTGAACAGACTGAAATTAAAGAAAAGTCTATTAAAAAAAAAAAGAAAGAAATTTCCATAAACATACGAAAGGACTACAGAACACCAAATAGACTACATCAGAAAAGAAACTCATCACATCACATAACAGACAAAACACTAAATCGACAGAACAAAGAAAAAATATTAAAAGCAGCAAGGGAAAAAGGCAAGTAACATACAAAATTTGACCTATCAGAATCACACCAGATTTTCTCAACAGAAACTATGAAAGCCAGAAGGGCCTGGCCAGATGTCATGCAGACTCTAAGGGACCACAGATGCCAACCGGACTACTATACACAGCAAAGCTTTCAATCAACATAGATGGAGAAAACAAAATATTCCATGACAAAACTAAATTTAAGCAATATCTACACAGCAAACCAGCCATATAAAAGATACTAGAAGGAAAACTCCGATCCAACAAAAACAATTATACCCAAGAAAACACAGGATATAGATAACTTCACAACAAAAATTAAAACAAGCAGTAACACCACAAACTCCACAAGAAACTACCATTGATTGATCACTACTATCTATTAACATCAATGGGCTCAACCCTCCAAAAAAAAAAAAAAGACACAGACTAAAAGAATGGTTGCAGAAATAAGATTCAACATTCTGCTGCAACCAAGAAACACACCTCTGCAACAAAGATAAACACTACCTCAGAGTAAAGGCTGGAAAATTGTTTTTCAAGCAAATAGACCCAGATAACATGTGGGGGTAGCAATCCTAATATTTAATAAAATAGGCTTTCAACCAAAATTAGTAAAAAAATATGAAGATGAGCACTTCATTCTCATCAAAGGAAAAATCCACCAGGAGGACATCACAATTCTGAACATCTATTCTTCCAGTACAAGAACACCTACATTTATAAGTGAGATGTTATTAAATCTTAAATCACACATCAATCCCAACATCTTAATAGTGGGAGACTTCAACACTCCATTCTCACAAAGGCACAGATAATCTAGACAGAAGTTAAATAGAGAAATAATGGCACTTACAGAGGTCCTAAATCAAAGGGACCTAATAGATGTCTACAGAACTTTTCAACCAAACTCAAAAGAGTATACCTTTTTTTCAGCACCTCATGGAACCTTCTCCAACATAGACCATACAGTTGGCCACAAAACAAGCCTCAACAGATAAAAGAAGATTGAAATAATGCCTTGTAGCCTAAATGACCACCATAGATTAAGCTGGACCTCAACAACAATAGAAATAGCAGAAACCATATACACACATGGAAATTTAACAACTCGTTACTCAATGACATTTTGAACCGGGAAGAAATACAGAAAAAAAATTAAAGACTTC
This sequence comes from Psammomys obesus, assembly GCF_907164565.1. Lineage (NCBI taxonomy): Eukaryota > Metazoa > Chordata > Mammalia > Rodentia > Muridae > Psammomys > Psammomys obesus. The sequence goes on from NW_026596057.1 coordinate 29,479,129, forward strand.
CTAGAATTCAATAAAAATGAAGGCACAACTTACCCAAACTTATGGGACACAATGAAAGCAAGGCTAAGAGGAAACTTCATAGCACTATGTGCCTTCAAGAAGAAATTTGAAATATCTCATACAAGCAACTTAATGGCTCAACTAAAAGCCCTCGGGGGGGGAATCAGACATACCCAAGAGGAGTAGACAGCTGGAAATCACCAAACTCAGGGCTGAAATTAATCAATTAGACAAATAAAACAATGCAAAGAATCAATGAAACCAAGAGATGGTTCTTTGAGAAAATCAACAAATAGAGAAACCCTTAGCCAAACTAACTAAAAGGCAGAAAGAAACTATCCAAATACACAAAATCAGAAATAAAAAGGGAGACATAACCACAGACACTGAAGAAATCCAAACAATCATTAGGTCATACTACAAAAGTGTATATGCCAAAAATTTTGAAAATCTAAAAGATATAGACAATTTTCTTGATAGATTCAACCAACCAAAATTAAGACAAGATCAAGAGAAAGATTGAATAGTCCTATATCTCTCAAGGAAATAGAAGCAGTCATCAACATTCTCCCTTCCAAAAAAAGCCCTGGGCCAGATGGATTCAGTACAAAATTCTACCAGACCTTCAAAGAAGAGCTAACTTCAGTTCTCTTCAAATGATTCCACAAAATAGAAACAGAAGGTACATTACCAAACTCATTCTATGAAGCCACAGTCACCTTGATACCTAAACCACACAAAGACCCAACAAAAATGAGAACTTCAGACCTATCTCTCTTATGAACATTGATGCAAACAAAAAACAAAACAACAACAAAACACACACACACATATACACAACAAAACACTTGCAAACCGAATGTAAGAACACATCAAAGATATGATCCACCACGACCAAGTAGGCTTCAGCCCAGGCATGCAAGGATGGTTCAATATACAGAAATCCATCAATGTAGTCTACCATATAAACAAAGTAAAGGAGAAAAACCACATGATCGGGGGCTGAGGAGATGGCTCAGAGGTTAAGAACACTGTCTGCTCTTCTAGGTCCTGAGTTAAATTCCCAGCAACCATATTGTGGCTCACAACCATCTATACTGGAATCTGATGCCCTCTTCTGTCTTGCTGGTGAATGTGCAGATAGAGCACTCATGTAAAATAAAGAAATAAATTAAAAAGAAAAACCACATGATCATATCCTTAGATGCCGAAAAAGCATTTGACAAAATCCAACACCCATTCATGTTTAAAGTCTTTGAGAGATAAGGAATGCAAAGCACATACCTAAACATAGTAAAGACAATAAATAGCATACCTATAGCCAACATCAAACTAAACAGACAGAAAGTTAAATTAATCCCACTGAAGTCAGGGACAAGGCAAGGCTGTCCACTCTTTTCGTATCACTTCAACAGAGTACTTGAAGTCCTAGCTAAAGCAATAAGACAACTAAAGGAGATCAAGGAGATACAAATTGGAAAGGATGAATTAAAAGTATCACTATTTGCAGATGATATGAAGATATGCATGAGCGACCCCCAAAATTCAACCAGAGAACTCGAACATCTGAAAAAAACCTTCAGCAATGTGGTGGGATACAAAATTAACTAAAAAAAAAAAAATCAGAATCCCTCCTGTATACGAAAGACAAAAGGGCAAAAAATGAAATGAGGGGAAAAAACACCCTTCACAATAGCCACTAATAATATAAAGTGCCTTGGGGTGACTCTAACCAAGCAAGTGAAAGACCTGTTCAAAACAAACTTCAAGTCTCTGAAGAAAGATTGAAGAAAATATCAGAAAGTGGAAAGATCTCCCATGCTCGTGGATCGGTAGGATTAACATAGTGAAAATGGCCATCCTGCCAAAAGCAATCTACAGATTCAATGCAATTCCCATCAAAATACCAGCACAATCCTTTACAAACATTGAAAGAACAATTCTCGATGTCATATGGAGAAACAAAAAACCCAGAATTTCCAAAACGATCCTGTACAACAACAAATCATCTAGAGGTATCTCCATTCTTGATTTCAAGCTGTACTACAGAGCAATAGCAATAAAAACCGCATGGTACTGGCATAGAAACAAAATGGTGGATCAAGGGAATCAAATAGAAGAACCAGAAATAAACTCCCACACCTAGGGATACTTGATATTTGACAAAGAAGGCAAAACCATACAGTGGAAAAAGAGAGCATCTTCAACAAATGGTGCTGGTCCAACTGGATGTCTACATGTAGAAAAATGCAAATAGATCCATATTTATCACCCTGCACAAAACTAGCACCCACTCAAGTGGATCAAAGACCTCAACATAAAACCAGACATAACAAATCTGTTAGAAGATAAAGTGAGGAAGAGCCTAGAAGTCATTGGCACAGTTGACAACTTCCTGAACAGAACACCAACAGCACAAGCTCTAAGAGCAACAATCAATAAATGGGACCTCATGAAACTGAAAACCTGCTGTAACGCAAAGGACACTGTCATCAGAACAAAATGACAACTTACAGACTGGGAAAGGATCTTCACCAACCCTGTATCTGACAGAGTGCTAATATCCAGAATATATAAAGAACTCAAGAAGTTAAAAAGCATCAAATCAAGTAATCCAATTAAAAATGGTGTACAGAACTAAATATAGAATAATCTGTAGAGAAATGTCGAATAACAGAGAAACACTTAAAGAATTGTTCAATGTCCTTAGTCATCAGGGAAATGCAAATCAAAACGACCATGAGATTTCACCTTACACCATTCAGAATGGCCAAATCAAAAACTCAAGTGCCAATATGCTGGAGAGGTTGTGGAGAAAGGGGAACCTTTCTCCATTGCTGGTGGGAATATAAACTTGTACAACCACTTTGGCAATCAACCTGATGCTTTCTCAGACATTCAGGAATAGTGTTTCCTCAAGATCCAGCTACACCACTCTGAGGCATATATGCAAAATGTGCTCAAGTACACAACAAGGACATTAGCTTACCCCATGTTAGTAGCAGCTTTATCCATAATAGCCAGAACCTGGAAACAATCCAGATGTCCCTCAACTGAAGAATGGATACAGAAACTGTGGTACATGTACACAGTGGAATATTACTCAGGAATTAAAAGCAAGGAAATCATGAAATTTGCAGGCAATGGTGGCAGCTAGAAAAGATAATCCTGAGTGAGGTATCCCAGAAGCAGAAATTCCACATTGTATATACTCACTTATAAATGGATATTAGACATATAATATACAATAAACATAATAAAATCTGTACACATAAAGAAGCTAAGCAAGAAGGAGGACCCTGTGTAAGATGATCAATCCTCACTCAGAAAGGCAAACGGGATGGACATTGGAAGAAAGAGAAAACAGGAAATAGGATAGGAGCCTGCAACTGTGGGCCTCTGAAAGACTTTACCCAGCAATGTATCACAGCAGATGCTGCGGCTGATAACCAAATTTTGGGCAGAGTGCAGGGAATTTTATGAAAGAATTGGAAGATAGTAAGACCTGGAGGGAACAGGAGTTCCATAAGAGAGCAACAGAACCAAAAAATCTGGGTACAGGGGTCTTTTATGAGACTGATACTCAAACCAAGGACCATGAATGGAGATAACCTAGAACCCCTTCTCAGATGTAGCAAATGGCATCTCAGTATCCAGTGGGATCCTAATAAGGAGAACAGGGACTGTCTTTGACATGAACTCAGTGGCTGGCCCTTTGATCACCTTCCCCTGAAGGGTGAGCAGCCTTGCCAGGCCACAGAGGAAGACAATACAGCCACTCCTGAGGAGACCTGATAGGCTAGGATCAGAGGGAAGGGGAGGAGCACCACCCCTATCAGTGGACTTGGAGAGGGGCATGGAAGGAGAAGAGGGTAGACTGGGAGGGAATGAGGGATGGGGATACAGCTGGGATACAAAGTGAATGAACTGTAATTAATATAAAAATAAAAATTAAAAAAATAACAACAAAAAATTATAACTTTATTATTTTGGCCTGAGTTCACAATACTTCCACAGTCAAAGCATCAAAGTTGTTGCTCTGCTTCGTAATCAATCACCTTTCCACCTGGCTAACATCCTCTACTGTTTAGTTAGGAAGTGAGGGCTAAGGTCCTACCAGTAGGAGATAAATCCATGTAAGACAGAGTATCTGGAGATTAGTTCAATATTGTATGCACAAAACAAATTACTAACCCTTGATCTTCATCTATGTCTTGTGATTTATGCCTTGATAATATTAGATGAATTACAAAGAAATAATTGATTTCAAATTCAGATGGAAATTGCTGTCTTTGATGCAGAAAGATTTTAAATTACTTGGCTAAGTCACATCAAGGTTATATGAACTCAGTAATTGCTTTGATAGTTATTTTCTATACAGAAGTAAACAAACAAAGTATTGGAGGAATAGAGTGATATCAGAAATTCCTAATTATTTTAATATTGAAGATTGTCTGAAAGCTCACATAATTTTTTAATGGGAGAGGTTTAGTTGGTATCTTTTAATAATGTCTGCATAAGAATATTATAAACCTTAGAAATACTAAATTAAAGTCATAAACCATTGCTTTTTTGTAGTTAACAATATGTATATATCTTATTACTAGTTGGTTATGAATAATATATATATTAAGAATTTCACAAAAACTTAAGAATAGTCTCCATGTCCCAAAGCAATAGTTTAACTAAAGAAAAGGATTTCATTAAATCATTGAGGTTTCTGCACTAACAAACTGCGATAGAAACAAGATGGGTCTACAATAGGATATTAATCATCTAATATTTCCAGTGAACATATAAAGGCGCTGGACTTTAACATTTATCCATATCACAAGCATATTGGTAAATTTGCATAACTTAACAGGTAAATTGCTTGCTGTCAAAATATGTGCTAAAAATATTATGTTCTACAATGATCAAAAAGAAAAGAAATCTATGGTTAACTTAGTTTTTAATTTTGTACCAGAAGACAACTGAATTTTTTTTTTTTCTGGCTGTTAATTGGATTGCAACTTGTTCCCTAGTGCAAGGACACATTTTGACTTGTCTTAAGAGACAAATGAGACTTATTCACACCAACTTGGATGATGATGGAAGCTTTTTTTCATTATTATTAATTAAAGTTTATTCACTTTGTACTCAGACTGTAACCCCTCCCTCATCTCCTTCCGGTCCTTTCCTCCCTCCATTCCCCAAACCCCCCTCCTCTACACAGTCCACTGATAGGGGAGGTCCTCCTCCCCTGCTATCTGATCCTAGCCTATCAGGTTTCATCAGGACTGTCTGGATCCTCCATCTTTGTGGGTTGGCTAGGTCGCCCCACCTGAGAGAAGTGATCAAGGAGCAGGCAACCAAGTTCATGCCAGTGAGTGCCCCTGCTCACCTACTAGGGAACCCCTAAGGAGACTGAGCTGCATCTGAACAGAGGTCCTAGGTCCTCTTCATACATGGTGCTTGGTTGGTTCATCATTCTCTTCAAGACAACCCCACCTCTGCCCTGTGCCTAGATTTTTTTGGTTCTGTTGTTCTCCTTGTGGAGTTCCTGCCTCTCCAGGTCTTTCTATCTCCCCTTTCTTCCATAAAATTTTCTGCACTCTGCCCAAAGTTTGGCTATGAGTCTCAGCATCTGCTTTGATACCTTGCATGGTAGATAGAGTCTTTCAGAGGCCCTCTGTGGAAAGCTCTTGTCCTGTTCCCTGTTTTCTCCTACTTCCAATGTCTGTCCTGTTTGACCTTCTGACTGAGGATTAAGCATCTTCCCTAAGGTCCTCCTTGTTGTTTAGCTTCTTTAGGACTACAGACTTTACTATGTTTATCCTATTTTATATGTCTACTATCCACTGATAAGTAAGCATATAACTTGTCTTTAAGCTTCTGAGGTACCTCACTCAGGATGATCTTTTCTAGTTCCCACTATTTGCCTGCAAATTTCATGATTTCCTTGTTTTTAATCCCTGAGTAGTATTCCACTGTGTAAAGGTACCACAGTTTCTGTATCCATTCCTCAGTTGAGGGGCATCTGGGGTGTTTGCAGGTTCTGCCTTTACGAATAAAGCTGCTAATAACATGGTTGAGCAAATGTTCTTGTTGTGTACTTGAACACATTTTGCATATATGCCTAGGAGTGCTATAGCTGGATTTTTGAGAAATCACTATTCCTAAATGTCTGAGAAAGCACCAGGTTGATTTCCAAAGTGGTTGTACAAGTTTACATTCCAACCATCAATGGAGGAGGGTTCCCGTTTCTCCACAACCTCTCCAGCATGTGTTGGCCCTTGAGTTTTTGATCTTAGTTTTCTGATGATATATGATGGAATCTTTGAAATAAAGAGCTTAGCCAAGCATGGTGGCACATGCCTATAATCCCAGTACTTGGGGAGGCAGAGGCAGGTGGATCTCTGTGGGTGCGAGTCCAGGAGAGCCAAGGCTACACAGAGAAACCCTAACTCAAAAAATAAAATTTAAAAAAAATTGAAATAAAGAGCTTTCCCCATTTAGTTAGCAGTAACAAGGCAATGATGTCTGCTTTATTTTCCTTAACATCTTTTTCCATCTGAATGTCAGTCAATTTACAGCTTCTTTTTGCCAGAAACTTAAAATTCAATTCATTACAACACTATCATGAGGTATTTCTTTCCAAACTATCACTTTTATCATACTCAGCCAAGAATTTTGAAATTGTAGAGCTCTGTCAAGTAGTTAATTTGGGCATCTTATTAAAGCAAGTAACTTTTTATTTTTCCAAAGTTTTGGATTTGTAATATTATAGTGCATATGATTATATATGCATATATATATATATATATATATATATATATATATATATATGCTTTGTGAACTATGTATTTATTTGGAGTGTTATTAAGTATTGGGTGATTTTTTAGATTTCTGTTACAATCCTTATAATATATAATTATATTTTGCTTAATTTGTTGTTTTATTAATGAAAGGCAATTCAATTGGATAAGAATATAACACAGAATTTAACTATAGATCCACGTATTTTTAAAGTATTACTTACTTTTATCTTAGCTTGACCTATGTATGTAAAGCTGGTTTCTGTAATTTTAGTCTCTTTAAAGTGATGTAAGAAGGAGACCTAGCCTGGAAAAGTGTGGAAAACATAACTGACAGCCAGTGCTCAATTGTCTACAGACTGAGTGCCTCAAAAATCAGAAAATAATCCAGCAAGTCTTTGTTCACTTGTTGAATTTGCCCTGTCTGCTCCTCTGATTTTAGTGGCTGGAGTTTGAAATCACAGTCATTGTACAATGACTTTAACAGAGTACAACTTTTTGTGCATTATTTGCTATTCAGCTTCTGTTGGACAAGGTCTGATGGAAAGAAAGAAAGAAAGAAAGAAAGAAAGAAAGAAAGAAAGAAAGAAAGATCTCAGATGACACCTTTTCAACATCGTAAAAAAAGACAAAATAAATACAATATGCCTAAAATACTTCTCTTTAGTCCATACAGTATTTGATAATTTTCTTTTGTGGCTGACAGTATTTAAACGATATCTGTTCTGATGTAATAGTTCAAAGCATAAAATTGTAGCAATAGAGGCCTTAGCAGGAACATCCACCTTCACGGAAGATAAAAAATAAAAATAAAAACTGGTGGGAAGAATTAACTCTTAGATGAACACTGGAGTAATTTCAGATTGGTTAGCAAAGAAAACATGAACACTATGAAGAACCAGATAAGCAACATCCACAGCTTCAGGGTCAAGATAAAGGGTTCTGGGGAAAAGCTTCAGCCCGACTCTAGGTTCACTTGATGACAGCACTGTGGAATGCTTCTTGCTGTACTAAGTGAGCTCACGGGAAGTCTGCTCCAAGGTTCTAGACAAAGTTGTTCCAAGGTGTTCTTCATGCATAGCACTTCTCCAGAGACCCATCTGGCCAGGGTAAGAGCTTCCTTGAGCCATAATGTACTAACAACTGTACATTAACTTAACTGTACAAAAACTTAGTGAGCAGCCTGGATGTCCAGGAGTTAGTCCTTAGGGAGGGCAGAACATGCTTTTCGAAGAACTGTGTATATCCACTAAGTTTTTCAACATCATAATTAGGATATATAGGAGACAAAATAAAATCTCAGGGCACTCTTAGGCCCACTGCTTCCATGGCTCTGTTCTCTACTTGCTCTTTCTATTCCCATGGCTGTGTCTGTGTTCTCATTAAATACACCCCGGTTTCTTCAGGTACCATAGCAACAGAAATAAGAAGAAAGATGTCTACTGTATGCCTGAAAGAAAAGACCACTTAAAGTTTAAAATCATTTTAATTTTACTGTAGATAGTGATTTTTTTTCTTGATTTTATAAATGAGCATAATGGTACCTGACACAGTGTTTTGTAAAATATACATATTTTGGTACTCAAAATAGTTTTATTTCCTCCCCACACCATCTTTATCTTTTACTTCCTGTGGTGCACCTCTTTCCCCCCTCCTCCTCTTTTCCCTTCTGCCATCCTGAACAATTATTATCCACAGACTGTAGTGTTAAGAAGTAATTCAACAGTATTTTCATTTTCCTTTCCACTGAATAACTTTCACATTTGTTTGGGGTTTGATATATAGAAATGACAAAATACTTTTACAGTTTCAAAACATAATTTGTCAAAAGACAGTTCTTCCTCCATCAAAAACAAGGAATTTACAATCATCATAAGAAAGAATTTTATTATTATTATTTATTTTTAAAGCAATTCAATGAAACTGGTAGCAAAATGATACATAGACAATAAACCAAATAAATTCCTGAAGGGTCATGAGCACAATTACTTCATGTTTTATCTTCATGTACAAGTGTAATAATTGTTAAAAGGCAACAATTTTTTTGAATGTCTTTAATAAGCATCTTTTATTCTTTAAATATCTGGAAAGACTATAAACTATCCTTGTTATAGCAAGCAATATGAATTCTGTCAAATATTAAATTTGGACTAAAATTCATAATAAAAAATAATTATTTTAAAATTTAAGAAACAAAAGTTTTAGTTTTATAGGAAATATAATCATATCCTAGCTTAAAATCCCAGTCTTAGCAACTGTCATAATGCAAAAATACTAAACTTCAGAGCTCATTGGGAAATAGAAGACTTTTTGAAATCTAACATTTATTCCTAAAAGAACTGCAATGGAATAAAAAATGTCAATCTAAAGAAATATCGTACTTGACTAATCTTATCCAAAAGAAATAAGTCAGTATATTCATATATTTTTATCTCTTACATACATTAATTCAATTCTGCTTTCAATTTTAACGTCATGTGGTGTGTTTTTCAAATTTATTTCACTTTTAGAATATACACCTTTGAACACAATCATGACTTTTAAGACATGCTCTCAATTTTAGGCAACATTTTCTAATCATACTTCTCTGAAAATTAGAGCACATCCCTCTGTTTTGAGGAAATTCATGTTTTTCATATTCCTAATTATGGGTAATGTAAAGTACTGGTAATAAAAAGTACATTATATAATTCTCTTGTCAAATGTAAAATGGATAGAAAATTTCATTTTATGTTTTATGTTCTTATTTTGCTGTATAATTATTAGAAGGACATAAGGCGTCATTTTTAAAAGAATTTCTTTTTCTTTTCTATGATCTGTTTCATTATGATAAGAAAGAACAAAAATATTACATGAATTATTGTAGGTTGCAGTCACTCAGTGTCAAGTTTGTGAATAAAGAAATAGATAAAAATTAGAATTTTGAGTTTGCAAATGTACCAATATATCTCTCATGGGAACACTTTACTACTCTATGAAATTTGATAAACTCCATATGTATTTATTATTTTGTGAGTTTTAATGCATTTATGAAGAAGAAAAAATAGGGAATAAAGACCAAAAAATAGCACTCCAATAGTTACGTTATATTAAAATTTTCTGTCAAATTCTGAATAGTTCATATTAAATTTAAAATACAGGGAATGTCTATGCTAGTGATGTTCTTCCTTATAATGCTAAGGTATAGATATATTTTATTATTTTACATTAAATCAAACTAAGTGTGAGTATTTAATATTAAAGACATTTGGAGAATGTTTAAGGTTTTTAAAGTGTCCCCATGGTCCATAAAATGTATAAATACTCTTTTTCAACTTTAAGTAATTTTCCTAGTGAATTTTATTATATAGCAGAATGAAAAACATTAAAACCCAACAGTAACGGAGGTCATTACTGCTCATCTGACATATACAGGTAATATTCCAGTTCTCACATTCATATTAGCTGAAAAGATATGCATTGTTTTCTCTATGGTAGGCATTATTTAGGAGAACAAAAATATTTTCTCTTAAGTACACTTTTCTTGCGCAAAATGTGCAGTAGATGTAAAATTACCAAAAAGCTCAGGTGCGTAATATTTTTCTGTGTTTTAGTTCCTTCTGTAAAATTAAACATGCTGTGGATATCACAGATTCTATAATGAATACAATAACATATGGAAAGACAGACATTAATGACTCTAAAGATCTATTCTGAAGCAAACTATGATGCTTAGACTGAAGTCAACTACATAAGTTAGTGGTTAATCTCTAGACAGAGATAAGCATACATTCTTAATGGGCTCAATTTTAGAAACAGTAATTTAAAACAATATAGTGAAATATTTAATTATTAAAAGAAATCCAGTCTTCTGTGTCCTTGTGATATACTGAACATAGGCAGATTTTTTTTTTAATTTTCATACATCCTAGTAATGTAATAGTTTAAAATTGGCTGCCTACAGTTCTGATTATTCTTAAAGAATTAAATATCATATTTTAAATTTCTGCATCTTATGTTTATTTTCCGAATCTCCCACTGATGAAATTTAAATATTAACCAGAGGAATGTCAATAAATACCACTTTAGGTCTCAAAATGATCTGTACTACTAAGACAATAAATTTTGTTTCTAAATACAAGAAAAGTGAGAAATTGAATACATTCCAGTCAGGTTCTTGGGACCATCTGCAACCCTTTAGTGATTTCAAGCAAGATCCTGTAGGGAAAATAATGTCTCTTATTTTCTTTTCATCAGAGTTGTGTTTCCTCCCGAGAATCTTGAACAGCAGCATTGCAGATGCTGTTTTTCCTACTGGGTTCACTGTTCGGAAGGTAGGACAGTGGATCGGGTCGGATCAAATATCTACCGAAGAAAAACAAAGCAAGAAGCTGTATTAATAAATCAGGGAAACCCTATTTCAAAGTGTCAGTTGAAATATTCAGTTATTATGTGTTCTATCTGTAAATTATCTAAAATGTTACTGTATAAACAACTGATGGGAAGACTCACTGTAATTAGCCTTTCATGATTAGGGGGTAAATACTAATGAATGAAGTATCGCTCTTTCAAATTATAAAGCTTAATTGGTTAAAACTCCATAATATATTTTTATTTCTACTTTCTACCATAAACTGGCTATTTTCTATTAATACCTATATTATAACCATCATTAAATCAGTGATTCATTTGCTCTTTTCCTTATTTTTATCATTCATATACTTAAGAATTTGTTGTAGGTGATTTGAAACATCTAATTTACATATTTAACCACAATTATGGTCACAGTTATGGGAAATACGCCAACATTTGGATTACTTGGAAAATTGTTCATTTGGTCTAAGATTTGCTATTTAAGAAAAGAATACTGAAGTACAAAAGGCAACTTATATTTTTAACTTCTTCTCTTTGTTTGTTGGTTATTCAGTGTTATTTGGTCTTATTACGTAGTTCTAACTGGCCTGGTGTTCTCGCTGTAGTCCAGGCTGGCTTCAAAATTGCAGAGATATTCCTGTCTCTTTCTGCAACTGCTGGGGTCACCATGTGATTCTTCCAAAACCTTTCTTAATAAATTGTATAAGTAAGCAAGAAAATTTGAAAAGAAAATAACATTTGACAAACTCAAATGTGCCATTAATATTCAGATTTGTTTGAGGGGAGGATTCTTCATTCTATGAAATCATATGTGGCATTATTAAATGCCAGAAGTTCATCACATGAAAAATAAACACACAAACAAACAAACAGTCTAAATGACCTCTGTTCTGTCAAAGACTATAAAATAACTTATTGAACAAATGTAAAGAAGAAAAGGGATTTCTAAAGAGCTCCCAAAGAGAAGAGAATGGATAATACTTTATTAAGGGGTTTGGGCTGTTTATTTTTATTTTTTATATTAATTACAGTTTATTCGCTTTGTATCCCAGCTGTAGTCTCCTCTCTCATTCCCTCCCAATTCCATCCCCCCTTCTCCTCCCAAGCCCTCTCCAAGTCCATTGATAGGGGAGGTCCTCCTGCCCTTTCATCTGACCATAGCTTATCAGGTCTCATCAGGACTGGCTACCTTTCTCTCCTTTGTGGCCTGGCAAGACTGTTTCCCTCTCTGGGGGGGAGGGGTCAAAGAGCAGGCCACAGAGTTCATGTCAGAGACAGTCCTTGTTCCCACTACTAGGGAACTCACTTGGATACTGAGCTGCCATGTGCTACATCTGTGCAGGTGTTCTACGTAATATCCATGAATGGTCCTTGTTTGGAGTATCAGTCTCAGAAAAGACCCCTGTGTCCAGATTTTTTTGGTACTGTTGCTCTCTTTGTGGAGCTCCTGTCCTCTCCAGGTCTTACTATCTCCCCCTTCTTTTAAGATCCCTGCACTCTGCCCAAAGTTTGGTTATGAGTCTCAGCATCCACTTTGATATACTGCTGGGTAGGGTCTTTCAGAGGACCTTTGTAGTAGGCTCCTGTCCTATTTCCTGTTTTCTCCTTCTTCCAATTTCCATCCTGTTTGTCTTTCTGAGTGAGGGTTGATCATTCTACCCAGGGTCCTCCCAGAAAACAGAATTACAAAGACCATGCCAAAACTAACTAATAGGCAACAACAGGCAGTGAGGAAGAGCTGTTCCTTGGTATATTTAGAAAGGGAGTCTGGCTAGACAGCAGGTTAGTCCAGGAAGTAGTGGTAGGTGAAGTTAGAAGAAAGAATGGCAGCAAAGAGATAATGAGACTTAAATAATGGCTTTCTAGGATAGTATATCCAGGGGAAGATAAAAGCAGAATTCCACATTACTATAATAATTTCAGAAGGAAGTACACAAAGGAATAAGAAACTAATTTAAAAATGAGTACTTAGCAGTGATTGTACTCTTCCTAAACCCTGAAGGGAAAAATATTCATGCAATACAGCCCTTCATACATATGATGGATGAGACAACTGAAAGCACATAGTCCAATTTCTTCAATCAAATAAAAGTTGAAATTAGTGTCCTTGGCTCTATTATTAGGATTTCACTATCTAGGCACACTGCTTTCTAATTACTTGAAATTTCAATAGCATTGTAGATCAATGAAGAAAACTAATAGCACACATTAAATCTTTTAATGACATTTCATCTAGTGATTTATTGTTTCAGAATCAAATTAATGTTGCTTCTTCATTTGGAATAAACTTCTAGAAGCAAATTTTTAGGAAAAAAACACAAAAAGTAAAGTATAATAATTCATTATCCAGTAAATCCAATGGTGTGACAAACACTGCTTTCCACATTATATTGCTACAAACCAGAGTTCAACAAAGGAGATTCTTTTGTTTCTCCTTTGATTGTCACAGTAGGTATGACACTGTGCCACAGCTTGAGTTCTGCTGAGCTTTTGGTCAATGCCACAACTACAGTCACTGCAGTATTGTGAGGACCACATTTTCATGTCACTTAAGTTGATTATTTTAATTAAATTTAGAAAACTGTTCAGAGAGCAGGAAATTCCTTGCACACATTTCTGGTTTACTAGATGTACTGTAAATACATGTTCTGGTCATAGTCTGAAAAGTTTCATAATTCATTTGAAGTCATAAACATACATATATGATAGAAAACATGTTCATAGAGCCAAAAGATTAACAATACCAACTTCAAACATACTGTTAAAATTAATCATGCACAGTTGATGTGGTAGGCTTGCTGTATTGTGGAATACAGATAGAGTGACCCTAACAAGGGAACAAACAGAAGGATCAATTATGATTGTTTAGAAAAAGAATGTTCAAATTAAGTTTGGATATTTTCTAAAAAAAAAAAAAAAATGCTCTTTAAAATTGGTTTAAAGGAAAGAAAATGTACAAATATGGATGATAAATAAACTATTTGCTAAATTTCATTATAGTAACATACCTAAACAAGCCTTCACCATGGAGCCAGTACACTCTAAAGTTTTCCCACAGAGTTTTATCCTTTAAAAATTCAACATCATCAAATATAATTTCTGACAAGCTCATCAAAACCCTAATATATTAAAGTCATGCTCATCTGAAGACCAACAGGGACAACTAACCCAGTCCCATGGGGGCTTTCAGAGACTTAGACATCAACTAAGGGCATGCATAATCTGAGCATAGGCTCCCTGTACACATGTAAGCAGACGGGCGGCTTGGTCTTCATATGGAGCTAGTGGCAAGTGGAGGAGGCCTGTTTCTAACAGGGACTCTTTTGCCTGCTTTTGAATCACTTTCCTCTGGCGAGACTGCCTTGCCTGGCCTCCAGGGATGAAGATAAGAGCAGTACTGATGTGACTTGATGTGCTGGGGGAGGTTAATACAGAGGGAGGTGGCTCCCCTTTTCTTAATTGCAATCTTGAGCAAAATCAGAAAGCAGGCACCATTACATGAGGAACAAATGGTAGTGTTTCACTAACGGTCATGTTGCAAAATGCATTCTAAATACTTACGTTTATATCCATATATTTCTTTTGTTGTTCACCATGGTCAAAGAAGTTTTTTTTTTTTTTCAAGCAGGCAGAAGTAAATGGAGTGATGTCACATTCCATATACTTCACCAGGAGCTGAGGTACTACTGGCAGCTGATTGCTGAGAGACAGAGAGCTACATATCTTTAGGGATATGGTCACTGGTAGATTGTCCATGTACAAATGGATGCACATAGTTAGCACTTATTTGACTCAGATGGTTAAAAATATGAGTAAAAATATAAACAGGACACAAAAGGCAGAAGGGATATGTGTTGAATAGTTCCAAGAGGAGTTAGAGGGGGGTGATATGAAGGATCTGATTACTATTCATTCTATATGTGGATGACATTTTGAATGCCTACATAAAATTATTAAAAATTAGTATAAATGGACATAATAAAAATACAGTATGTATTTATTAGGATTTTGTTATACTATCTACTAGAGAGGAAATCTTGTTTGACTGATATATTAAAAATTTAATTTATCCTCAAAATGCTAACCATAATATTAATAGATACGCAGCAATTTTACTGCCAAGTGCATCCCTAAGAGAAGTGAAAACACGCACCTATAAAAATGTCACAATAGTATGTTGGATGATGTCTTTGTGTACTCTGTAAAGATTGTCTATATTACTCAAAAGCTGACTTCTGTGGCAGAGATCTGATTACAGGTCATTATTATGAAGCATCTCCTGACTCACTATTTTGTAAACTTTGTCTCTAGCACCTTCTGGTTGGTTAAGTTAAAAAGCTAAACAACCAATATTTGGGCAGGAGATGAAGGCAGAACTGAACACAGTGAGAGGGTGTCAGGTGGAGATCACATAGGAGAGTTACCGGTGGGATACTGATAAAGAAGCAGGTGCCAGAACAAAACTAAGATGGCAAGTAATAGGTCACCTGGTAGGATATAGGCCAGGCCAGTATTGTCTGGTTAGAACAGCTGAGTTTCTGCCCCAACATAGTGCCTAAAACTTATAATAAATAGAAAGGTCTCCATGTCATTAATCAGAGCAAGGGCAGGCATAGAAAACCATATGTTACAATACCATATCCCAAGAGTAAATATCCAGAAATCAGTGTTAAATAACAATGCTGTGAAAATAAAATGTGTCCAATCCACAGTGAATATTATTTGGAAGTAAAGCGACTGTAGTAATGCCACATAATTAATCCTTTATTATATTTTTTCAATGAAGAAATAAAATAACAAAGAATACCTGCCATATGATACTATTTACTTGAAAGTTTATGGCTACAGGAAGGCCTGTAAAGACAGAATGTGGATTAATGAGTGAGCACAGCAGCAAGAGTGGGAGGGCAGAAGACAAGGATGGATTGCTTAACCCATTTGGTGGTGTAGGACTTCTTTAAGGAGGACTGAAATGACCCAAATTGTATCATGATGATTTTTGCATAGCCACAGGATATATTTAAAGACATTGACTTGCATATTTCCATCAATGTGATCCACTATATAAACAAACTGAAGGAGAAAAACCATACGATCATCTCCTTAGATGCTGAAAATCCATTTGACAAAATCCAACATCCATTCATGTTTAAAGTATTGGAGAGATCAGGGGTACAAGGCACATACCTGAACATAGTAAAGGCAATATACAGCAAGCCTATAGCTAATATCAAACTAAACAGAGAGAAACTTAAAGCAATCCCACTGAAATCAGGGACAAGGCAAGGCTGCCCATCTCTCCATATTTCTTCAACATAGTTCTTGAAGTCCTTGCTAGAACAATAAGACAATTAAAGGAGATCAAGGGGATACAAATTGGAAAGGAAGAGGTCAAAGCATATTCCCAATGTATAAATTGTATGCTTTTTATCTTAAAAAATATTTAAATGTATCTTCTATTATAATAAATATAAAGATATACAAAGTAATTAAATTTACTCCTACAAGAAAGTAGAACCCAGTAGCACAAAGAAGATAAAGGAAACTTATCAAATGGAATGGTACCAAGGCAAAAGGTTGTGGACAGTGAAAGAATGATCAACAAAATAACAACTATAAAGTGGGAGATAGTTTTTGAAATATTTGTTTAAAAATTGTTAGAATATTTAGACTGTATGGAGAGTTCAATCAAAGTAACAACATCAAAACCCAAAGTATGAATGCAAATAAAAGATCTACAAATGGCAGGAAGCAATAGTTCTCATACAAATTCCCAATAAGAATATAAAAAATATTCTAGAAACATCCAATCATTAGATGAATACAAATCAAAAATAAAATGATTATCTCACATCTACTAGAACAGCTATTATTAAAAAAATAGAGATCAAATATTGCTAGAGATGTAGGAAAACAGAAATTCTTTTTGGGAATGATGAGAGCTACAATCTACTGGCAGATAGGTTTCGGAGCTTTTCTTCTAGGGGTTATGTTGTTGGTCAACTGAGGAGGATGATCTAGTCCCCATAACATATTCCTAGACAATATGAAATGAAGAGAGGGAGATCAGCACAAGCGTTCCTTGCTTTGGATCTGAAGGCAGTGGTAAGTTACCTTAAACTCCTGCTGCTGTTATTTTTCCAACATAGTGGCTGGGGTCTAACACGGACTGAAAAGCAGGCTTTCTTAATAATTCTATTGTGTAAATGTACCACAATTTCTGTATCCATTCCTCATTTGAAGGACATCTGGATTGTTTCCAGCTTCCGGCTATTACAAATAAAGCTGCTACAAACATGGTTGAGAATACTTTGGATATACACTTGAGCATACTTTGGATATATGCTTAGAAGTGGTATAGCTGGATCTTTTGTTTTTTTAAAGAACTTTCTTAGTGTTTATAAGTATTATTTAAAAAATTATTATTATTATTTATCACAATTTATTCAATCTGCATTCCAGCTGTGACCCCCTCCCTCGTCTTCTCCCAATCCCACCCTACTGTCCCTATGCCCCTCCCCTAGCTCACTGACAAGGGAGTGGAAGAAGCTAAGCAAGAAGAAGTACCCTGGGTAAGATGCCCAATCCTCATGCAGAAAGGTAAATGGGATGGATATCGGAAAAGGGAGAAAACAGGGAACAGAACAGGAGCCTTTTAGAGAGGGCCTCTGACTCTACCCAGAAGGGTATTAAAGCAGATGCTTAAACTCATAGCCAAACTTTTGGCAGAGTGCAGAGAATCTTATGAAAAAAAAAAAAAAAAAAAAAAAAAGAGGAGATAGAGGAGCAGGAACTCCACAAGGAGAACATCTGAACCAAAAAATCCAGCCCAGGGGTTTTTTCTGAGACTGATACTACAATCAAGAACCATTCATGGAGATAACCATAGAACCCCTGTACAGATGTAGCCCATGGCAGCTCAGTCTCCAAGCAGGTTCTCTAGCAAAGAGAACAGGTGAACTCAGTGGCTTGCTCTTTAATCAGACCACAAGAAAGATAATGCAGCCAGTCCTGATGATACCTGTTAGGCTAGGGTCAGAGAGAAGGGGAGAAGGTCCTACCTTATCAGTGGACTGGGGAAGGGAGGAGAAGAGGGAGGGAGTGTGGGGTTGGGAGGGGATGAAGGAGGGAACTATAGTTGGGATGCAAAGTGAATAAATTATAATAAAAAATAAATTCAAAACAAAAATTGCTAGTCTAGCTGGTGGTGGCGGCACACACCTTAAATCCCAGCACTCAAGAGGCAGAGACAGATGGATTTCAGTGACTTTGAGGCTAGCCTGTTCTACACAGTGAATTCCAGGACAGCTAAGGTTAAAACAGGAACCCTGTCTCAATTTTCTTTCTTTTCTTATGTTTGCACTATCAACTGTAGAAGAATTGTTTCGAACTTACTGATGCACTTTTGTTCATATGCAGGTAAGCCACCTATTACTACATCCATGAACTTTGTTCACTAACTCCCTTTTCAGGGTCATCTGGGTTTCCATTGTTATATTGCTCAAGCAATATATTGCTTGAAATACTTCATGTGCCTTCTATGCAGAACATTTTCTTTCACCATTTTTCCAGTCCTGGAATGTCCTCCACTACCCAACAAAACAAATCCTATGTAAATTTCAGAAGGTACTTGATATCTCCCATTCTTTGTATCTCCTCCACCTTGAAGTAATGTCTTTCTCTTTCAACTCAGTGAAGCACCACTTAACATTAACATAATCAAAGAAATTTATTACATGACAAAAGTCACATCTTATTTTTAATTTCTTGTGATTAACCTATAATTTTAACTAGGTGCAAACTCTTTGAATTATGGAAAACTCTCATTATACCTTCTGTATCCCATTTTCAGGAGGGTAGTGTCATTACTATTCTATATGCACAGTTTATCCTTTTAGTATCATAGCTCTTAATGGGTCGTGTGAGTTATAGTCATATATCAGATATCCTGCATATAAGATATTTACATTACAACTCAGAAGAGTAGCAAAATTACAGCTATAACATGGCAACAAAATAATTTTATGGTTGGGGATCACTACAACAGGAGGAGCTATATTAAAGGGTCACAAAATTAGGAAGATTGAAAACTACTTTTTCAGGTCCCTCTCTCAGACCCTTTTCTACTCTATTCTGTTGTATTTTATATTTGCTTGAGGAAATTTAACAATTGTTAGAAGTATATATTGTTTCCAGGGTCTAGCTATTACAAATAAAGCTGCTATGAACATGGTTGAGTAACTTTCCTTGTTGTATACTTAACCATATTTTGGATATATGCCTAGGAATGGTATAGCTGGATATTGAGGAAGTGCTATTCCTAACTGTCTGAGAAAGCACCAGATTGATTTGGAAAGTAGTTGTACAAGTTTACATTCCCACAAGCAATGGAGGAGGGTTCCCCTTTCTCCACATCCTCTCCAGCATGTGTTATCTCTTGAGTTTTGATCTTAGCCATTTTGATGGGTATAAGGTGAAATCTCAGGGTTGTTTTGATTTGCGTTTCCCTGATGACTAAGGATGTTGAGCATGTCCCTCAGTGGAGGAATGGATACAGAAATTGTGGTACATTTACACAATGGAATACTACTCAGCAATTAAAAATAAGGAAATCATTAAATTTTCAAGCAAATAGTGGGGATCTAGAAAAGATCATCCTGAGTGAGGTATCCCAGAAGCGGAAAGACACACACAGTATATACCCACTTATAAGTGGATATCAGATATATGATATAGGATAACCATAATAAAATCCGTACACCTAATGAAGCTAAGCAAGGAGGACCCTGGGTAAAATGATCAGTCCTCACTCAGAAAGACAAACAGGATGAACATTGGAAGAGGGACAGGAACCTAATACAGAGAGCCTCTGAACGACTCTACCCAGCAGTGTATCAAAGCAGATGCTGAGACTCATAATCAAGCTTTGGGCAGAGTGCAGAGAGTCTTCTAAAAGAAGGGAGAGATAGTAAGACCTGGAAAGGACAGAAACTCCACAAGGAGAGCAACAGAACCAAAAAATCTGGGCACAGGGTTCTTTTCTGAGATTGATACTCCAACCAAGGATCATTCATGGATATAATCTAGATAACCTAGAACCCCTGCTCAGATGCAGCTCAGTATCCATGTGGGTGCCCTAGGAAGGGGAACAGGGACTGTCTCTGACATGACTCAGTGGCTGGCTCTTTGATCACCTCCCTCTGAGGGGAGAACAGCCTTGCCACTCCACAGAGGAGAACAATAGAGCCAGTCTTGATGAGCCCTGATAGTTTAGTGTCAGATGGAAGGGGAGGAGGACCTCCCCTATCAGTGGACTTGGATAGGGCATGGGAGGATATGAGGAAGGGAGGGTGGGATTGGGAGGGAATGAGGGAGGGGGCTACAGCTGGGATACAAAATGAATAAATTTTAATTAATATAAAAATAAAAATTAAATTAAGTTCATGTTAGAAATAATCGTTGTCCTACTTACTAGGGAACCCACTTGGATACTGAGCTACTATGGGCTACACCCGAGCAGCAGTTTTAGGATTCATCCATGCATGGTCCTTGGTTGGAGAAACAGTCTCATAGAAGAGCCCTGTGCCCTGATATATTTGGTCCTTGTAGAGCTCTTGTCCTCTCTAGGTCATACTAACTCCCCTTTCTTTCATATGATTCCCTGCATTCTGCCGAAGGTTTGGTTATGAATCTCTGCATCTGCTTTGATACACTGCTAGTAAGAGTCTTTCAGAGGCCCTCTGTGGTAGGCTCCTGTCCTGTTACTTGTTTTCTCCTACTTCTAATGTCGATGTCCTTTGTCTTTCTAAGTGAGGATTGATTATCTTACCCAGGGTCCTCTTTCCTGTTTATCTTCTTTAGGTGTACACATTTTAGGATGTTTATCCTATCTTATAGTTCTAGTAACCACTTATAAGTGAGTATATACCGTGTGTGTCTTTCTGCTCCTGGGATACCTCACTCAGGATGATCGTTTCTAGATCCTACCATTTGCCTGCAAATTTCTTGATTTCCTTGTTTTTAATTGCTGAGTAATATTCCTTTGTGTAAAAGTACCACAATTTTTGTATTCATTCTTCCGTTGATGGACATTTGGATTGTTTCCAGGTTCTGGCTATTATGAATAAAGCTGCTACAAACATGGTTGAGCAAATGTCCTTGTTGTATACTTGAGCATCTTTTGTACGACTGGCTCATTTATCTTCCCCCCCAACCCGAGGGAGAAGTAGTCTTGCTAAGCCACAGAGGAGGACATTGCAGCCAGTCCTGAAGATACCTGATAAGCTAGGGTCAGATGGAAGGGGAGGAGGACCTTTGCTATCAGTGGACTTGGGAGGGGCCAGGGAGGAGATGAGGGAGGGAGGGTGGGATTAGGAGGGAAAGAGGGAGGGGGCTATGGCTGGGATACAAGTGAATGACCTGTGATTAAAATAAAAATTAAAAAAAATAATTAAAAAAAGAAATGTATATTGTTGGGTATCTCACTTTTCCTTTGAACTGTTCTCCATTTATAGTACAGATTTTCTATTATTTTTGCAAGGGTGTCTTTGCCCAGAGACTAGAGAATGTTTGCTACTGTTGCATCACGTAGAAAGCCCACTTTTCAATAATTCTACTCAGAGAAGCACTACAAAGAGAAACACAGGGATGCATATTTTTGCTTAAAAAAGCATTTT
This sequence comes from Psammomys obesus, assembly GCF_907164565.1. Lineage (NCBI taxonomy): Eukaryota > Metazoa > Chordata > Mammalia > Rodentia > Muridae > Psammomys > Psammomys obesus. Next base: position 29,500,955 of record NW_026596057.1, read on the forward strand.
CAAGGCATTCTCATCACAAGAACAAATAAGGGATTATAGTAGTTAGTCATACCTAAGGTAGATTAGTAGTTTACATATCTGTAATGTCTTTTAGGAGATCAACTTACACAACGTCATTCAGCTCCAGCCTGGTGTCTGGTGATGGGTTAATCAGGATGTAGGAAAGGGTGCTTTGATGATCGTTCATTTCATCTAAAAGATAAATAAATGTCAAGAATGTTACATTACTCACATAAAATCACAACAATCACTGCACTTGTGTTCAAATCATGTATTTGTCAGTTAGAACTTCCAGTAGGGATTTTTATTATTATTTTTAATGGGTGTAGGTTTGGTTCTCACACTACTGTCATTAGAAATATCTGCAGAGTACCTACTTTTTGTTCCAGTAAATGGTGAAAAGAAAGTATCTAATTCTGTTCAGGGTAACCATAATTACATTCTCTCTTAAAAGCCATTAAAAAGCGTTTTTACTAAAGAAACAGATATGAAATATTTATTTGATTCATTTCCCTTTATAGAAATTAAAAATAATTAAAAGTGAGCCACGATGTGGTTGCTGGGAATCGAACTCAGGACCTCTAAAAGAGTAGTCAGTGCTCTTAACTACTGAACCATCTCTCCAGCAACTTGTTCATTTATTTCTCCCTGGTGGGATGACCTAGCCAGCCCACTGAGGAAGAGGATCCAGGCAGTCCTGATGGGATCTGATAGCCTAGGGTCAGATAGTAAGGGAGGAGGATTTCCCCTATCAGTGTATGAGGGAGGAATATAGAGGGAGGAAGAAGGAGGGAGGTTGGACCAGGGGAGATGTGGGAGGCGGCTACCACTGAGATACAAAGTGAATAAATTGTAAAATAATAATAATAAATAGAGCTGCTGTGAATATAAAAAAGTAATTAGAAGTAAACATCATCCCAGAGAATGCTGACATAGGAAATCTCCTGAAAAATAATCTAATAAAATGTATTTAAAAGGGATTAAAGATAGTTCTAAAAATATGCATAGGTATAATATGCGTATCTTCATGACACAATTTGCTTCTTTTCAAAGAATGCAAAGAATCCTGTATAAGATAATTTAACCATACATTTTAACAGGATTACACTGACAAACATTTTTCTTCTGAAACAACATAATGTAAGTACTATGTTTTAAGAGTCAATCGAATGTGTACTCCCAATCCAGACACTCTTGTATTGGAAGCTTGTTTCTCATTTGACTATGTTGAGAAATGGTAGGATACTGTGAGGAAACAGGTCCCCAGAGCACCACACTACTTCCTGAGTTAGTTCTTAATAGATCAAGTTACCTTAAAAGAGCAAATCTTCAATCCCTGCCCCTTGCAAGTTCGCTTTTTATCTGACCCTGTACTTTTCTATTACGTGTACGTACTTGGTCTGATGTAACATAGCCAAAAGACCATCATAAAACAGTTAAACTGATGAGCTCAAACTGCCAGGTATTGTCGCCTCCAGTAATATGACTTAACTAAACATCTCTTTAAAAGTACCCAACCTCCAGGAATGGAATGCAGCAATAAGAAACTCACCAACCACAAAGGCATAGGAATCATTTCAAATGTGGAGAGCTTTATAGTGTTTGATGTTTTACATTCCAAGAGTATTATGAGAGGAGAAAGCCACGTGGACACATACTTCAATAACAACCACTCTTGTCAAGGACAAAGTGTGTAGATGTACTTAAAACCACAGAAAAAGTTTGAAGTATTCATATCCTTTTAGTCACAACAGTTGTAAATAGCATAATTCTTGAAAAAATATTAAATTATTAGTTTGAAAAAGAGTCTAATATTATTTCTTACCAAAAGAAGTTCCTCAATATTTAAATACATCATTAAACTTCATGTTAGGCCAAAATAGTTGAATCTAATAAACAATTTTCTGTACTGAAATGCAGTTCTTACAAAATAATGTTATTTGTTACATCCATTTTAGTAGAAATATGCCATTTTAATTTCATAATATATTCTGCTTTAGTTCAATTGATATGTAAATCTATTTTTAAGTCTATAAATCAAACTTAGTATCTCACAAGACAGACAAATCACAAAATAATTGAGCCTACCAAATGTTTACCAGTAAAAATACTACAATCCCAAACTGAATAAATTGATATTAAAATAAAGCAATATATTTGGTCACTGATTGATGGAGTGATACATCTGTATCTTCCCTTACAAGTAATAGCAAAGTAATAGCAAAGAATGTCAAAAAATATCTAAATCACACTTAACATCGAACAAAATGCTTAAGTCAAGCCTGGCCTCAAGCATGTAAAACACTAAAATAATTATTTATTTGAAAGTTAAATGCAAGTAGGAATCTAGCATATTTATTTGCTAAGTCTGGCAATCATAACTAGGATTGAATGGCTAAATCAACAGGCTAGAAATTGAATCCCAATTTGTTATAAAAATGATATTTACTCAAAAATAGTTATAATACATACATAAATCACACAATAGTGACATAAGATTATCAAGATCATATATCTCTATGAAAAGTAAGCTTGATTTATATGTTCTTCTCTGAAAAAAATATTTTATATGAATTATATAACAACTTCTTTTCAAAGGAACTCAAATTGATGGTGTGCTCTGGACCTTAAATCATAACTCTGAAAGTTAGAAAGGCCTTCATGTGGATATGAGCAACTGCTTTTCTTAAATAAGGAACAGTATTTCTGAACTCAATACAAAGAAGATGATTTTAATAGACCACCTCTTGCTCAGTGTAGATACCCAGCCTCACTCCATCATTAAAAGAGGAGTCCTCATTTTTCTTTTGGATACAAGCCTAGGGCCAGTCATGATCTCATTTGTTTGTCACAAAGCTGTCTAGATAATTATGAGTTTTCTGAAAGCAAATGCAATTATTTTGTCAATATTTTGGTTTGCTCAATTAGCTTATTTTGATAGATCTCACTGAACACATTTATTGTGCAACTGGCTGTAAGAATGATATTGAACATGTTGGTAATATACTCAGTGATTTCATATGACCCCAACTAGCAGGAGGTTGAAGCAGATGCAGAAACTCACAGCTAAACTTTGGACAGAGTACAGGGAGTCTTATGGAAGAAGGGGGTTATAAAAGGACCCAGAGGGGATAGGAGCCACAAAGGAGACATTCAAATCCATAGAAAGCAGGGCCCAGGGGGCACTGCAGAGACTGATGCATCAACCAAAGATGATACATAGAGAGGTCCAAGACCCCTGCTCAAATGTAGCCCATAAACAGCTCAGTCTCCATGTGGGTTTTATAGTAACAGGAGAAGAGACAGTCTCTGACCTGGGGTAGGTTGCATGTTCCTTGATCACTTCTCCCTAGATGGGGAACCTAGTTAGCCCACAAAGGAAGAGGATCTAGGTAGTCCTGATGGGACCAGACAGGCTAGGGTCAGACAGTACACAAGGAGGACTTTCCTTATCTGTGGACTAGAGAAGAGTGATAGGGGAGAAAGTGGGAGAAAGGGTGGGACTAGATGGAGACAAGGGAGGGGGCTACAACTGGGATACAGAGTGAAAATTGTAAATAGTAAGTGTAATTTAAAAATAAATTCAATAAATAAACAAAGGCACAGATGAGGTCACAGTAAGAATCAGCAATTCCAGTTTTTTATTCGTTCCTTAATGGCTTGTCCTTACAGAACATCCTTTTGATTTAGGTTAAAAGTAGTTGTTGAATTTAAAATCATTCTTTCAAGTCTGCCTGGCAATGGAGTTCAGTCTGACTGCTGTTTGTCAGCTATACTTGTCTGAAAGCCTCCCATTACAGCTTTCTTTTTATGATTTTGTATTTGAGAATTAATGAGTGTGTTTTTAATGCTACTGTAGACACACATCAAAGTCACACTCACAAATTGTTTTATTGGCCACACACTACTGCTTTAATCTAAATTAGTCATTTTCTGTGGTTATATTTTAGATATTTCTCAATTCTATAGGGAGGAATATAGTAGGTTTGATTGATTTTAAGAGCCTGCCTTAATTATGACTAACCATGACAAGCATGCAGATATATGATTATGCCAATAACAGAATACATTACTTACTGAAATGGGTTTGCTTTATATTTGTTTTCATGAATTAGAGACTCAAGATTCTATTTCCTAACATAAAAAAATGTACTAAGGATTTTCTAAGAATATATTGTGCCCAGACAGCTAAAGTCTTGCAATATAAAACTGAAAAAATGCCTTATAGCAAAAATTAGAGCCATTGAAATTGTTTCACACACAGTGGGAAAAGACCAGCAATTCAACAAATGGTGCTGACAACACTAGATAGACACTTACTGAACAATGAAATTACATTCATGTCTTTCATCCTATTCAAAGCTCAATTCAGACTGAACTAAATACTTTAATTTAAAACGTGAAACATTGAAACTTCTGGAGGAAAACATAGGAGATACATTTCAAGATAGAAGAGCTGAAAAGAGCTTCCTAACAGGGATTTAGTGGAATAGAAAAACAGTGAACGATGCATCAGATACAAAAGACTGCAGAAAATCACAACTGTTCAGTAAACATTTTTAAGTGTTCAACATTCCTAGCAATCAAGAAATTGGAAATTAACGGAAGAGGGTAGATTAATGAAATTTAAGGATGTATGAAGAAGCCTAATGAAATAAAACCAATCACCAATTTTAATCTTTTAGTTCATAATCAGTGAACAATGCTGTTTCTGGAAGACATGAGTTATTAAATGAAAATCTCAGAGACAGTTACGTGTTCATTCCCTAACTGTTATTGGTCAATGAGGTCCCAGAGTCACTCAAAACAATCCAAGTAACTGACATGGTTCATGGTTTCCCTTCATAACTTGATGATAAGTCCCTATTGCTGAAGACACCACACACTGGTTACAGAACACAGAGAAATCAACCTTGAGACAGCTGGGACACTCTTCTTTCTGGATGGATCATGTCACAGTGCAGGCTGCTAAGGAGAAAATATAACAGTGGTCTTATCCAGCAGTGGAATGGCCCTTGAATGTTACCAAACTGATCTAGTTAGAAAAATGTTCCACAGGGTCAGTAATTGCAAGACCATTTATAGGAGTATATTGCTGTATGGATTGGATTTGTAACTTCAGCGGGAGGAAATACATGCCCAGTCATATAAACAAGCTCAAAACCCATGGGGAGGGAAGTGATAGGAGTAGTGATAGTTCTATTGGGAACTTATTAATATGTTTTTTTCTAAATGATCATGTCAATCTGCCATCTAAACATTTATGTTTATACCAAAGGTTTTAGCTGCTCCCAATCTTAATCAGAGACTTTTTTTAAATCATACATAGTGAGTAAGGGGTAACTTAGATTCATTATTGTTCGAAGTTCTGAGAATAAGTATCTGTAAGTGTTTGGCCATAAATGGTACCTCTACATCAAGCCTGCCTCCATCAGACTCTAGAAACATTTTTGAAATGTTGGGAAGAAAGAATGTAACTGCGGAAAGCTAGGGGTGAGGGAGTGCCATGAAAGTCATGACTGTTGGGTTGTATACAGGAATTCACGTTACCTGTAGGATCTGCATAAGACCTACACAAGATCAAGCCAGTTAAACATTCCAGCATGAAAGGGACAAGACCTCCCAAAACCCTACCCAAACTGAGGAGCGAGGCAACCAATGGCTGTCATGGCAGGGAACCAATTACTTTAGGAGTGTGACCACTGGTAGGTTTTCCACTTCTCATGGATGACCTCACACCATGGAAGCACTAATTAGATGTAGCGAGTTAAGCAAATAAATAAATAAGCTGTAAAAACATTATTGCTGGGAAAGAGATATGAGATAGAGATTCTAGGAAAAGGTACACTGTCAGGGGGTTCCTTGTATTTTTTGAATTTTCCCCTTCATTAATTTCTGGCACTGTTTTAATATTCTCATCCTCTGCTTTGGGGCTTTGTGTATTTTTATTTTTATTAATTCTTAAGGTGTGCCACTAGGTAAATAACTTGTATTTTATATGATTTTTTTTTATAGAGGCACTTAGCTCTATAAGTTTCCCTCATAAGACTGTATTCTTTGTTTCTTAGGGAAAAAAAATTATGTTGTATTTTTATTTTTGTTTCATCCTAAAAATCTTTAAATCTTTGTCTTAATTTTATTTGTGACACATTCATCATAACCTCTGTGAGCTCATGTATTCTCTGTAGTTTATTTTCTACAATAATTCCAAGATTTAATCTAATTGTCATCAGATAGAACATAAGGAGTTACATTAAATTTCTTATATTTGTTGAGGTTTGCTTTGTGTCTCAATTTGTGGTCTACTTTACGAAACTGCATTGCTCGCGTTGTTGTTTTCACCAGACACGATCACTGTGAGATTGCTGACTTTGGGTGGGTAGGTGGGGAACACACTTGGTCTTAGTTTTTCACACTGCTTGTATATTTCTTCTGTGACCAGTGCATGTAGCACTGGTCATTGGTTGTGTCTTTTGATACGAGTTTCTGCACAAGCACATTTCCACCCTTCATTTTGATTGGACATTTGGATCTGTGTTTCTCTTACACTTACTTGGCTGGTTTATACTCAGCTAAGAGATACTTCAAGCTCAGACACTCTGATCATTCAGCATTGATCCATTCATGCGGTACCTGATATATTCCAGTTTATCTGTCCTCACCAGTGAGTGTTCTCCCTAAGTTTGTAAAGATGGGATATATTGCAGGACTGTTGACATTTGCCCTCTGATCTGGAAGACAGACAGGTGCTCAGTGGGTGGTCTTGAGCACTTGGTGATTTGGGTTTTGAAGGCCTGCATAGTTGTGGAGTCTGACCTGAGGAGTGGGAAGGCACTCCAGGCAAGTGTTGAGATTTCAATATTTGGGGTGATGGGGATAATGGAGATGTGGTCTCTGATTTGTGGAAATAATAGTGTCTCATTAAGGATGTTGATATTCATCAATCTGAATGAAAGTTTAGGTGGTTATAATATCTAACCAACGGGATGAGGAGGACATCAGGGTGAATCCCAGTCCAATAAAGTTAGGATGCCAGCAAGTTGTCATGAGACCTGATAAATTAGGATCAGAAGGAAGGATGGGAAAACCTTCACTATCAGTGGACATGGGGAGGGGCATGTATGGAGAAGGGGGAGAGAGAGAGGAATTGGGAGGGGAATAAGGAGGGGACCATGGGGGGGATACAAAGTGAATTAAGTGTAATTAATAAAAATTAAAATAAAAAATGGAAAAAATTATCATGAGCATGAAATTAATTAATTTATATAAAAATAGAATATGAGTGAATCTATAGTGCCTAAGAAAGATTTTCTTATAAATCTTTGCTGGGTGCTCAGGTGACGCCAGGTGGTCAGTTCAGACACTGTCATATTTCTGGAAGTCAAGATGTGCTATGCCACTCTGCTTATAGACTAATGGGTTTATTACATTCTTGAAGCCACTGAGATGCAGATGAATAATCATTTGCTAGATCTTATCATTGAAACACTGACTTAGCAATATGCAAAAGTTAAAAATAGAAAGTTATTCTATTAGAAATCAATCGTAGATGTCACTGAACTGGCAAGTAACCATTAGTGAATATCTGGAAGTTCATTCTGAGCTTTCAATTTACTTCTTAATGTAATATATTAAATGCATTTCTATTAAGATTACTGGACACAGATGAGTCTTTACTACAGTTAAGAGAAGTATAATTACAAATGTCAATTATATGAAGAACCCTGACTGGAGCAAATTGAAATACAAGTCTCTGAGCTGGATCAACCACCTCTGAGAGGGAAATCATAAAAACTAAACAAGACACTGATCTAAAGCACTTCGAAGGAATTGTAAGAAAATGTACACAGATTCAACATGAATCTACTCAGGAAATATCTTCTACTTTTCATGTTCAATAAAACAAAAACAACTCCTTTTAAATTCTAATGCAGTGATTAAAATACCTCAATATAAGACTTCGTAATAAAGAAAAATGAAGAAAAAAATATATATGAAGGAAAATATAAATACATGTAAATATACATAAACAATGAAAACACCCATTCATCACTGACTAGTTGAGTATTTTTTAGTTTTATATTTTCTTGAGAATTTTATATGTGACTGCTGACTCTACATCATTCTGCCCCTTCCTTTCCTCAAATTCCTCCATTCTCTCTACAATATGCATAGTCCCTTAAAAATTATTGCCTTATATATGGATATGTATGAACACACATTATATTTACACATATACATATAGACATACACATCCTACTGAGTCAAATTTTTTGGCTAAAATGTGCATGTATCCAGGACTACACTTTGTATGGACTAACCTCTGTGGGGATTCCTCCTAAACGCAAAGGATCTGCCTCTCAGCAGCCACTGGCCTCATGTAATTCTTCATCTAAGGGAAGAGTTGTGTGGAATTTCCTGTGCCCCAATGGCATGGCTACAGGTTTTTCTGTTAATCTTTAAACCACATTTCTGAAATAAAGCTTGAATAATGCTAATGGCATCTCTAAGGTGATTACTGCACTACTTCATTAAGCTTTTTGTGTATACAAACACCGATTAACATATAGAATAAGAACTATTTAGAAACCTTGCACTATGTCAATTAAAATACTATTTCTATTTCAAAAATAAAGTTTTCAAGGCCTCAAATCTCAGCAAAGAACAAAGGAGAAAAGTTGGCACTGGAAGGAAACCCAGGAAATAACACATCAACTGGTTGTACAGAGCCAAATGATCAGAACAGAAAATGTTCCTACAAGTGACACAATATGAACTCAAAAGGTTATATTTAGAAATATATATGCATATACATATCTGAATGTAATAACAGTGAATGGAAGAAGAGGCAATGAATTTGAAGGAAAGCAGGGAGGAGTATATGGAAGAGTTTGAAGGGAAGAAGGGAAAGGCAAAATGTTATAATTATATTAGAATCTCAAAATAAAATAATAAATAAATAAAGTTTCTGAGGTCTTTGGGTAAGAAACTAAACACAATTCCTTAGCTAATTATAGTTCTCCAGTGGCTATTACAGTTAGTTACTTGCAAAACTTCAAATTCATTTCCTCACAGGACCTAGAATTTACATAGATGTGATGTTTGTGTCTAGTGTACATGTTTGTGTGTTTCAGAGAGGAGGAGGAGGGAGAGAGAAAGAGTTAGATTGCAGCCAGACAGACCTATGTAAATCTCAGCTACGTATAAGCAAATCCACAAGCTCCGTGGCTTTGATTTTTATAGCGCCAAAGAGGAAACTAAATACACTTCAAATTTTCTGTATAATTAAAAAAGATGTATTCCTGTGATGGGTTCTAAGATTGCCTAGTGAACTAACCATTTTTAGCAATATATTTGTTATTCAAATGTTCCACAAAAGATGAGAATTTCATCAAAGTGCCACGTAATACACTGCCAAAGAAAAATCAGTTCTTTCCATCATCAGAGCTCACTGTGTGGCTAGTAACTGTTGACTGGCGTGCAATGACAGGCTCTCGTGTTAGGAGTTTTAAGGAGCCTACCGTAGCCCACCGTAGACAGGCCCAGGTGTTTCATTCTATTTTTCACAAGTTCAGCAAGCTCCTGTCTTTCGGACCTTCTGTAGAGGTTCAGTCGCTGCTGAGTTATCTTTTCTGCAGTTTTACCAGAGTGCTTTGGGCCTTTTCTGCTCAACCTTCGGGCCCACTGCATGCTCTTCCTCCGCAGCAAGGGGTGGTCTGACTGGTCGCTGGAGGTGGAGTTGCGGTGAATGCTGCGGTGGTGCCCGGGCTCCTTAGCATCTTTGGTATCTTCCCACTCTTCCACGCTGATGGAGATTTGTGACTTTAAAGGAAACAGATAGTGATAATTAGATATTTTAGAAAAAGTCATTGCCTAGAATTGAAATACTTCGTTTGCATGATCTCAGTGTAATTGTGTATCTACATGTGACAGTTTCCACGGGGAAAACAAACTCAAGAAATCCCATTCTAATCATCATTTACTAATTAACTTGTAAAAACTTTTCTGAAGTTTACTTTTAATCTGATAAGACATCTGGATCTTTCCAGTATTAGGCTTTTCATGTGACTTTTTAAAAAAATAAATGGTTGCCAGCACATAGATACTTTAAACAAACACCTAGATATTTTTTAACTTCATTTAAATACAGGCCAATCTACATGCTAAAACTGCTACAAGTGTTCCAGATGTAACATAAATAACTACTATAAAATCTGCTTAGGAGTAATTTCTTTTAAAGAGTTCTAAATTAGTGTTCTTTGTACATGGAAATGACCTTTGTAAAAATGTGCATTTCTCTTAATTCACATATATACTAAGAAAAAGCTTAAAGCAGTTTTAACTCATGCATCTATTATTCACATCATAAAAGACTGTTTTGATTTAACTTTTTTTCCTGACATCTACATAATGTCTACTTTAAAGGAATATCTTGAATAACAAAAAAGACTAATACTGAGGCGGGCAAACAGGCTCCTCCCCATGGAAAGATAAGCCATGAAGAAACCCACCAAATCCGGCTGAGCTGCTCTTTTTCTGTGGATTCTCATCTTTACAATAAAAGCCTCTCTTTGTTTCAGTGTTATTACTTTTCATACAAGGCAGTCCTGAAATCTAATCCTACCCAACATGCATATGCAATTAAACAGCTTCCTCAATGCTACTGGATTTATGGACCATGAATCTGCCACAGAGTTCCCCTCTAGAGCTGAAAGCTTGCTTGAATTTCAGATGTTACAGGCACACACAGTTGGCTTTTAAAGTATTAGAAATTAAGTTAACATTTAGGGTCAGGAAGTAGATCCAATACACCCTCTAAATGTGAATATAAATTATGAGGCTCAGTGAGTATCCTACCCACAACTCTAGCAACATGCTAAGAAATAATCACACACCAACATTCAACCAAAACATCAACAATTCCTTCATGTTTCTACTATGAAACAGTAATTATTAGGATAACATAAAAATAATTCATTTAAACTTTATGTCTCCTGATGAAAAGTTCACTTAAAAAAAATAGAGAAACCAGATTTTATCTCTCAGAACTTGAGCTAGAAGCATTAAAGATTTTAAATCATGGATACCTTTACAAATGATAGCTTATTTTAGTCTCGCCTAGTTAAATTTACAATTTAAATCCTTGTCTGTGAAATAGTTAAACAATTATTGGGAAATATTTATCATCAATAGGGACCATCTATTTTATTCAGTAGTACAGGTAATATGTCCTCCTTGAGCAGTTGCTTGAATTTCTTCTGTGTAAAGCTTTCAAGAGAAAAGAGTCTTGGTCCTGAGCACATGGATGATGACTTTCAGCTTAAGTCTTACAGTCACACACTGATAAATATTTAAGGAACAGGGGAAGTATATGATGCTATTTCAAGCAGACCTAATACACTATTTGTCTTGGTGAATGTTTCTGTTTAGTCCCATGTGTCAGGCACTGTGAAATAAATGGACCTAAATTATGGATGAAACTGTATGTATATATTATATAAGCAGTATTTTTTAATAATATTTTTATTTTTATATTAATCACAGGTTATTTACTTTGTATCGCAGGTGTAGCCCTCTCCTTCATTCCCTCCCAATCCCACCCTCTCTCCCTCATCTCCTCCCTGCCCCTTTTCAAGTCCACTGATAGGAGAGGTCCTCCTCCCCTTCCATCTGATTCTAGCTTATCAGGTTTCTTCAGGACTGGCCGCAATGTCCTCTTCTGTGGCCTAGCAAGGCTGCTCCTCCTTTGGGGGGGTGGGTTGTCAAAGAGCCAGCCATTGAGTTCATGTCAGAAACAGTCCCTGTTCCCCTTACTAGAGAACCCACTTGGATACTGAGCTACCATGGGTTATATCTGAGAGCAGGGGTTCTAGCTTATATTCATACATGGTCCTTGGTTGGAGAAACAGTCTCATAAAAGACCCCTGTGCCCTGATATATTTGGTCCTTGTGGAGCTCTTGTCCTCTCCAGGTCTTACTAACATCCCCTTCATTCATATGATTCCCTGCACTCTGCCAAAGGTTTGGTAATGAGTCTTAATATCTGCTTTGATACACTGATAGGTAGTCTTTCAGAAGCCCTCTGTGGTAGGCTCCTGTCCTGTTACTTGTTTTCTCCTACATCCAATGTCCATCCCATCTGTCTTTATAAGTGAAGATTCATTAAGAAGATCTTTTTTAACATTGTTCTGGAATCATCTATGAAGGGAATATCATGATTTCACATATATAATCACTTACAACTGCAGATCACTTTTCTAGTCTACACAACAAGCAAAAAACACTCTACATAAATGTCACTTTCACCTTACTTAGAAGAAGAAGAAATGAGAAGATTTAGGGAATATGTTTTAGAAAACCAAGTCAAAACTTAGAGACTGCTTAGTACAAATTTGGATTTTGCAAACCTTTTTTTTCCCTTTGAACACCACATATGAAAAACATAGTTTTTTTTATAGTGAAATAAAGAAATTAGAGTGGGTGCTTCAGGATTTTTCAAGCTCTATATGAAAAACAAACATGTATAACCTTTCAAATGAAATGATAATGTTAATATTTACCCTACAGCCCTCACAAATATTTAACTAACACACAGCCACACAGAGAAACACTATTATCTCTAACTTTGACCTAAAGTAATGACAGTAAAAATACACAAAAAATAAAGTTTAGCCACAGTGTAAATAACACTGCTGATATGCACCTGTTATTAAATTGCGCGTCTTGTATGTGTTTGTGTTAAAGTATGTAACTGATGGGCAGCTTGGTCCTCATGTGGGGACCCTAGCAAGCGGATTGAGGGCTGTCTCTGATATGGACTCTGTTGAATGCTTTTAGAGCACTTTTCGTCGTTTGGGCTGCCTTGTCTGGCCTCAGTGGAAGAGGAAGTGCTTAGTCCTGATGGGACTTGGTGTGCCAAGGTGAATTGTTATGGGGTGGAGAGGGCAGGGAACTCCCCTTTTCTGAGAACTCCAGAAAAAAGTGAGGGAGTAAAGGTGGAAGAGGGTGGGAGAGTGGGACAGGGAGGACAGGAGGAATCTAAAGTGAATAAATAAATAAATTTTAAAAAGTAAGAAACAAATGTCTATCTGGGAATTTTTTCCTACTCTCTTTTCATCTGATACTTTTCTGTCACTCTATTCTGATTTGAATGCAGAATCACCAGTCAGGAGATACAGTGAGGCACAGAAAATGTAATGGTCGCTTCACTTTAGGGGCTTTTCCTAAAATGCTTTCTTAAGGGTTAGAATAGTAAAGCTTTTAAAAAAAAAAAAAAAAAAAAAACAGCAGGCATCCTGGGAGCACACTGGACTTGGCTTAAATTTTCATTAGACTATTTAATAGCTTCCTTTCTTAGGAAATCTAAATTCTCTTACTATTTCAGTTTTCCTTTCTGAAAAACCTAATTGCAGTATTTGTTGTCTATCAATTACTTTCTGATTAAATAAAAGAGAAAGGCATGGTGTTTAACTCAGAGAAGGCTTAATATACACTAAGTAATGTGGCTTATGACCTTTATGAGACAGCAGTACAAGGGAAATAAGTATTAAAAAGGGAGTAACAACCCTGTGACTTGATTACATGTTATGAATTTGAAGAACAGAGACATATTTCTAATATAAGTAGATGTATATCTTAAAATGTTTCTGTCCATCTATAATGCATTAGAAAACTGTTTTTGTACTTATGACATCAAATATTTAATATAAATCAAAACAATAATAATATCTGAAATGGTATTATTACTCTGTGTGTGTGTGTGTGTATGTGTGTGTGTGCGCGCGCGCATATGGAGACCAGAGTAGGATGGTGGGTGCCTTTTCTATTTCCCTCTACATTATTTCAGGGTTTCTCACAGAACCTGAAGCACACCTGTGTGACCTGGCCAACTAGCCAGTAAGCCCCAGGACAAGGCTGGGATCATTGGTAACAGTGGGCAACACACAGCGTTTTCACACGAGAATTGGGGCTACAAAGTCAGGCTGTCATACTTATACATCAGATGTTCTTATTCCTTGAGGTAATTCCCCACACTACCCCAAATACACTTTCTGTGAAATAGATTTAGGGATATATTCATGTGCTTATATGTACATAAATTTGAAATTTGAAATAAGAAATGAAAATTTTATATGTGTATTATATTAAGTTGTCAAAATGTAAAGTCTTACTTTAAAAAGTATATTATATCTGGGCAGGGGTTCTAGGTCATATCCATTCATGGTCCTTGGTTGGAGAAACAGTTTCCTACTCCGTGCTCTCTCTTTAGCCACTACCTCTGTCTATTCTACCTTTCCTTCTAAGTGAGATTTAATCATCCTCCCTTTGATCTTCTGTGTTACTTATCTTCTTTGGGTCTATGCCTCGTGGTATGTTTGTCCTGTACTATATGGCTAAAATCCACATATAACTGAGAACATACCATGTGTGTCTTTCTGGGTTACCTCACTCAGGATGATCTTTTATGGTTCCACCCTTTGGCCTGCAAATTTCATTATATCTTTGTTTTTAATAGCTTAGTAGTATTTCATTATATTATGTGCCACAGTGTCTTTATCCATTCTTCAGTTGAGGGGCATATAGGTTGTTTCCAGAATCTGGCTATTGTGAAATGAGCTGTTATGAACATAGTTGAGCAAGTATCTTTGTAATATGGTGGGGTGTCTTCTTGGTATAAACCCAGGAAAGGTATAGCTGGGTCTTGAAGTAAAGGTATTGCTGATTTTCTGAGAAAATGCCAGATTGATTTTGAAAGTGGTTGTACAAGTTTATACTCCCACTAACAATGGAGGTGTGTTCACCTTTTTCCACACACTTGACAGCATGTGCTGTCTATTGAGATTTTGATTTTAGCCATTCCGACTGGGGTGAGATGGAATCTCAGAGTCCTTTTGATTTGCATATCCCTGACGACTAAGGAAGTTGAACATTTCTTTAAGTGCTTTTCTGCCACTCGAGATACCTCTGTTGAAAACTCTCTGATTAGTTCTGTGCCTCATATTTAATTGGCTTATTTTGTTTATTGGTCTTTGATTTCTTGAGTTCATTATATATTTTGGATTTTAGCCATTTGTCAGAAGTAAGATTGGTGAAAATATTATCCCAATCTGTACACTGTGGTTTCATTCTATTAAACACTGTCCGTTGTCTTACAGAAGCTTTTCAGTTTTAAGAAGTCTTATTTATTAATTGTTGATCTTAGAACCTGAGCTGTTAATAGATTTCACCTACCAAAACTAAGTCATGATCAGGTAAACATTTTAAATAGTCCTATAGCCTCTAAAGAAAAAGAAGCAGTCATCAAAAGTCTCCCAATCACAAAAAAAGCACAAGGCTAGATGGTTTTAGCACAGAAATCTAAACAGACATCCAAAGAAAGCTAATAGCAAAACTCCTGAAACTATTTCACAAAATAGAAACTGAAAGAACATTGCCAAACCCATTCTATAAAGTCAGTCACCCTGATACCTAAACCACACAAAGTCTCAACAAAGAAAGAATTTCAGACCAAAATCACTCATGAACATTGATGCAAAAAAAAAAAAAATACTCAGTAGAATACTCAGAACCCCAACACAAGAACACATCAAATACATCATCCTCCATGATAAGTAGGCTTCATCCCAGGGATGCAGGGATGGTTCAACATATGAAAACCCATCAAAGTATTCCATAATATAAACAAAATCACAGAAAAAAAATTATATGATCATCTCGAGTCAGAAAATGCCTTTGATGAAATCCAATACCGTTTTATGATAAAAGTCTTGGAGAGATCGGAGATACAAGGCTCAAATCTAAAAATAATAAAGACTATATACAACAACATGATTGCCAACATCAAATTAAATGGAGAGAAACTCAAAACAATTCTGCTAAAATCAGGGACAAGACAAGGCTGCCCACTCTCTCCATACCTCTTCAGTGTAGTACTTGATTTTCTAGGTAGAGCAATAAGAAAACTAAAAGCAATCAAGGAGATACAAACTGGAAAGGAAGAAGTCAAAGTATCACTATTTGCAGATGATATGATAGTGTATACAACTGACCCCCAAAATTCCACCATAGAACTTTTACAGCTGATAAACAGCTTTGGCAACGTGGTTGGATAGAATATTAATTCAAAAAAATCAGTGGCATCCTATTTACCAACAACAATTGTGCTGAGAGAAAAAAAAAATTAGGGAAACTACATTCTTCACAATAGCCACAAATAATGTAAGTATCTTGATGTAACTCTAACCAAGCAAGCGAAAGACCTGAATGATAAGAACTTCAGGTCTCTGAACCATGAAATTGAAGAAAGTATCAGATCTCCCGTTTTCATGGATCAATGGGATTAACATAGTAAAAATGGCCATCTTACCAAAAACAATCTACAGATTCAATGCAATTCCCATCAAAGTACCAACACAGTTCTTTACAGACCTGGAAAGAAACATTCTCAACTTCATATGGAAAAACAAACAAACAAACAAACAAAAAAAAACCTAGAATAGTTAAACAATCCTATGCAATAAAAAACTTCTGGAGGTACCTCCATCCTTGACTTCAAGATATACTACTGAGCAACAGTAATAAAAAACTATATCCATTCCTCAACTGAGGGGCATCTGGGTTGTTTCTAGTTTCTGGCTATTACAAATAAAAATTCTACAAACATGGTTAAGCAAATGTCCTTGTTGTGTACTTGAGCAACTTTTGGATATATGCCTAGGAGTGGTATAGCTGGATCTTGAGGAAGCAGTATTCCTAATTGTCAGAGAAAACAATAGATTGATTTCCAAAGTGGTTGTACAAGTTTACATTCCCACCAGCAGTGGAGTAGGGTTTCCCTTTCTCTGCATCCTCTCCAGTATGTATTGTCACTTGAGTTTTGATCTTAGCTATTCTACACACAATGGAATATTACTCAGCAATAAAAAAAAAAAAAAAAACAAAGAAATCATGAAATTTACAGGCAAATGGTGGGAACTGGAAAAGATCATCCTAAGAGAGGCATCCCAGAAGCAGAAAGACACACAGGGTATATATTCACTCATAGAGATATTATATATATAATATAGGACAAACATACTAAAATCTATACACCTAAAGAAACTAATCAAGAAGGAGGACTCTGGCTATGTTGCTCCCCATTCAGAAAGGCAAAGAGGATGGACATCAGAAGAGGGAGAAAATAGGGAACAGGACAGGGAACCTACCACAGAGGGCCTCTGAAAGGCTCTATCCTGCGGGGTATCAGAGCAGATGCTGAGACTTAGATCCAAACTTTGGGCAGAGTGCAGGGGATCTTATGAAAGAAGGGGGAGATAACAAGACCTGGAGAAGACAGGAGCTCCACAAGGAAAGCAACAGAACCAAAAAATATGGGCACAGTGGTTTTTCTGATACTCCAACCAAGGACCATTCATAGAGATAATCTAGAACCCCTGCACAGATGTAGCCCGTGGCAGTTCAGTGTCCAAGTGGGTTCCATAGTAATGGGAGCAAGGACTGTCTCTGACATGAACTCAGTGGCTGGCTCTTTGATCACCTCCTCCTGAAGGGGGAGCAGCCTTACCAGGCCTGCTCTACAGAGGAAGACAATGTAGCCACTCCTGATGAGAACTGATAGACTAGTATCAGAAGGAAAGAGAGAAGGATCTCCCCTCCCAGTGGACTTGGGGAGGGACATGGGTGGAGAATAGGGAACAAGGGTGGGATTGGGAGGGGAGGAAAGAGGGAGCTACAGGGGATACAAAGTGAATAAACTATAATTAATAAAAGTAAAAAATGGAAAAAAGAAAAGAACTGAATGCTACTGGCATTGAAATAGACAGGTTGATCAATTGAATTGAATTGAATTAAAGACCCAGAAATAAACCTACATACTTATGGTCACTTGATTTTTAACAAAGGACCAAAATCATACAATGGAAAAAAGACAGCATCTTCAACAAATGGTCTAACTGGATGTCTATCTGTAAAAAAAAAAAAAAAAAAAAAAAAAAAAAAATGCAAGTAGATCCATATTTATCTCCCAGCACAAAACTCAAATCCAAGTGTATTAGAGACCTCAATACAACACCAGATACACTAACTCTATTAGAAGAGAAAGTGGGAAAGAGATGTGAATTCATTGGCACAGGAAACAACTTCCTGAAAAGAAGTAAATTTGCTAGATAACAAATTTTAATATGAGAACTAAGAATTATAAAGTTTTCACAATACATTTGAGTTTTGTGGTTTTTAAAAGTACGTTTTAACATTTAAAGAAAATGGCTGGTTTATAAATTATGCTCCTAAAACATTTTACTCCATGTCACTACTTTTTACAGTTTTTCTTTTAAGATAAAGTTAACTTCCCACAACTTCATGCAGTAGACAAACATCTTACCTTCTATAAAAGGATGCTTTGTCCTTTCTCCTCAAAACCAAATGTTCTTTAAATAATATAATCAGCATAAGAATATATTAAATGTGCAAATAACACTTTCACACCAATAAATTGTAGTAATATTTATTGTTGTTTTTATATTGTCTAACCTGTCCAAAGTGGTCATATATTTGATAGCTCACCATTAATCGTGACCAAATTAGAAATTGGTTTTTCTTCACATTCATGTTACAAAAACCTTAAAGGTTGCCTTCTAAAACCAAGTGATTCACTTTTATGTTGAATAACCACCTTATGTACAGACGTATTTGTGTTAGATCTAAAATGTTTTGTAATTTATACAAACATACTATTGCATTTGTATACATTATACATGTTTATTCATATCTGCAAGGGCAATTATTAAATATACATATCTTTAGATGTCAATTTTTATTTACAAACAAAAATTTAAAAAGTCAAGGAGAGCAATCAGGTTACTCATACCCTAAAATCAAATAGTTTATATGATTAAAATCATGACCTTACTACTAGCTCTTTCTTTCACCTGCCCAAAAGGTTCTCATTATATATTTCAAGAAAAACAAGAGCACACAACCTAACTCACTACTTTCAGCATACATTTATGAATGAATAACTCTGTATATGGATTTATATATTATTCAATGGGACAGGAAGAGTATCACCATAGCACAGCACATGGAACTCTAGAGGAAGGGCACAAAATATAAAGGTTTTATCCTAATAACATTTTTATTCTAAAATGATACTGCTATCATTATACCACTCCTACAGTCAAAACGAAATTACTAAGCACATGCACACACACACATAACACACACACTGAGAATCATAGATAAGGAATATACATTAATACGTATTTAGATAGGCACATCTATGGAAAATATGACAAATATTTACATTTTGTGTAAATACGCTACCTAAAGAGGTCCTGTTTATTCAGCTATGCCAGGTCATTACACCTGGTAAAGACCTCGGTGATTTGGATAAACATTACGATTTTCCACTCAGCTCTCTTCTACAGCATTTAGCACACAATTGGCAAGGAGCAGTCCTATAGGTTTAAATTTACACCTGTGGGATTGTAAAGTGGGAAAACTATCTCCATAAACCTTAGATGCTTTCCAATTGTCTTTCGGTAATAAGTGTGTCACTGAGATTCCAAAGTCCAAATAAGTACCTAAGAAAAGTGAAGAATGACTTCTTGACTTTGGGGAAAAAATTATGAAGAATTAATGGAGGTAAAGATGGCAGATAAAAAGTATAAAAGGAATGGCTGCATTGTCATCTTCTGTGGCCTGGTAGGGCTGCTCTCCCCTCAGGGGGAGGTGATCAAAGAACAGGCCTATCAGATTATGTCAGGGGCAGTCCCTCTTCCCATTGCTATGGAACCCACTTGGATACTACGCTGTCATGGACTACATCTGTGCAGGGGTTCTAGGTTATCTCCATGCATGTTCCTTGGTTGGAATATGAGTCCCTGGGGAGACCCCTGTGTTCAAATTTTCCGGTTCTGTTGCTCTCCTCTTGGGGTTCCTGTCCTCTCCAGATCTTACTATTTTCCACTTCTTACTTAAGATTCCATGTACTTTGCCCATCAGTTGGCCTTAAGTTTCAGTGTCTGCTTTGATAGTCTGTAGGGCAGAACCTTTCAGAGGCCCTCTGTGGCAGGTTCCTTGTTTCCTGTTTTCTTCTTCTGATGTCTATCCTCTCAGAAGGAAGGAGAGGAGGACCTCCACTATCAGTGGATTTGGGAGGGGCAAGCGAGTAGAAGGGGGAGAGAGGGGAGGGTTGGAAGGGGAGGAGATAGGGGCTTATGGGGGGATACAAAGTGAATAAACTGTAATTAATAAAAATAAAAAGAAGAAGAAGAAATTATAAAAGCTAAGAAAAATTCAAGAACAATTTTTTTAAATTTTTTTTAATTTTTATTTTTTCATATTAATTACAGTTCATTCACTTTGTATCCCAACTGTGGTCATAGCCAAATTTTGGGCAGAGTGCAGGGAATCTTCTGAAAGAAGGGGGAGATAGTAAGACCTGGAGAGGACAGGAGCTCCACAAGGAGAGCAACAGAACCAAAAAATCTGGGCACAGAGGTCTTTTCTGAGACTAATACTCCAAACAAGGACCTTGTATGGATATAACTTAGAACCCCTGCACAGAAGTAACCTAAGGCAGCTCAGTGTCCAAGAGGGTTTCCCAATAATAGGAACAGGGACCGTCTCTGACATGAACTCATTGGCTGGCTCTTTGATCACCTCCCACTGAGGGAGGAGCAGCCTTACCAGTCCACAGAGGAGGACAAAGAAGCCAGAACAGATAAGACCTGATAAGCTAGGGTCAGACGGGAGGAGAAGAGGATCTCCCCTAAGAACAAATTTTTATACAAAAACAAAGTAGAAGAAAATTGTAGGTGAACACAGACTCAGGCAGTGTATAAATCTTTGTTTTTGTTTGGTTTACTCACATGTATTTTTCTCTGTGTGTGCATGAGCGCATGTGTGGACATGCATGAGCATAGATGGATAACTATGATTTGGAAACTCATGTTGCTTTAATTCATAATCCTGAACATATAGTTGCCTTTGTATTCACTGTATATATTTATAAATGTCCGAAATTTTAAAATATTTGAAAGTCAAAGAGAATAATAAGATTCATAGTACCATAAAGTCAAATAGTTTACATTATCAAAATCATAATCTATTTGATGAATAAGGCATCTTTCCAAATACATGGATAGTGACTTTGTAAATTATGTGTCATAAATTTAAATGTGTTGAACTGAGCGTTCTCTAAAGTAGCAGCATATACTAAAAAATAACGTTATGATTGCTGGCAGAAGTGACACCTTTCTTTTATCTTAGCCTGTGAAGTAATATGTTCCCTTTTTCACATTGCATATTCATTGTAGCCCAAGTTCACACACAGATGCTAAATGGGTAGTGAAAATCTAAATCCAGGGTCAGTGCTCACAGGTCAGGCAGAATCACTGGATAAGTGATTAAGGCCTAGCAACAAGGACAGCAGTGTTGTCAAACGATGGCTAGGATGCAGAGGA
Source organism: Psammomys obesus (assembly GCF_907164565.1). Lineage (NCBI taxonomy): Eukaryota > Metazoa > Chordata > Mammalia > Rodentia > Muridae > Psammomys > Psammomys obesus. The sequence continues at coordinate 29,522,419 of NW_026596057.1, forward strand.
GGTAAAAACACAGAAGAAAATCTGATTGGAAATATTAGGCAGCTAATATGAACTAATGACTCTTCATCATACTAGTAGAACAAGAAAATGTGATTTATTTAGTAGCCTCGCTCAAGACAACCAAGAGAAGAGGTTCTCAACGTTCCAAATTAACAATGAAAAATAATAAAATATAAATATGATTTAGAATGTTAAACTTCAGTAAGAATAATTGGATGACTAATGTATGTTTTTATTATTAATGTTTTCCAGACCTTCAATTTATAACTTAAGTTCCACCTTTTAGAACCAAAATTGTTATAGATACCTGCTAATTACATGTCACAATTCTGTCTGTGCAGACTATGAATTTAAGAAACTACACAAAATAGAAGTTCATGACTCCTGTGAGCCATGGTCATTAGTTTCTCTGTGTTTGCTACAGCATTTATGCAACAGTTTTACTGAAATTCTGAAATAGTACCTATCATGTGTTAGTAAATGCAGTCCAAAGACAAATGGTAAGATTACTGAGTGATCTGTTCTGGGAAAATAAAAACACACTAACTTGAAAGAAAGTATTATGAACCTTTCAGTATGGTATATTTTTAAATGAGATTCTGAATTTAGTATCTCATGGTCAATTTCTTTAATAGATCTGATTTTGAATATTATACAACACAGGCATGAGACAAACAGGAGATACTTACTTGAGATGCTATTTCTCGAGACTGACACAAGGAGGGAAAAAGAAACACACAAAGTGCCATTTAGACAATGACTGAACAATACAGACATGAAACAGTAACAAGAACAAAATATGACATAGATCCACATTACACTTATAATGCAATCATGTGTTTCCTGTTTGTAAACAAAGTCAGGTAATGTGTAAGTTATGATTTATTTTATGTCTACCAATGATTCTTTATCCTCAGAATTATTTTGTTTTTTTAAAATTGGATAAGTCAGGTACTAAAAATAATAATAGGTACTAAATAATAATAGGTACTAAATAGGTACTAAAAATAATAATAGAAAAAAATAAATGAGCCACTCCACAAAACAAGAATATTTTAAATAATCATTTACATTAAATACTTACTATTGGTGATGATACACCTAATAGCAGTCTGGACTAGCATTCAAAAACTTTATGGTTAAGTAAAATCTGTGTATGTGCACAAGATATAGATTGATATTTATTTTATTAATGTATTTCTATCAGTGATAAATCTATTATTTTACTAATTTCTCAAACTGTCTTACTTAATAATTGCTTATATATACACTTATGAATAGCTTATCCTAAGGAAGTCTCTCTGAGAATTTCCTGTTCTAGTTCTCATCTGTTGTTTCCTATGAATTGTTTGATGCTCTACACACACTCATCAACTCTACATTACCTGAGAGACAGTGGTAGTTTTAGAGCCATTGTGGGAGACTGTCAGCTATCTCAGTACGACCATAATGAGCCCTTCAATTCTAAAACTGAATGAAACTTCTACTTTGTGAAACCTTGAGCCTTTGTTAAGTTTTAGTAAGAGAAAACTACTGTTTGGACCTGGAAAACTTGCTTAAATTTCCTAACTTCTTTTTTGTTTGTTTGGTTGGTTGGTATTGTTTGTTATGTTTTGGGTTTTTTTGTGTTTTTGTTTTTGTTCTTTTCTGACATTGAAGAAAGATGGTATAGGTGTTATTTCCTTAGATATCTTCACTTTTATTTGTGTTTATTTGACACAAGTTTTTCTTTTTTCTTCACACAAAACCCAATGTTTTCACTAAGTTCCTTCACTGTAATGGTGTTCCTGCTAAATGTAAAACCCTGAGTGGTTGTGGATTCTGTCCCTCAGTCATAGTCATATACTCTCCAAATGAAGAATGAGAGGAAATAGAGTAACTTTTAAAATAAGTGTCCAGGAAAAGAAACTTCAGTGTTATAAGATTTACTTGTATTTCTCCATGTATTAGGCTTTTCATGTTACCTCTGAGAAAATTCTATGAAGTTGTCAAGTCAGTTTTAAATATGCCAAATTGTATTGTAAGAATTATCATTCATGTAAATATTCATTTAAGAAAAAAAGCTATTTTTGTCTTAATTGAATGAAGTATCGCCTTTTATCTTCTTTGCTCTCCCACAGAACATTTTACACAGTGGGAGGTTGCAGCTAGTGATATTTGTGCAAGTCAGTAATGCAAACATTGAGGAAAAATAAAATACTCACTTTAAGAAAAAGAAAAGAATAATAACACTCAGCTGTAGGAGATGGTGCATGTTGCATACACAAAACATTAATTTGGGGAAATTCATTGTTGAAGAGATGTTTAGTACTCTCCCTTCATCCTTTTGTCTAATTTCATCTACAGTACTCAATCATAAATCATTAAATAAAATGTGTCATATGATAAATTAAGTTCACAAATAGAAAACAGGAAAGCACCATTTTAGGTCAGTTTTCTGACAGTAACATGCTGCTTTAAAATATACATAAATAAGCTAGGGTCATATGGAAAGGGAGGAGGACCTCCTTTATCAGTGGACTTGGAGAGGAGCATGGGAGTAGATGACAAAGGGAGGGAAGGTGGGATTGGGAGGAAATGAGGGAAGGGGCTACAGCTGGGATACAAAGTGAATAAACTGTAATTAATGTAAAAAATAAAAATTTAATAAAAAAATATACAAATAAACTGGAGGCTTGGTGATTAAAAAGCATTTCAATGAGGGCTTTACATGCGATGGATAGAATCGGCTAAAATGTAATTAAATGTTCTTTGACAACAGAGATATTCAGTTATGCTTTCTATATTACTACGTTATCACACAACAAAGATTTTTTTCAATAATACAAAATTATTAACATGAATACGGATGGCATGATCAGAGAAAACAATTGCTACAGTTAAATTAAAACCTATATAAAGGTAATAATATATTAAAAGGCTATAGAAATTCACTTTGTAATTACTGTATCCAATTAGGAAATATTTGTATTACATTAAATGTTTATGTTCCACTCTGAAAAGTATGTAAAATTGTATGCCACGGTGCAATGATCTTTGGAGATAAGACTGCTGAATAGTCATTACATCATGAAAGGTTTAGTGATCCCAGAATGCCTTGTTCTGTCCTGAGAAGATGCATTAATCAAATTGCTAAGAATCACAGAGCAGGTTCTCCTTAGACAACAAACCTACCACTGCCTAGATTCCAGGCTTCTCAGTCCTTACAAATGTCAGAATCAAATTTTCATTAAAAAGATCTCTATTGTGCTGGAGAGATGGCTCAGAGATTAAGAGCTTTGCTTGCTCTTCCAGAGGTCCTGAGTTCAATTCCTAGCAACCACCTGGTGGCTCATCACCATCTATAATGAGATCTGGTGTCTTCTACTGCTGTTCTGGTGTTCATGCAGGCAGAACATTATATACATAATAAAATAAATAAATATTTTAAAAAAGAAAGAAAAAGAAAACCAAACTTAATTTTTTAAAAATACAAAAAAATAACAAGTGATTTAAAAAAAAAAAAAAGAAAGATCTCGATTATGTATATGACCACGTGTCTCTCTGTGTGGATGTGCACAGGACAGGACCCTCTTCTGGAAGAGCAGTGTGCACTTTCTACCACTGAACCATCTTCAAAGCCATTAAAATCTTTATATCTATAAGACATTGAATGGATGGTACACTTCTATGGCAACACTAGCAAGTTAAAAAAATGGTAAACTACGTATAAAAAAGTGGGTTTTTTTTTTACTATATAATCAAATAATACTAATATCTAATCTAAAAATTTGAGCAATGTTTGCCAAACTACTTCATGTAATTCACTTTCTTGTTCACCTCTCCCATTAGCTATTGTTGATTGTTTATTTGAAAGTGTTCTTTCTAAAGTGAACCTAAGAGTCTATGTTAAACAAAAACTTAGATTCAGCTGTAGAGATGGCAGTAGAGAAGTTCTCCATGTCTCAGAAACAATGAAGTCACCCAGAACATCACAGAAAATGAGTAACACCCAGATGTCCATAACACCCATCTATATAAATTTATAATCATAATTTAACAAGAAAACAAAACTCTATCCTGTTAGCTGTATGCTAATAATAAAACTCTCCTGCATGAATATGAATTTTTGATTTTTATCATAAACATTTTCAGTGATTTACTTAGAGAGCTAAAATTAATATCATTGATCTGAGACCTATGCTGAGAGTGACTTTGCATAAGAGGATAATATACAACTAGCCTAAATGTCTTTGTGATTTATCATAACTTTGGAAAGTTTGAAAAGAAATACTTCAAAGATATTAAACAAATTTTATATTAAAATACTATGTACATATTAGTAGAATAGTATATTTATCTAAAAATTTTATGTCATAACATAGCCTAAATTAAAGAGTTAGGTTTTCCCAAGAGTATAAAAATCACCTGGATAAAATCAAATGATATGATAAAATCAAAATACAATTGTATTCTCAGTTTCAGGTGCTCATCAAAATCCTTCCTTCCATATTAACAAGTTCAAGTTGCTAATCAAATTACTTTTTTTTAGAGAATCAGGCGCTGTTCCTAGACTTTTCTTATAGCTATTTTCCTTGTTTCCTTAATTAATTAATTTATTTTATATCCTGATTGAAACTTCTTTCTCCTCTCTTCCCAGTCCCTCTCTCACTTGCTCTCTCCTCCCAATGTTCTCCTTCCATAATGTAGAGACAGAGAAACATGAATTTTAATGCATAATGCCATTTCCTGTTCTTCTTCCTTCAAATGCTTATAAGTGTAGTTGGAAAATACATTAGAAACGGGTGATTTAGAGGTGATTTTTATCTGAGAATCTCTGGGTTATTTATAATTGTTCTGATTCTTTAAAATGTCCTAGAAGTGACTAATATTGGATCTAGAAAAGGATACTAGAACCCAATATCCACAATGCTGGAAAAGCCCCCTACCAAATAATATTTTGTGAAACAGTTGAAATTTCAGCTACTGAAAACTTACTCTATGCATTTAATTACAACTTCCTTTCACTGTCTATTGCATTTGTGTTACATCAGTTTCCATGCTTAGGAATGACTATATTCATCAGAGTATACATTACGTCAAAAAGGCTTTCATAGTTTCAAACCTCAGATGTCGTTAGTTTCTGAGATTCTGTTCTGTATATCCCAATGGGAACATCTCCAGTAGAAGAACACAACTTCTGATAGAGTCTGGCATATGTTCTGATCCACAAGTCATCTTCAGTGATTTTCATCTATAATGCATATGAATGAATCACACAGTCAAGTTTTAAGAATGAACAACCCAGTGGGTATTTTTTGTCGTCTTAAAAGTTGAGTCAATATATATTTTGAAATCTCAAAGTAGTATTCCATAAAAGCTTGTTCATGAATTAGGTTTATTTATTTTACTCCATTTCATCTTCTCCTGAGAGTTCATCCAAATCCAAGAGATGTTAACTATTCAGTCTGGGCCAATATGTTGTTATTTTGATCCAATAAAAGTGGATAACACAACACTGAGAGGGGCCAGGGAGATAACTGTAAACTGGGAAAATCTTCAAGATGATGTAATGTCACATTGATATTGATATTTAGTGAACAGAGTGTTCTAATAAAAATGTAATCAGGGTGCAGAACCTACTCCAATAAGAAAAGTCCTATCCTGCAGAGTTCCTACACGCACAGAAGCAAATTTGAGGTAGAAGGAGCATGGGGTTTCAGACAAGAAACCAGGCTGCTCGTTCTTCCCAATTGCTGGTACGTCTGAACCATCAGCAATCTATTGCATTCTACTCACTACGCTCTTCTAGAGAAGAGAAGGTTTGAACCAGGTACAAAGACACAGGCCTGCTCTAACTGTTATTTCAAAGTGCTGGAGTGGAGGATTCCTTGATTACAGGAATATGAAGACAGTCTGAACAATGTGACAACCCACCCCAGGAAAAAAAAAGGGGGGTTAAATTTCAGAATTACTCTGCTCACAGACAATGCAGAATCCAAATTTCGGACCTGTCATTGTCAAATCAGTAGCTAAAATAATAACAAAAATGAGAACTTTTGCTTGGTTTTATACATAATGTTTTTTGTTTGTTTTTGTAATGATAGTAATTGAAATGCCTAAGCCACAAAAAGTATATAATAGGCCTAAGGTCAAAGGGTTTTCAATGAATTAAAAAAAAAAATCTCAGATTAACTCTTTGGACACATGTGAGGACATAAGTGTGACTATAGATGAGTCACCCAAAGCACATAGTAGGTGGATCTCCAAACCTTCTATCAGAATTCGCTTCTCTTGTGGACATGATTAACTTACAGAACAAAGAAAACCCGATCCTGGTATGGTGTCCAATCCCAACAGAAGTCTGGTGATAGAAATCATATAATCTTTCACAAATGACTGCAATATAAACAAAATATGTATATATTATGTATAGAAGATACATAGTATGAGATACATAGTGAGCGCTGTGAACACATAAATATTTCTGGAAAATTATATCTAACACTGAAGTAAGCCTTGATAAAATGAGATAAATCTCAACTTTTAGAATGACCATTTGTATTTAAGCCAATGATAAGAAATATATGAAATACTTATTATTTAAAGATAATATGCATGCTGACATCGGCATGATACTAACATTTTATAAAATGTTATAAATGCCTCTAAACTGAAATAAAATGGTCAAATTAACAACTTTTAAAATAAACATTGTAAAAATACTTCAGCCAGTCTTTCCCCTAAGATTAATCTGCCCAATAGTAAAATAAAATCTATTTTTAGACTTCTTTTATTATTTCATATTACATATAGTCCTTCCCAAACTACTCTATGTTAAAATAGAATATCTTTTGAAAAGGAAACATCACAATGAAAATAACAGTGCATAACAATTATAGTGAATAATTATGTTAGCAATTATAATAGTAATTATAGTATTAGTAAGACTGTACAAATAGCATCATTAAAAGTCATCTGTAGGAGTGATGACTTGGCTGACATGCACAGTGCTCTGGGCACAACTCCAGCATCAACACAAGAAGAAAACAATTTCTAACAGTTGAGAAGGCATAACTAACCCAAAGTCCAGAAGGATAGAAAGTATTTTCTAGAATTCACTAATGCTGATGTCCTCTATCTAAATGTTTTTCAAAACATATAGCAAAATAAAGTTATAAGTTGTAGCTAGAAAAATTTTAGGCGAAATGAAATAAGTTTGCTAAAGTAGAAATCAATCTAACCCACCAAATAAGCGTGCTATAATGTAGGATGTTTCTCTCAGGTATACACATACCCATATAGACAGATATAGTATATACTGATTGAAGCACAAAGTATAATGCTAATTCTGTCGTAATTCTGATCTTAAAACATATTACAATAATTTCTTTTTCTGTGTATTGTTGTGAGTGTGTGGGTGCATGTGTGCCACAGAATGCCTGGGGTCCTCAGAGAACAACTTCAGAAAGCGGAATTTTTTTTCTTCTAACATATGGGTCTCTGAGAATGAGCTCAGATCTTCAGGCTTAACCACAGCACCTTATCAGCTGCACCGCCTTGTCAGGCTTGATTCAAAAATTTTAAATTCTGATTGAGCCTTTCTGTAGAAGTTTCAACAAACAACTAACTTTCATGTCTTTTGATAACAATAAATAAAAAATCAAACCAAAGAAGGCTTAAAAATGGGTCCCCACTTGTGCGGGATCATTCTATTACATAGACATAAGACTCTGTAGCTTCAGAATAGTAGCTGAGCTCTTCTCTTTGATCAATGCTCAGTTTCAACTGCTGCTCTTCAAGCATACTTTAAAAATGAGAAAGAAAAAAGGAAGGACGGAAGGAAGGAAGGAAGAAAAACAAGGAGAAAGAGACAGAAAAGAAAGAAAAAAACTAGGTTGCAATTTTCCCTTCAAGAGGTAAATATATGCACATTTGGGGAGCTTGGGTACAGACCACCCTGCCTGGGTACAGAAGAGAAATTATCTGGAAAGTTTAGTACACAGCATGAATAGTGCTTCATTGTTTGCTGTGTCACCTCTCCAGATAAGCAGATGGCTCCGGATACCCATAAGAACACACTGGGGCACTTAGCCCAGAGACCACCAGAAAAATCTCCAGGTATCTTGGGATTAGTGTAGTCAGGCAGGCAGTTGTGGAGGAGTGCAGCAAATATATAATCAAAAGTGATGTAGACAATAAAATGCGAAGCTGGTCAATTTGAAACTAATGTTGTGACGGAAAAAGAAAAAACTATGCGTATATTTTTCCTAGAAATGTTTCATGATTGCCTGGCTAATCAGAGAACAGGAAACATTATTATTATGCAGCTGTAGTCAGAAACAAACAAACCAAAACAGACACTGATATATGGATGTTTGGATTGATGTGGATTACTGTACAAAGCAGAAACAACAATGGTGCCTTGGCATTTATTTCTCAGCAAATATTTTTAAAAAGATGTTCATATTCACTATTAATGATAAATGTGCCCCACCTTCATTGAAACTGATTTTGTATATGTTCTCGTGAGCGTATGTGCATGTAAATGCTTAAGAATACAATTTTAAGTAAATGGCTTTAGGTTGTAAAATGTTTCTTATATTTATATAAAGTGAACAAAAATCATCAGATGCTTAAGTATCTTCAGTTTAGAATGCTGAAATCTTGTTATTTTTGTTTAAAATCTGAAAAAAAAAAGAAGTACTATAAGCCACGATACCTTTGGCTTTTTGTTATTTTTCTTTAAAAACTCAAGTGGTTCAGAAGTATGCTTGGAATTATTAAAAAAAAAGTATATTAATAAATTTCATGGGAGACTGGTAACAAAGGAATACAAGAAATTGCATAGGCTATTTTACATTTCATTATTTTTATTGAGAGGGAGGAGAAAGAGAGGGAAAGAGAAAGAGACAGAGAGAGAGGGCCAGACAGGCAGACAAAGACAGACAGACATAGTGAAAGCTAAAGAAAACACAATGCCCTGTGAAAAACAAGACAACTTTTGGGAGTCAGCTCTGTTTCCATTCTCAGTTCTGGGGAGGTAATTCAGGTCCTCGAGTGTGTGTGTGTGTGTGTGTGTGTGTGTGTGTGTGTGTGTGTGTGTGCGCGCGCACATACATACAAGTAATATATTTTTACTTATATAATCTTTTAAATATTATTTCTCTTATCTTTGAGATAATATAATTGCAATATTTTCTCCTTCACTTTCCCTGCTTCAAACCTTTCCACATACCCCTCCCTGTTCTTTCAATTTTATGGTTGTTATATGCATTTATGTCTGTGCATATAAATATATATTCCTAAATACAACCTGCTCAATCTATATACTATTCATTTTATGTATGTTTTCAGGTCTGAGTATTCGACCTCAGATCATATTTAAAATGTATTTTTGAATAAAATGTTTCATATCAGCTTTTATGTGGTTAAATGCATAGAAACATGCTGAAATGTTTCAAAATATAAAATAATGTGAAATATAAAATAACAATTTCAAAGAAAAGAAGAAAAATCACATACCTGATAAAGAAGCGTGTCCAACATACTGATGCTGAACACTCTTCCTGCAGCGAAAGGCAGTCGAAACATAAAGGCCAGGTTTGAACCTCGTTCTCGCTCTTTCTGTTCAGAATCAGAAGGAGAAGCTGTAAGCATCTGTATTTTGGGCACTGCTATCTGAGCAATTTTTCTCAGCAAATATGAAAAAATGTTCATATTCAACTATTAATGGTAAATGTGCCCCACCTTCATTTAAAATTGATTTTGTATATGTTATTGTGAGCGTATGTGCATGTAAATGCTTAAGAATATAATTTTAAATGTCTGCTGTAGGAAGAAGCTTCTCTGATGATGGCAGAGTAAGGCACTGATCAATGGGTACAACAAAATATCATTAGCAGTCATTTTATTTCTGTTTTTGTTTTGTTTTGTTTAGGTCGTTAGTATTGGGTTTAGCCTAAGTACCTGGGGTATCTAGACTCAGTTTCATGGTCAACAAGCATTGTTGGGTATGGGTTTCATTTCATGGAGTGGGTCTTAATTGAAATCAGAAATTAGTTGATTATCTACAAGTTTTGAGGTACCATTGCCCTAGCATATATTTCAGGAAAAACAGCACTTTAGATAAAAGGGTGTGTGGCTAGGTTTGTGTTACTGTTTAATTTTCTTTCACAACCTTTCTGAATCTACTGGAACATCTCATAATACAAAATGTGCAAACATTTATTCCTGCTGCAATAGATGTCATAATAAAAAAAAATAAAAGTAGTTCACTTAAATATAAGCAGTGGTCAACGTTACATAGGCTTATCATGATGTTAAGCTTTGCTTTTAGATATCCTGAAATATGAGAATAACTATGCATGTACGAGCCTGGGCTGGGCTGGAATGCTCATGCTACTCTAGATTGATGTGTTGTAGTTCTAACTGCCAAGGTTATCACATTGCAGGGTTGAGTCCTGAGGAACTGATTTCATCATATCACAGAGGCAGAGTTCTCATGAAACGGGTCAGTGCCCTAAGAACCAAGGTGCTTCTATCATGTGCCAGCTTTGATATAAAATGTGTGCCTTCACCATTCACAGCTCAGACAAAGTAAATATGAATATCACACCCCATCATCTTAGTTTACTTTCCGGTCTGTCTCACTTTCTCTCAAAAACATACATACTTACAGAGAAGCTCCTTTACATTTCCAAATGAAATTTGATGTGAATATAAGTATGGGTGTATATTATGATTTGCAGTAATTTCTTTAAACATAACTCTATTGCTATTTAGATGCAGACCATACTGTTTTACAGAAGCCCTTGCCTTAAAACAAAGTTCTATTGTCTTCTTTTTAAGATACAGAAAAGAAGAGAGCAAATGTTACATGTATTAACAACTTAAAGAGGCATCTTAAGAAAGTTAACCTTGTATTCATCAGACACTAAAACATTATTTCAAAAACTCTGTTTCTTCACTGCAAGCTTTACTAGCACAGACTGAAACAGCTATGAAAATAAGAAATATACTTCTGACAAATCCTGATGTAAGGTGCATTTTAATGTAGCAAATTTTGGGGATCTCAAAGAGAAAGAGACCTTTATTTTCTCCTTAAAAGAGTGACTGAGAGGCTATTCTGAATGGTCATGATCACAAAACAAATACAAGGGTGTCCAGAAATGATCCTATCTGTCCATGGTATGTAAACTGCTATAACCACTATGGAATCAGTGTTGCGGTTTCTGGCACAGTGAAAATCTAAGGTGCTTCTGTTCCATGTCTCATTCCCAAAAGACTCTAAGTGAACATACCAGAGAGATAGTTGCTCTTCTGTGTTCATAGCTTTGTGGTTCATAATAAAAACAGAAGCATTCGGGGATGTTTATTAGAATGTGTGTGGATAAAGAACATGATTTCAAATCAGAGCATTTCCTACTCCTTCACTTACGCATGTAGGAGCCTGAGCTGGGCTGGAATGCTCATGCTGCTCTAGATTGATGTGTTGTAGTCCTAACTGCCAAGGTTATCGCATTGCAGGGTTGAGTTCTGAGGAACTGATTTCATCATATCACAAAGTCAGAGTTCTCATGAAAGGGATCAGTGTCCTAAAAACCAAAGACCTTGTACCATGTGCCAGCCTTGAACTAAATGTGTGCCTTCACCATTCACGTCATCAGTAAACACCTTAACCTGGGACTCGCTCTCCCCCGTATCTGAGAGCAAGAAAGACACACCAGTAAATAACTGAACTTGGAACTCTGCCTTTTATGTGGGATTTCTAATCAAAGTCCCTGTGCTACTTTTATATTTAACCATAAATCCATGAGTTTTAACCTGAATGCCACTGTGCAAACTTACCTCCTAAACTCGGTCACACAAGATACCCACCTGGTTACTAAATCTTAATCAAAGGGGCCTAATTTATCAATGAAAGAATGTCATTACTCCCTCTCTAACTTGCATATCTATCAAGTTTCCAAAATCTACCACCAGTAGAGTGTTCTTTTACTTCTTCTGATAAATTCTACTGCTTTGACACTCAAACCTGACATTTTCTACCACAAATCTTTGTTATACCCAGACAGCCTCACTGCTAATTAGTCTCCTCCTTCCTGGTAACTCATTTCTGTTTATAAATTGAGTCCATTTGCCCTATAATTAGGCTTTCTAGGCATGTCTGAAGAAAAGAGAACCAGAAATTCTGTGACTAAGAAAATAGTTTCTTATTTACAGAATCAGAAATGTTTTAACTTTCAGAATGTGTTATCAAAGCCACTTTAAATCTCCCAACAGCTTAGTGGATCAGTGTAGATGATCTCAGAAATATCATGATTTCTTCACACAGGTTAATCCTGCTGGACTATTTTCTGCCAGAGATATATTTTTCTAAACCCAAGAAATTTCCTCTCATTTAAACAAACAAAAACTTTTTAATACAGAAATGTTTAATACCCTAAGGTAGGTATCACCTTCACATGATTCTTCAGTTCATGTTATTTAAAGCACTTTTCCAAATTTTAAGATTGGTAGAAATTTCCATCTGGTAAAAATGACAAACTGGTAGTGAACCGTGGCTTGGCTTGGTGCATATATGTTGACAGAAACATATATTAGGGTTTGAGTGAAGTGATGTTCCTCAGCTATTGTGTAACCTCAAGGATTATGCTTAATGTCCCTCTTCCTGATTCTTTACAAGTGAAATGGGATTGTATTGGCATCCACATCTCATTTCGATTGCAATAAATAAAATAGCTACGATATTATACATAGTAACTACTTAGAAAATGTTATATTCTCTGATCATTACTCCTTTTAATAGTTAACATATTATTTATATGAATGAACTTAGAGAATGAACATCTTTTTTTCCTGTAATGTGCCTTCCTATGCTTTTCTGCATTTGTTTGGCTGGTATTGTAACACGACTATTACTTTCCCACAGAGGCCTTTCTGTCACCTTAGAGCAGGCCTTCCACAATTACTCTTAAAAATACCTTCCACTACTAGCATTATACAGGTGAAATCTATAATTCCTTATTTCCTTTTGAACGTTGTTTATTGATTTTATGTCTCCACTAGACTCTGTGTCCCATGAGAGCATCCACCATGCAATTGCTATAGGCTACTTACAATCAAGTCAGAAACAACATGTGGCCTTACAGGTGGGCAATGAAATTTATTCGAGCACATTATTCTACTTTTGGTAACCTCACACATCAAAAATTTACTGAAGATATTAACGGTTGTAACATTTATAAGCTGGAAATAAGAAATTTTTAGAACATAAGGGATATGCAACTCTTGTCTCACTGGAGTTACTTAATGGAGGTCTGAAAACATGAAGGAGTGTACTGTTAATTTCTATGTTACAATGAAACCTTTCTTTAGTATTGTTTGTTTTTGTATTTTATAAGACATACTCATTATTTCTACTATTGCTTCTCTAACACTAACAGACATTATAATCCTCTTAAAAACTTATTTGTGGTTCATGAACCTACTTTCTTGGCTTTGCTCCAAATGAGTGACTTTCAGATCTGCTTTCTTTGAGAGACACCTTTGACTGATAAATGTAACTACCATCCCTCCTTAAAGAAGGTTCTCTAAGCAAATACACCATCACAGTAAACCACAAGGTAGAGATTAATGGATACTGGTGATACCAACCCCAGATGGCTCTGAGAACATCACAAAAACACTGGAGGAATGATTGCAAGAGACAGAATATCAGGAAGTCTGCTGTGAAACTGTCACTCTTAGAAAAGGCAGTATAAAAGCCAAAAAATATGGGCCTGGGGGGGCCTTGCAGAGACTGATGAACTAACCAAGGACCATGCATAGAGAGGACCTAGACCCCTGCTCAGATGCAGCTTATAGGCAGCTCAGTCTCCAGGTGGGTCCCCAAGTAAGAGGAGCAGGGGCTGCCTCTATCATGAATTCAGTTGCCTGATCTTTGATCATTTTCCCCTGGTGGTATGATCTTGCCAGACCCTGGAAGAAGAGGATCCAGGCAGTTCTGATGAGACTTGATATGCTAGGGTCAGTTGGCAGGAGAGGAAGACTCTCCCTTTCAGTGGACTAGGGAGAGAGGATGGAAGTGAAGAGGGAAGGAAGGATGGGACTGGGAGGAGATGAGGGAAGGGGCTACAATCGGGATACAAAGTGAATGCATTGCAAATAATAAAACCAAGGACCATGCATGGATATAACCTAGAACCCCCCTCAGACATAGCCCATGGCAGCTCAGTATCCAAGTGGGTCCCTTGTAAGGGGAACAGGGACTGTCCCTGACATGAACTCAGTGGCTAGCTCTTTGACCTTCCCACCCACCATGGGAGGAACAGCTTGGCTAAGCCACAGAGGAGGACATTGCAACCAGTCGTGGTGAGACCTGATAAGCTAGGGTCAGATGGAAGTGGAGGAGGACCTCCCCTATGAGTGAATTTAGAGAGGGGCAGGGAGGAGATGAGGGAGGAAGAATGAGACTGGGAGGGAATGAGTGAGGGGGCTACAGCTGGGATACAAAGTAAATAAACTGTAATTAATATAAAATAAAAATTAAAAAAACAAATTTAAGGAAGAAATGACAGTATAAATAAGAGCATAACAATGGCAATATTAGCATGATAGACATGCTAATGTGAAAGGAGAAAAATTTGATTGGATCTCACCCCTAGAAAAATAGCTAGAGTTAAGTAATGATTCTTGAAAGGGAAAGAATTTCCCATAGTGAGGGGAACAAGGACTATTTCTAACAGGAACTCAATGACTGGCTCTTTGGCCTCCCCACCCCCCAAGGGAGGAACAGTCCTGTTAGGCCACAGAGGAGAGCTTTGCAGCCAGTCCTGAAGATACCTGATAAAACAGGATCAGATGAATGGGGAGGAGGTCCCCCCTATCAGTGGACTTGGCAAGGGGCACGGCGGAGAGGAGGGACGGAGGGAGGGACTGGGAGGGAATGAGGGATCGGGACACGGCTGGGGTACAGAGTTAATAAAATGTAACTGATAAGAAAAAAATAAAATACAAAAAAAAAAAAAAAAAGAATTACCTCTTCTTTGTTATCCAATACAGAGTGCTTAGCTTGCACCTGTATAAAAACAAATAACAAAAATGGACTCCGCAGGTTTTCTTAATCTATTTGTGCATACTATGCTTACATGTGTATGTATGTATGTATATATGTATTTTGTAACAATAATAATAAAGAAAAAAGGGACTGTAAGTTTTAGAGGGGGAGAGGGCATGGAGGGAAACATGAAAGAGGGTGCAGAAGGGGCCAGACGGATGAGAGTAAAGGAGATATGTGAATTAATTCTATTTTCATTATAACATTTAAGGAACAAATGAACCAAAAATATACTCATAGAAATGGGGATATAGCTCAGGAGTAGAGCACTTGCGTATTGCACAGAGGGCCTTCAGTTCCATTCCACACTACGCAAGAAGTTTTTTTTATTCAAAAAGAATTCTGTATCCAAGTGAAACTTCATTGGTAATTTGTTTATTCTCTTGATAAGCATTTATCTAAAGTACTTCAAAGAATTGTGATACTTAAATCATTGCCTAAAGATTTAAGGTGATTTAAGGCATTAGCTCATACCTCTCTTTCAAGTACATCTGTGATCACATACAAGTTCCTTTCTTGGAACAAGAAATTTAATTCTGGCAGATATTTTGTTTGCTTTGTGGCCATCCAATACCATATGGAATGAGCTGACAAATTTTTGGATGTAATAGGACAGTGTGGGAGGCAAAGCAAATCAAGACTCATTGGAACAAATTATTGGCTTCAGTGGAAGTCTCTCTTAAATACAATTCCTTTGAATTTCTTCATTTCCCTCTGATATCTGACAACAGAACTCCTACCTCTAGTAGCTTTTCTTAAAATTTACATGCACAATATCTCCTAAGGTATTTGTTCTGAAACATGTGTAACCCTAAGAATCTGCCTTATTTTTGACATCAGTATCGCATTATAGATGTCTCTTTGACTCCGAATTAATTTCTTCAACCAATCCTCTTTGTAGACAATCTTTTATGGAGTTCAAAAGAAATCTTGTGGCTAAACCATGTCGTCTTATAACTCTCTCTCTCTCTGTCTGTCTGTCTGTCTGTCTCTCTCTTTTCCCATGTGCTCCTTTGTTTAGAGAAATAGTTAAGCAAGTAAAAGCACCTGCCATGATCCTAATGACCCAAGTTCAATCCCTAAGTTACCAATTGTATAAGAAGGGAACTGACTACCATAAGTTGTACTCTGACCAACACTCATACTTGTGCATACATATATACACATCAATATGCATAATTTAGGCACACACATATGTATATATCTTTATTCACATAGTACCAGCTGTACAATACATAATGCAATATTGATATTCTATAAAATAATTAAATACATCACTTATTTACCAAAGTCATGCTGGTTTGGAGGTTTTATTTTTTCCAGGAATTCTCTGTTTTCATCATCACCATTATCTTGCCAGGCTTTTATTATCTTTTTTTTTTTTTTTCTGAATAACGGAGACTACTGATAATACTCTTTTACTTTATAAAGCTACTTTTTCATAAGTACAGAACTGTCACATCAACTTTATGAAATCATAAATCTGGTGGAGTTATCTTCACCATGCCCTTAGACATGCTGCAACTTGGATATTAGTCATATAATATAGGCTAAACATACTAATATCTACAGTCTTAGAGAAGCTAAACAACAAGGAGGAGCCTAGGGAAGAGGCTTAATCCTCATTCAGAAGGAGAAACGCGATAAATAATGGAAGTGGGCGAAGACAGGGAACAGAAGAGGAGCCTTCTATGAAGTACCTCTGAAAGACTCTACCCAGGAGGGTATAGAAGCAGATGCTGAGACTCATAGCCAAACTTTGGGCAGAATACAGGGAATCTTATGAAAGAAGGGGAAGATAGAAAGACCTGGAGGAGCAGGAACTCCACAAGGAGACCAACAGAGCCAAGAATTCTGGGCCCATGGGGTCCTTCAGAGACTGATGAATCAACCAAGGACCATGCATGAAGAGGACCTAGATCCCCTGGTCAAATGTAGCCCATGGGCAGCTCAGTCTTCATGGGGGTGTCTTAGTAAGGTGAGCAAGGGCAGTCTCTGGCATGAACACAGTTGCCTACTCTTTGACCACCTCCTCTTAGTGAGGTGGCCTTAGTAGGCCACAGAGAAAGAGGATCCAGACAGTCCTGATGAGACATGAAAGGCTAGGATCATACAGTAAGGGAGGAGGTCATTGACATTGACCTCCTCAATGGGATGGGCATGGGGGGGGAGGGAAGAAAGAGAGGGTAGTACAGGATAAGATGAGGGAGGGGGCAATACCTGAGATTCAAAATGAAGAAATTGTAATAATAGTAAATAAATAAGTAAATATTTCATTAAAGAAAGAAGAAAAGAAATAAAAAGAAAATTCAAAGGCCAGTGTTTGAGCCACCAATGTCTGCTCCCTCTGGTCTTTCCAGCTTGTCTGACTAGGACTGTTCAGTGAGAAATACTAAGGAGTCAAGTAGTTATCTGGTTAAACACTAAAATTTCATTCCCTGTATGGGTTCCATCAGACCACGGAGAATATTCTTGTCTTATAGAACATATTGCTTTCCACGGCCTCCTGTGAGCTCTCCTTGTTGTCTAAAATTTCTCTGATGTTCCCTACCTCTGAAAAGCCCTCACAGAGATACTGTTCTGCTATATGTGAATAGTTCAGCATTCAACATTTGCTGCCTTTGTGTCATGAACTCTTCTAAGGAAAAATGAACCAAAGAGCCTGCAGCACTCCTTTTGCCCTATTTGCTTTAAATATCTCAGCAAGTAAAGTCTTGAACAATTGATTCAATCCTAATCAGAATACATGTTATGATAACTGTTTCCTCTAGACAGAAGAAGATATATTAATACAATGAACTCTAGTGTATCAGGGCTGCTTTACTGCATAGAACAGGTAAAATTAGTTGACAATCCATCATATATATTTTACTTATACCTGTCTTAAAAAACTAATATCTGCATGGCTAAAAGTTATAAGTAGGAGGGAATCAATTCAGGTATAAGATACAGAGAAGTCCCATTTGGGCTACATGAATTTATGGAAGCTTACTAAGTTTTCAACATTTAATATAAAACCTATTGCCTATTTATTACAACTCTGGGCATTACAGGTTAGCAATTGGTCAATACTAAAAGCATTTGATCTTTTCTAGATTTATCTTTTTCTGCATATGATTCACAGAAGAGTGAGACTTGACTGAGTCCCAAACTTTAAATTTTCCACATCAGAAGGCAAAAACAGTAAGTTAGTCACATTGTATAAATAAAAATTATATCACAAACTTACTTTTAAAAGTAACGTGTATTTAAATATTGCATGTTAAATTAAAAGGAAAAAGAACACTTTGAATGGAGTACCTGTTTCATGGCTTAGGACAAAATTCCTAGAACTGAAAACAGAACTATTGAGAGTTTGGACTAAAGCAGGCCTCTAGAGTAAAATTATGCTGGATGAGGAACTTCAAATCTACAGTAATTCATAGCTCCACAGGAGAAGCAGGGTAGCAATGACATGTAATGTCAGCATGCATTCGTGGACTAAGGAAAATGGGGATGATGTCATGTGTCGAATCATAGAAAAATGAGCTTATCAATGAAATGATTGCTAATGATATTCTGCTATACACATAATGAATCAGTGCCTAGCCCGATTGCCATCAGAGAGGCATTGTCCAACAACTGAGAGGAGCAGATGAAGAGACCCTCAGCCAAACACTACATAAAACCAGGGGAAACCCAAAGAAGAGAGGGAAGAAGGATTCTAGGGGCCAGGGGAGTCAAGGACACCGTGAGAACACAACCCAAAAAATTAACTAAGCAGGGATCATAGGGGATCACAGAGACTAGATAATAATCTTGCTGTTCTTGTGGGACTCCTAACAGCAGTAGTAAGGGGTTTCTCTGACTCTTCTGCCCGTGCTTGAGACCCCTTTACTCCTACTGGGTTGCCTTGTCCATCTTTGATATAAGGGTATGAGTCCAGTTTTAGTGTAATTTGTTATGATGTGTTTGGTGATATCCCTGGTGGGCTTGTTCATTTTTTCTTTTTTCCTTCCTTCTTTCCTTTTTTCCTTCCTTTCTTTCTCTTTTTCTTCCTTCCTTTCCTCTTTCCTTCCTTCCTTTTCCTTCCTTCCTTCCTTCCTTCCTTCCTTCCTTCCTTCCTTCCTTCCTTCCTTTTCTTTTAATAAGTAACAGAGGAGGAGTTTAGGAAAGGTGTGGGGAGACAGTTTGTAGGAGTGGAGTGAGGAAAGGCAGTTAGGATGTGATGTATATAAAGAATAAAATTTTTAAATAAATAATTAAAAGAGAAATTTGTCTGGTAAACAGAAAAAAGGAATACATCATTTCATCTATACAAACTTTATTATTTATAGTAACAGAATCTGATTTTATTTCTTTACTGTTGTGAAGATTTATCATTAACTTTGGAAGATATCTGGTAAAACCCCTGCCTGTGGACCACAAACACTTCCCAACACCCACCAAGACTACCCTCCAAAAGCCCCTTCCTTCCTTCTTACCCTATTCCAGCCTTATACCCAGTGGAGCTGCACTGCTTTGCCAGAGGCTACACGGGCACCCAGATACCCAGGGAATTGACCTTCCTCAAGACCCAGCTATGTCACTCCTGAGTATATAATCAAAGGAAGCGCCATTCTATCATAAGGGCACTTGTGCAAGTATTCATGACAATTTTTTTGTAATAGAAACTAGAAACAACCTAGATGACACTCAACTAATGAATGGATAAAGAAAACATGGTATGTTTACACAATTATTTCTCAGCTGTTTTTTTTTTTTTAATGAAATTTGCAGGAAAATGGATGGAACAAAAAAAGAAAAAAGAAAAGAAAAGAAATCGTCCAGAGTAAGATAACCCAAAATCAGAAAAAAAACAAAACAAAACAAAAAAAAAAACTGTATGTACTCTCTTAAAAGTGGATATTAGCTGTAAAGTAAAGGATAATCATGCGACAATCCAGCGACCCAGTTAGGCTAAGTAACAAGAAGGACTCAAGGTGACACATGATCTTCCTCAGAAGGGGAAATAGAATAGATCTTGTGGGTGGAATAGGAGCAGGTGGGGATGGGAATAAGAGGGATGAGGGTGGCAGGAGAGAGTTCTAGAAGAGACAACAGGAATTAAAGAGGCAAGGTGGGAAGAGTGCAGTGCAAACTCCCAGAAATCCATGAAAGTGACCCTTGCCAAGACTCCTAGCAATGGGGGATATGGAGCTTGAACTGAATATCCTCTGTAAACAGGCAAGGCTTCCAGTGGAAGGACTGAGACACCAACCCAGCCACAAAAACTTTGACCAACAATTTGTCCTACCTGTAAGATGTGCTGGGGTAAAAGTGCTCAACCAATGACTGGTCAAACTTCAAACCCAAGTCACTAGAGAGAGCCCACACTTGACACTGTCTGGAATGACAGGAACAAGAGCCTGGATAGCCCATAGACTTAGGATAGAACCAAACAAGAACAAGAAAGTTCAATGAAATGATTTCTAATGATAGTCTGCTTTACTAGTAGACAAGAGCCTAGCATAATTATCATCAGAGAGGCTTTCTCCAGTAACTGATGGAAACAGATGCAAAAACCCACATCCAATCATTAGGGGGATGGGGGGAGCTCAAAGAATCCTGCAGAAGAAAGGGAAGAATTGTAGGAGCCAAAAGGGTCATGTACACCTTAAGAACATGGCCCACAGAATAAACTAGCTCAAAAGGGATCAGAGACTGAAGAGCAAATCAGGAGGCCCATCCAGCTCAACTAGGTCTTCTGCAAATATGTTATGGTTTTGCAGCTTGGTGTTCTTGTGGGACCACTAACACTGGGAACAGGAGTTATCACTGTCTCTTTTACTTGATATTGGAACCCATTTCCTCCTACTGACTTGACTAGTCCAGCCTTAATATTAGTGTATATATCTAGACTTCTTGTATGTAACTTGATATAACATATTTAGTTGATATCCGTGGGAGGCTTGTACTTTTCAGAAGGTGTTAGTGTTTTATTGCTGTGAAGATAAACCATGATTGAGGCAACTCTTTTTTTTTTTTTTTAATGTGATCAGTTCATTTATTTGTAAGACATTGAGGACTAGCTGTGTTTTGTTTTGTTTTGTTTTGTTTTTTTCATTACAAAAATGACATTTTTTTTGTATCCTCCCTGTGGTCCCCTCCCTCCTCCTGTCTCAATCCCTCCCTTCCTCCACCCTCTGCATGCATGACCCTCCCCAAGTCCACTGATAGGGGAGGTCTTCCTCTCCTTCCTTCTGATCCTAGTCAATTAGGTCTCATCAGGAGTGGCTGCATTGTCTTCTTCTGTGGCCTGGTAATGCTGCTTCCCCCTCAGCCTCAGAGGGAGGTAATTAAAGAGCAGGCCAATCAGTTCATGTCAGAGACAGTCCCTGTTCCTATTACAATGGAACCCACTTGGATACTGAACTTCCATGGGCTACATCTGTGCAGGGGTCTGGAAAAGATCATCCTGAGTGAGCTATTCCAGAAGCAGAAAGACGCACATGGTATATACTCACTCATATATTATATCCTATATAATATAGGATAAACTTACTAAAATCTGTACATCTAAAGAAACTAATCAAGAGGGAGGACTCTTGCTAAAATGCTCAATTCCTATCCAGAAAGGCAAAAAGGATGGACATCAGAAGAAGGAGAAAAGAGGGAACAAATCAGGAGCCTGACACAGAGGACCTCTGAAAGGTTCTGCCTTGCAGACTACCAATGCAGATGCTGAGACTTATGGCCAACCTTTGGGCAGAGTGCAGGGAATCTTAGGAAAGAAGTGGGAAACAGTAAGATCTGGAGAGGACAGGAACTCTACAAGGAGAGTAACAGAACCAAAAAATCTGAGAACTGGGGTCTTTCCTAAGACTGATACTCCAACCAAGAACTATGCATGAAGGCAACTCTTATAAAGGAAAATGCTTAATTGGGGCTGGCTTACAAGTTCAAACCATTATCATCATGGTGGGAAACATGGTAGCAACCAGGCAGCCATGGTGCTGGAGAAGGATCTGAGAATTCTACATCTTGATTCATAGGCAGTAGGAGACTGGGTGCCACAGTGGGTGTAACATAAGCATAGGAAACCTCAGAGCCCTCTCCCACACCTACTCCAACAAGGTCACACCTACTAGTAGCACCATTCCCCATGGACCAAGCATTCAAATATCCTGAGTCTGTAGATATGGCCCTATCCTGATATAGGGCCATATCTATACCACACTTTACTTTGGCCTCCATAGGCTTGTAGCCATAACATATAGAAAATGCATCCATTTCCTGCAAAATCCATCTGCAAAAATCCCCATTGTCTGTTACTCTCAAAAATGTTTAAAAGTTCAAAGTTCAGAGTCTCTTGATATTCATACAGTCTCTTAACTGCAATCCTCTGTAATATTAAAATAAAAACAGATCACATACTTCCATCATCAAATGGCACAAGATATATATTACTATTCCAAAACATAGGTAAGAGAGCATGGTGAGGAAATACTAGACCAAGGCAAGACCAACAACCAGCTGGGTAAACTCCAAACTCTGCATCTCCAAGTCTGATGTCAAACATTCTTCAGACCTCCAACTCCTTTCAGCTTTGTTGACTGCAACACACTTCTTTCGCTCAGGCTAGTTCCACCCCCCACCCTCACCCCTGTAAGCGGCTTTCCTTGGCAGGTATCCCACGTGTCTGGTATCTCTAACATCTTGGGGTCTGCAAGGTAATGCAGACTTAGTCTTCACAGCACATACTGGCCCTTCTAGGCCTCCATGCAGGGATACCCTTGCCACACAGCTGGCCTCAGCAGCTTTCCTTTGTCATGGAGGGAGATTCCATAGCCCCTCTCTTCTCACCACCAGAAGCAGGTGGCTGAAACTGCCAAGTTCTGCTGCTTGCTTGGGCTGGAACATGGCCCCACTGTTGAATTATATCTTCAGCAGTTTTCTGTTTTCAGTGATTTCCTTCATTGACTACACTTGGCTATTCTAGAACTTGCTCTGTAGAGGAAGCTGGCCTTGAACTCAGAGATCTGCATACCTTTGATTCCTGAGTGCTGGGATCAAAGGCGTGTACCACTAGGCCTGGACCTAAGCTTTTCTCTAGAAGGAAGATTGGCTGTGTGAGATCTTGCCCTTGGGTCACCACTTCTTATTTTCATTTAATATATTTAATCTGTTTATCTCCTTAAATACAGGATTTAGTTCCATTCCACTTTCTGGTGCCCCTTTCCTCTTTGAACCATACATTTGGTATTTTTCCTTTCTCACCTTGCTCTTTTTCATCAAAACACTTGTATAGGAGTTAATAGTAATTACCATATGATAGAATCTGTACTCTGCTATTTTGAGGTTTGCTTTGCCAAGGCAATTAATCCAAAACTCTTCACGTTAGCCTCAGACAAATATTTCTGACAAGAGTAAAAAAAAAAAACAGCCAAATTCTTTGGCAAAATATTACAAGAACAGTTTCAAAACCACATACTAACATTATTCTCTTCTGAAACCACCTTAGCCAGGCCCCCACTGTTCAAATCACCCCCAGCACAACTGTGTTCCCAGTAGAAGGGCCTATTCCCCACATAAAGCATCCAAATGCTTTTCTAATCCATCGTCCCAAATAAAAACATGGGCAGGCCTACTACAGCAATACTGCATCCTTAATACTGAGAGACCAAAAGATTAAAAATTAGCAGCTATTATTAATTAAGGCCTGAACTAAGTGGGTGGAGAAGTCCAGTAATGCCCCAAGGGGGAGAACCGCCTTATTGCATTCTTTCCCCACCCACTAGAGATACAGTTGTTAGGAAACTGGCCATCCCCCTAGGGAGGGACACCAGGTCATTAATTGTCTGGGGACCTTCCTATAGCCAGTTCAAAATGTAGCATTTTGGCCAATAGATGCTTGCCAGGCAGGAATCGCCCCTTCCTTGGGCATGCTGGGAGGGACCAGAATCTTTAAATCACCCAACTAACCTGAGCACTGAGCTTGGCTCTCACCGATTCGGCGGTGGGGGATTGTGGGCCCAAGCTGCAGCTTGTAATTTACAATAAAAAGAATCTCATACATTTACAGTGGAGTCTGTTTATTCCTGGTCTTTTGGGGTTCATGAAATGGGCAGAACAATACCAGCTTGTCTCAGGGTTTTATTGCTGTGAAGAGACACCAACTCTTATAAAGAGGCAACTCTTATAAAAAATATTTAATTGGGGCTGGCTTACAGTTTCAGAGGTTTAGTCCATTATCATTATGATGGGAAGCATGGTAGCATCCAGGCAGTCATGGTGCTGGAGAAGGACCTGAGAGTTCTATATCCTGATCTATTGACAGAAGAAGACTGGGTCCCACCCTGGATGTACCCTGAGTAAGGGGCTGTCAAAGCCTAACCTCCCCTCCCCAACAGTAATACACTTCCTCCAACAAGGCCATACCCACCCCAACAGTGCCACACCTCTCTATGGGCCAAGCTTTCAAACATGTTAGTCAATGGGGGGGGGTATTCCTATTCAAATCACCACAAAAAGGAAACAGAGGACTAGATCTGGAAGAGCAGGGAGGAGGACGGGAGAGGCTGAGAAGAGAGAAGGGAGGGGAAAATAGGGTAGGGATGGAACATGTGAGCAAAGAGTAAATAAAAAAGAAAAAAATAATAATTTTGGTTTAATATGGAAATACAAATCTACCCATACACTATGTATGGTTGTTCAAAAGTTGCAATTCACAAGAGCATCACAATTTTAAAATATCAGGAAGCCCGAAAGCAAAACAGCTTGCAAAATGCAGTTGCATCACAGAGAAGAGATGATGAATGAGAGCACTTGAATTTTTACAGAGAAAGTTTATAATTCCCAGTGGGAGGAGAAACAGGAACAGCTAAGGAAATAACACTGACATAAAAATTAAAGTAATAACTTCACTTATTCTAATTATAACATTAGTGTAAATAAATATGTGATTTTGAGTGAAAAAAAGACAGTATGTGAGAAAGCAAGAGATCACCTTACTCAATTAGCCATTTTTTAAACATTTTACAAATGAACTAGCATTAAGTAAGCAATACAATGGAATCAAATATATTATTCATTAATGCAAAAACTAATGCAGTAGGAGGTGGTGATTGTGGGCATAAGCACACCACAGTGCAAGTGGAGGTCAGAGAATAACTCTGGATGAGTTCCCGTCTCACATCCTAAGTTCTTAGACTCAAAATCAGGTCATCGGGCCCATAACAGCAAGTGATTTATTCCACTCTGCTATCCCATGTGGCCTACAGATAATATTTAATATCTAAATTTTAGAAGATAAAATATGTATAGTTCTTATTAAAGTTACAAAACAAGGTGAATTACCAAGGTCTACTGTGAATTGAAAGACTAACAGGACTAAATATGAATGACTCCTTGTCAAGTATAAACCATATTGCTGTTGTGAAGTGACCTCTGAAAGATTATTACAGTTTACTCTGCTTTAAAAATACAAACTAACAGGTGCTGGAGAGATGGCTTAGTGGTTAAAGACAGATACTGAGACTTACAGCCAAACATTGGACAGAGTGCAGGGAATCTTATGAAAGAAGGGGGAGAGAGTAAGACTTGGAGAAGACAGGACCTCCACAAGGAGAGCAACAGACCAAAAAATCTGGGCACAGGGGTCTTTTCTGGGACTGATATTTCAACCAAGGAACATTCATGGAGATAATCTAGAACCTCTGCACAGATGTAGCCCATGGCAGTTCAGTGTTCAAGTGAGCTCCATACTAAAGGGAACAGGGACTGTCTCTCACATAATCTGATTGGCCTGTTCTTTGATCACCTCTCCCTGATGGGGGAGCAGCCTTACCAGGCCACAGAGGAAGACAATGCAGCCAGTCCTGATGAGACCTGATAGACTAGGATCAGAAGAAAGGAGAGGAAGACCTTCCCTATCAGTGGACTTGGGGAGGGGTATGGATGGAGAAGGGGGAGGGAGGGTAGAATTAGGAGGGGAGAAGGAAGGGAGCTACAGGGGGGGGGGATACAAAGTGAATAAACTGTAATTAATAAAAATTTTAAAAATATGAAAAAAAAGAGTATTGTCTGCTCTTCTAAAGGACCTGGATTCAATTCACAGTACCCACATGGCAGCTTACAACTGTCTGTAACTCTGTTCCAAGGATCTGACACCTTCACACCAATGCACATAAAATAAAATTAAATAAATTATTTAAAAATAAAAACAAACAAACAAATTATAAAGACATAATAGGGTTTTCTTAAAATTGTATTGCAGGGTGTAGGTGTTCAATAGAGGCTCAGAGAACAACATTATTTTCAAAGGAAAAACTATAACTGTAGATGATTATAACATCATCTGTTCAATGGGAGGGGTGGGATTAGGAGGGAGTGAGGGAGGGGCTACAGCTGGGATACAAACCAAGGAGAGCAACAGAACCAGAAATTTGAACACAGGGGTCTTCCCAGAGACTCATACTCCAACCAAGTACCATGCCCAAGTGGGTTACATAGTAATGAGAAGAAGGACTGCCTCTGACAT
This sequence comes from Psammomys obesus, assembly GCF_907164565.1. Taxonomy (NCBI): domain Eukaryota; kingdom Metazoa; phylum Chordata; class Mammalia; order Rodentia; family Muridae; genus Psammomys; species Psammomys obesus. The sequence goes on from NW_026596057.1 coordinate 29,549,019, forward strand.
AATCTGATTGGCCTGCTCTTTGACCACCTTCCCCTGAGGGGGGAGCAGCCTTACCAGGCCACAGAAGATGATAATGCAGCCACTCCTGATGTGATCTGATAGACTAAGATCAGAAGAAAGGAGATGAGGACCTCCCCTATCAGTGGACTTGGGGAGGATCATGCGTGAAGAAGGGGGAAGGAGGGTGGGATTGGGAGGTGAGGGGGAAGGAGCTTATGGAGTGGATGCAAAGTGAATAAAGTGTAATTAATAAAAATTTTTTTTTTTAAAATCCCTGAAAAAAAAATTCTAGAAAAAAAGGACATGGAGAAAGAAAAGTTTTGCCTTTGCCTACTTGCTTTCACTCTTGCTGGCACATACAAGGAATCTGTTGCTGCCACTGCTGATTCCTTTGCTTTTTGGGTTTCCAATGTGGTCTGAAGATCAGAAGCTCTCTAGGAATCTCCAGGCCTTTAGTAATGTATTGGACTGCTGAAGGATCCAGCGTCATGGACTGGCCAACTACTGGTTTCTTAGCTTCTCTGGTGTGATACCCATGGTACACAATTACTTTGGCCATATTGTGTAAGCCAGTCTAATAAATCATCATTTATTATGCAAAAACCCAGAACAGAGAGATAAAAAAGTCTCCCCTTGGAAATGAGAGCATTGCCCTGGAAAATAATAAAATAAAATAAAATAAAATAAAATAAAATAAAATAAAATAAAATAAAATAAAATAAAATAAAATAAAATAAAATAATAAAAAAATTTAATTAAAAAAAATGGAGGAAAGACAAACATATAGTAAAAAAGAGAACAAAGTAAAATAGAAAATAAAAAAGAATCTTTCATGTTTTAACATAAATAAAAATGCATGAATAAAGTTTAAGAAAAATTGCTTGTCAATCATAATAACTATAAAACTGAATAATTAAAGTTCTTGAGAACTAACATTTTTATGAAAAAATAATAAAGATTTTGAAATGTAAATGTTCAATGAATCTGATAGCTTGATTTTGAAAATGAATATATCATAAAATTGAGTAATCACACAGTATTATTCTAGGTTACATGTGATTTAAGATGATTTAGAAAGAGGATTATTAATTACAAAATGAAATATTTTTACATGTAATAGAGAAATTTATTAACTAAAATGGTAAACTTATTATCTGAAACATTTTCTAAATTTGAATCTAGTTAATGGGGGCTAAATAGGAAAGCATTACACACAGAAGCTTTGAGGGAACTTTGACATTGTAAGATGCAGAGAATGACTATTTAGGAAGCACACATGTGTTTGGTCTTTTTCAGTGTATTTATCTACTTTGTTGGTTTCACAGGTTTTTTTGTCTTTTGTACAATTTTTAAGATAAATACTTTGGTTTTATTTTATGTGTATTAATGTTTGTTTGCATGTATGTATGTGCACTATGCATGGTGTCCACAGAGACCAAAAGATGGGATTGGATCCTCTGGAAGTGGAGTTACAAACACTTGCAAGCCACAATGTTGGCCCTGGAAAATGGATACAGGCCCTCTGCAAGAGCAGCAAGTCCTCTTAACTGCTGACAATACTTCACCATCCTCTGAGTCTAGAGTATTGTAACTCTCTCTCTCTCCTTTTTTTTTCTGTTTGAGTTATGATGGTAATCATTTCATTCTTACAATGCTGCTTCTTAAATCAGTGTTATGGCTAGAGCTGGCAATCATCAAATCCTATTATTTTTTTAAGTTGTATTTTCCATAATCTTTGAACCCAAATACACAAACTTTTTTAATATTGATCTTACCTTTTCCAGTTTTGAAAGTGCAAGAGAGTAACAGTCCTTGGCTCTGAATTGCATGAATCTCATATTTGCTGGGTGAGTAAGCTCAGTGATAATACTGAGACTGGAAAACAACCTAAATTAAAGAAAAACTGCATCACACTAATAATCCAATATGGCATGTTTTTATAATAACGTATTTATGAATGAGTGATTCTTAGCCTTAGGCATAAAGCTACATCCAATTACAACAGCAGGCACTGCCACATAAAAGGATCTGTAAAATACAAGAAAAATGAAACACTATTTTCCAAATATTTTAACCAACATATTAGTACTGTGAGGAATAAAATAAATTCAGCAATTTTTTCTTTTATTAGACATTTTATCTCCATAATTATGAGACAGTATGGAAGAGAAACTCATAAAGTTGATTTAAGAAGTTATTAACATTACTTTGTGGGTAATATTAAAAATATATGAATATTTGGATTGCTAAAATATTTGTATGATGCTCTTTTTGTCCATTTTATGAACTCTCCAAAGCTATGGCTGCCCAAGCCTAATAATAAATTCTTCCTAAAGGTCAACTCTTGGTTCAATGAGCTTCTGAGATAAAAAAAAATACCATAATTCAGGTAAATTTCACCAATGAATTGGAGCCAAGGTTAAAGCATTAATAAGGATGTTTAAAATGAACTAAGCTTTTCTGTACTACGTTCTTTTCATATCTTTTTTTATATACTCAAAATTCACAAATTCCTGTACACACATTTCATTTTCACCCTCAAGAGAAGGGCATTACGATGGTATTAAGATGACTCTATATTTGCTTCTGTTGCTTCTCTGGTCTAACTGGATCTTCAGACATCACTTGTAGGTTTTTGGATTCTAATATTTGGTATTCCTCATTATTTATTTTTGTGGTAATATGCCTTTCCCCTCCCAAACCATGCTTTTAAGTTAAGGTAAGCTAAAACCACTGAAAACACCCACTGGTAGTTTGAAGTCATCCCTGAACTCAAAGCCTGGCAATAACTGAAAGACACAAGAAGTATAACACACGTTTTTGAGCCCTCAACACCAAATCAGTTCCTGAAGCTCTCCTTTCTTAGCAACTCCATGCTGAGCGTGCTCCTGCTTCAGCAGCTGATTGCTTGACAGCACTTGACAAAGGTGTGCAGTACGTATTTTAAGTAGAGGAGCACAATGTTCATACGAGAAATTGGTCTGAAATTCTTTCTTTGCTTGTCATGTCATTGTTTTGAATGTCTTATGAGGAAAGGCATTCTGAAGATCATGGCTATTTTATGAACCATTTAACCACGTGGTAGTAGATACTATTTTGAAGGAATCTAAATATTTTTATTTATTATTATTAATTATTATTATTATTATCAGTGTGTGTATGAGAGAGATAAAAAAAGAGGGAGAGAGATGGATGGGTGGATGGATGGATTATGACTATATGAGCCATAATGCTGCTGAACTATATTGCTGTGTTTTTTTTTTCTTTTCTTAGCCTTTCTGCCTAAGATGCAGAGGCTTTCTAGTTTGTTTTTCTCCTCAACCTTTATATGTTTGAAATCAAAGCTTTTCTTATATTTTCTCTGGAATCCAGTTAAGATGAGAAGTCTTAAATCTTTTGAAGTGACAATCCTCCCGTAAAGCCCTTGGCATTTGATTTTCACACTGTCTGTTGCCCTACACTGGTGGATTTCCTCTTAGGAAGCAGCAACATCTAGAATGCTCAGATGTCCCTATCAGGACCTGCTACTGCCTATCTTGTTATATCCCATAATACTTCATTACCTAACAAATCTTTAAGACATATTTTCTGAAGCGTTGCTGATGTAGTTGAAATGATGATTTGGTAGTAGACACAGAGGTCTGCTCTTTAGTTTACAGATAATTTATGTTGTGTGTATCTCAAACAATCTGCTTCTAGCATCTTTGCCTTTTCATTCAAATATCACAATGGTAGCCTATTGTATAAAGCCCTTCATTGCAAAAGCTCTTCACAAAATTACAAGAAGAGCTTCAATGATTAAAAAAAAAGTGATAAAGACAACAAGTTGTACGGTTTCATTTAAATCCAATATCCAGGATAGGCAGCTCCATGGAGACAAGTAAACTTGTGGTTGCCCAGTGTGATGGTTCATCTTCATTGTTAACTTGACTAGATTTAGAATCGTCTAGGACACATATCTCTGGGTATGTCCCTAAGATTATCTCTATAGAAGGGTCATTGAGTGGGGAAGACCCACACTGACTCATATGGGTTGGGTTTCAGGCTGAACATGAAGCAGAAAAGTGTTCTAAATTTCAAAATTCACCTTTTTCTACTTCCTACTGTGGGTGCAATGTGACCTGCTGCCCATTGCTTTCTTGCTATTCCTTCCCTGCCATAATGGACCATATTTTCTAAACCAAAGCAAACTTTTATTCTTTTAAGTTGTTTTTTATTGAGTATTTTATCATAATCATGACAAAAATCATATTGGGTAATGGGATGAGAAAGGAGGGTAGGAGCTGGGCAATGACCGTAAATGTCTGTAGTGGTTTATTGAAGGTGATGAAATGCTCTGGGATTAGACACTATGGGGAACTATATATGATGTACTATACTAAACTCAATTTAATTATATGCTAAAGTACAGTTTCTGGTGAATGACTGATATGCTAGCAAATAAATTTTAGAACTATATGTAGTAAATTATAAAGTCTAGCAAGTTTATGTTGATCACCATAGTGTATTATACTGGTCATCTTTCCATCTTAACTATAATAAAATACCTGAGAAACTTAAAAAAAAGGTGAGGTAATTTTTATACTAGCCAACTGCTTAAACTCATATCATTTGAATTTCAAAGTCCTCTATCTAATGAACAAATAATACTACTAAATATGTTTAACATAAGGCATGTCACAGCCAACATTAATTAACATTAGATCACAGAAATTAAATGAATAAATAATGTTATTAAAGTGATTCAACTAACACAAAGTCTTGTACCTTGTTTAGGAACTAAATGTTCTCCTCTATATTTGAACTTCCTTCTTTGCTGCTTCCATGTGTATCTCCTCCTTGCGAGAATATAGGGCAGGTGGCTTAGTCTGACTCTATCTTTTCAATATCTGCAAACTCATGGTGGTCGGTGCCAACCCATTACCTAAGCTCAGATCTACAGAACTAGACTAGTTGCTGTCTTTGTGATTCTCCTATTAGCCAAACACCAAAATCATATCTTCTTGCTTGGTATTCAATGGTTTGTCTGCTGGAAGTTTCTAACTTCTATCGCAAATCAAGAGAACTATCTGCATTATCTCCTCAAACCACAGGTGGGAAAACACTTCTTTAGGAACCTCTAAAATGAACACTTTACGGAAGAAATTGAAGCACAGAAAAACAAAAACAATATGATTACTCTAGTATTTTTTATAGGTGTCAGAATGTAGCTAATAATCCAGAATTCAGATTCAAAAAGCCTATTCCTGCCTCTATCATAAATAGTGGGCATATGGGAAAGAGACCCAGATGATCAAAAAATAATATATTATTAAGAATATCTAGCAACATGTTGGTACTTCATATATTAAAAATCAATTCTGGTTGAGCAAATGTCCTTGTTGTGTACTTGAGCATATTTTGGATATATGCCTAGGAGTGGTATAGCTGGATCTTGAGGAAGCACTATTCCTAATTGTCTGAGAAAGTGCCAGATTGATTTCCAAGGTGGTTGTACCAGTTTATATTCCCACCAGCAATGGAGGAGGGTTCCCCTTTTTCCACAACCTCTCCAGCATGTGTTGTCACTTGAGTTTTGGATATTAGCCATTCTGATGGGTGTAAGGTGAAATCTCGGGGTCGTTTTGATTTGCATCTCCCCCAAGGACATGTGTTCAACCATGTTCGTAGCAGTTATATTCGTAATAGCCAGAACCTGGAAACAACCCAGATGTCCCTCAGTTGAGGAATGGATATAGAAATTGTGGAAATGGATACAGAAATTACACAATGGAATACTACTCAGCAATTAAAAACAAGGAAATCATGAAATTTGCAGCAAATGGTGGGATCATCCTGAGTGAGGTATCCCAGATGCAGAAAGACACACATGGTATATACTCACTTATAAGTGGATACTAGACCTATAAGATAGGATAAACATACTAAAATCTGTACACCTAAAGAAGCTAAACAAGAAAGAGGACCTAGGGTAAAATGATTAATCCTCACTTAGAAAGTAAAATGGGATGGACATTGGAAGTAGAAGAAAACAAGAAACAGGACAGGAGCCTACCATAGAAGGCCTCTGAAAGACTCTACCTAGCAGTGTATCAAAGCAGATGCTGAGACTCATAACCAAACCTTGGGCAGCATACAGGGAATCATATGAGGGAAGAGGAAGTTAGACATGAAGAGGACAGGAGCTTCACAAGGACCAAATATATCAGAGCACAGGGGTCTTTTCTGAAACTAATTCTCCAACCAAGGACCAAGCATGGATACAACCTAGAACCCCTGCTCGGATGTGGCCTGTGGCAGGTCATCATCCACATGGATTCTCTGGTAAGGTGAGCAGGGACTGGCTCTGATGTGAACTCAGTGGCTAGCTCTTTGACAGGCCTCCCTTCCCCCACACCCAAGAAGAAGCAGCCCTGCTAGGCCACAGAGGAGGACATGGCAGCCAGTCCTGATGAGACCTGATAGGGTGGTGTCAGAAGGAAGGGAAGGAGGATCTCCCCTATCAGTGGACTTAGAGAGGGGCAGGGAAGAGATGAGGGAGGGAGGGTAGGATTAGGAGGGAATGTGGGACGAGCTACAGCTAGGATGCAAAGTAAATAAACTGTAAATAAAAAAAAATTAACTCTGTTTTTGAAATATTAAATCTACCACCTTACCCAGCATAAAGAGTGCTAGGCTTGTCCTTGGCATTGTTTTTGAAATAGAAGGCTGATGTCCAACATCTAATTAACAAACTATTATTAAATATTAAATCATTAAAATATTTAAACATTAATTATTAGAAATAATCTATTATTAGAAATCACTGATTTGTAGAAATACAAAGAGATATACAAGTGAAATACTCATGATTTATCTCTGCAAACTAACTGTGGAGACAGCTCGCCGAGTGATTATCATCCTATGCATATTGAGTTAAAGTAGCGATAAACTGTGGCTGATGGATTTCTCCTATATTAAGAGACACTAGTGCATGTGAGGCAAACAGCTTCTAACTAATACAAATATATTCTATTTTTTGAATAATTTTTATTTTTCCATAAAGTGTGAATTTTATGTATGAGCAATGACTTCCTTCTCTAACTCATTAGATATAATAGAAATACATACTTATAAGAGGCAAATGCTAAAAAAAAAAAAAATAAATGAGGTAAATGCTAAGGTAATAGCATTATTTTAATGGGTGAAAAATAATTAAAATTACAGAACCTAATTGTATTTGACTAGCTTCTATAGTTGAAACTTTATTTGCAACAAAATATATGTGACTTGAATCACACGTAAATGAATTTACAATTATTATTTTAAACTAAGTATTAATGCATTAGCTAAGTCTGCCACCTAGTGAAAATTTAAAAGTAATGCTTACAAAATAAAGTATTATAGAGCTGTTTATATCTATAAAAAAGCTACTTGTATTCAATTTATAATATAATATGTATTAGTTTGCCTAAGAATTCAATTACATTTTTTTATAATTACTGATATGACAAACCTATTTCTCAGCCTTAATATTTGCTAAACATATTGTGAATGCTAAACAGTTCAGAAACAACATTATATAATAAGCCTCTGTTCCCAGGCACCTACACTATGATGAAATGATATTATAGTTAATAAAATAATGCAATTAGTTTATTTCATCCTTTTACTTGGTACTTTATCTTAATAAAATTTAAAATAATTTTATATAATATACTTAAATAACTGTCGGGAGCAGTGCCTCTGGCAGCTGCTTTGATATTTAAATCTCAGCGGAGAGACTGCTTTTACGGGACCTTCTCTAAAGGCAGGGAAAAATTTGCAAGTCCATCTCCTTTTGTTTGTGACAGCAGGTGGGATAGCTTGTGAGGATCACACCTCTTCCTCAGGCTCCTCATGGAAATTAAGCCATTGTTCTGAGATGTTTCTACTCTGGCTTAGAAACTCTACAAAAAAAAGACAGGCCGACAGTTACTGCTAAAGGGGCTGAGAGTTGCTGCTAGAGGCTAGAGGCTTTTTGCTGTGGCTGTCAAGTCCAGACCTTCTTAAAAAAGCCTCCTGTGTGCTGTGTGTTATTTTATTAATTTTAATCCTCACTCCTGACTCAAGAACCATACGACTCTGCTGGCTGGCTCCAGCAAATAATTAAAAAAATTTAAATAAAACAAAAATAATCCCATCCTCTTTCTTGGTACTTTTATGCTTGGCTGTTGGGAGCTTCCAACTTTTATTGTAAATTAAGAGAACTATCTGCATTATGTTCTCAAACCACTGGTAGGAAGACCCTCCTTTAAGACTCTCTTAGAATGGGTATTTTACTGAAGAAACTGAAACACAGAAAAACAAAACAATTTGTTTACTGTTGCACTTCTATAGATGTCAGAATCTAGCTAATACTCCAGAATTCAGGTTCAAAAAGCCTACCACTATAATTGAGAGTGGGCAGGCTAGAAAGAAACCCACATGATCAAAAGCAATAATATATTATTAAGAATATCAGCAATATGTTTGACTTATTTTGTTTATTTATTGTAATTTATTAGCATCATTGTATAATATTTTTATTAAATTAAGATAATTAGCTTATTTAAATCTCACTATGATTATTTCATATTCTGACTCTATTATATTACCTGCTTGCAATTTTATCACACACTGAAACAAAGACAAGAAGATGTAAGCCTGGAAATTTTATAGAATGTCTTAATTAAAATACTATTAGTTTAGATAAAGTGTTATACTATAAAGCAACCTCTCAAGATGGCCAGAAGTGAATTTCTGATAAGGAGTATAGGTTAAATTTGTAGACATACCAACATTTTAGATACATAAACATATTTTAGACACATTAAAAAAAAACAGCTTGAAAATGAAAGGTTCATAAAACTGACATATATACACACTATACCTGGACTTTTCATAAATAACAACCTACATAAGTAGGTTGCTCGTCTTGGTGCAGCCTGTGTCGTTTAAACCTGGATGCCTATGTTTACACTTACATTATTTTGAAATGTGTTGCTTCCCACATGCATATACATACATTCCTCAAAAAGACTAATTACTTGGGCCAATTCACTTTTTCCACCTCACCTCTTTATGATGTTATAGTCCTGACATTACAAAAAAATCGTTACTGGTCTCATCTGCCCCATTCTTTCTTTCTCTGTGTTGAACTGAACAATGTCTCTATGCTTCAGTGAGATCTGCTCTTTGGAAAGATGGGTATATGCCATGCCTGTCTTTCTGCTTCTGGGTTACCTCACTCAGGATGATCTTTTTTAGTTCCATCCATTTGCCTGAAAATGTCATGGTTTCCTTGTTTGTTCTTGTGTTTTTTTTTTTTAATATTTATTTATTTATTTATTTACTTACTTACTTATTTATTTATTTGTCTATCTATCTATTTATTTATTTATTTATCTTTTATTTTATTTGCATTAGTGTGAATGTGTCAGATCCTTTGGAATGGGCATTACAGACAGTTGTGAGCTGCCATGTGGGTGCTGAGAATTGAACCCGGGTCCTTTAGAAGAGCAGAAAGTGCTCTTAACCAGTGAGCCATCTCTCCAGCCCCATGTTTCTTTGTTTTTAATAGTGGACTTGGAAAAGGGCAGAGAGGAGATGAGGGAGGGAGGGTGCTATGGCTGGGATACAAAGTAAATAACCTGTGATTAATATAAAAAAATAAAAATTAAAAAAATAGTTGAGTAGTATTCCATTGTGTAAATGTACCACAATTTTTGTGTCCATTCTTCAGCTGAAGGGTGTTTAGATTGCTTCCATGCATAAAGAGGACCTAGACCCCTTGTTCAGATGTAGCCCATAGACAGCCCACTCTCAATGTAGGTTCCCTAGAAAGGGGAGAACTGACATTCTCTGACATGAACTCCGCTGCCTGCTCCTTAATCACTTTTCCCTAGTAGGGTGACCTAGCCAGGCCACAGAAGAAGAGGATCCAGGCAGTTCTGATGGGACCTGATAGGCTAGGGTCAAACAATAGGGGAGGAGGTCTTCCCCTATCAGTGGACTAGGGGAAAAGGGCAGGGGAGAAAGGAGGGAGTGTAGGACCCGGAGGAGGTGAGGAAGGGGGTTACAACAGAGTTACAAAGTGAATAAATTTAGATCTTAAAGAAAGGAGTTTCTTCTCCTTACATTTGAAATTCATGTACACATTTTCTGGTATACATTTGTCTTGGAAGAATTGTGTAACACAGAACTAGGAGAGAGTAAGCTCAAGAGATATAGGTAAAACAGAGGCCGTCTCTATTAATGCCTTTTGTATTCAGAAGTAGTTTTTGGGGAGGAGAAAATCAACTGCTTCAAGTCTAGAAATTTGATTTCTGAGTAAAAGAACACATGTATTTTATTCCTCCTGCCCTTCCTCTAGGGACTCTGAAGTCTCTGGGTAGTGGTTTCCTAGAGAGTTTTACTCTACAAAGGACAATGATGGCCTGAGGTCTAACAGAAAGAAACAAATACACAAAACAAAAACAACATCAAGTACCTACTCTCTATACAATAAGAGAATGGAAGTATTTCACATTATTAAAACAAATCTGCATTTATATGATTTTAGTAGTTAAGTACACATACATTGCTAACTGTATTTGTGGTGAGTTAAACATTAATTTAGACATAGTCTAGAGGGCAGAAAACTAAGACTCAGTGGCTTTGGGCACAGGTAAATCCCACTACACAGAGAGTGATGATAAGGGAAAATGCAGGAAGCAATAGGAGAGACTCTTAGAGACAAGGTTAACCAGATGACCACTTGATGGGGGCAGGGAGGCATAGTACTAAGTTTTGAAATGTTTTCGTATCTCTGCTGAGATACCCTATAAAGTGCTCTAGCTGGGAATGCTGATCTCTCAGGATGTAAATCCTCTCCCTTTCCAGATTGTCAACTATCTGTGAGTAAAGAACAGCTGAAAGATACAGCTCCAGCCTCTGCTTGTTGGCATTGTGTGAAGGACAGCACACAGTCTGGTATTCGGGCACAGACTTTATAGGCATGGAAAGCTGGAGTGTTACAAATCCAGAGCCAAGTGGCATCAGGCTAACTTCGGTTCCCTTAGCCTTGTACTGCTCACCTCTATCCGACCTAATAATCTTATAACTATAGGTATAATGGTTTTGTCATCTCCTTTTGAAATCTAACACATCACTAGCTTCCACCTATCCAAAAGTTAAAAGTGCTATCAGAAAGCGTCTGAGACCTGTAGCAAAGACATCTCTGCTTTGTATAAGCCATGTAGCAGATACTTCCAATGATGCATTTGAAAAATGCTTTGATTTTTTTTTTTTTTTTTTTTTGTTTATTTTACTTTCCTTTTTATTTTGTAACTATAAAACTTCATGAAACTGTTTCCATCCTGGAACATCTTATCTGGGACAGCCTGAATCTCTGTCCCCGGGGCCTGGTCAGTCAGTCATATTTTTCTGCAGCATCATCTGTCTTTTACTTCTCTTGAAATCAGAACTGTGATTTTTATGGATACTACTACTAAGAGTCCATATAGGCAAACCCACCATAAGAGAATGAATAATGATAATCTACAAAAAACAATGATATTTTTTCAAAAAAATACAATGATAATTTACAAAAAGAAAAAAAATTCCTTCACTAGGATTTGGGCATGGGACATGACTATAATCTAAGAAAAAAAATGGGAGTGGGGAGCTGATGCCAGCTTGACCTGCACAGTGACAAACTGCCTAAAAAAACCCACAAAACTGACACCTAATAATTACCTGTGAAGGGTTGCAGATATGACTTGGTATTTGAGCACATGTTCAGTATTTGCAAGGGACTGGGTTCAGTTCCCATTGGTGAAAAAAAATCAGCAGCAAAACCAAAAAGACTCATTTAAGTCATTCAGGTGAAAGAATTCATTTTGACACAAACACATCCGGTTGGAATCTCTTTGTGGTCCTGACATCAGTGCACAATTTTGAGAGCACTAATCAAACTGATCAGAACAGAAGAGACAAAGAGAAGAACAGGGATGTTTTTATAACCTATGCATTGCACTCTCAAGAAATTAATGCTATCTTGCGAAGTGAGCCAGCTCCTGTGAGAGCAGTTGTTATAAGAAGAGCAAGATTGGTCCCTGAATCTGTCTACACCTCTGTCCTCTCTCATACTTCTAAGATGATGCAAACGACATGTTGTGTAACATAAATAGCTACGTGCCTGTGGTCTTTCCGCTTCCAATAAACCCATTTTCTTTATAAAGTAAAAAAAAAATATATATATATATATAGTAATAATCTGTATTGCAGACACACTTATATGTTACAAAGCAGAGAGAAATCTGCATGTGTCTATTAATAGTTTAGTATGTAAACGCTACTAACGATTTGCTCTGAGTTAACACCCCTTTACACCCAAGACCAGATGGTCTGGCAGAGGAGTACAAGCTTAACTCTAGCAGATATTAACATTGATATCTCAAAAATAAGAATGAAAGGCATGATTGCAGGAAAACCACAGGCATGATGGGTCTCTGAAGTGTTTTTGACTAGGGGGCCTCGTCTGAGTTCTGGAATGATTGACCCACCCTTAATCCATAAAACCTACTGGCCATAGATGAAATGCAAACACAAGTTATTAGGGTGTTTATTAATCCACTGCTTGTCAGGTCACAGGTTCTCTGACTAAAGTACAACTTCAGTGTCTGCTGTTGCATATTTAGTTTCAGGTAGCACAAACACAACTATTTGTTTTATTTTACTTTTTAATAATGTTAGTGTGGGGGTGGCATGAGCACATGAGGCAGGTGCGCACAGATGCCAAAAGAAGGAGTTGGATCCTGGAGCTAGAATTACAGGTGGATGTGAGCTGCCCAAGAAGGGTGCCAGGAGCCAAACTCTGGTCCTCTGAAGGAGCTCTACAAGCTCTTACGAACTGAGCCATCTCTTCAGGCTTATTCTGTGTGTGTGTGTGTGTGTGTGTGTGTGTGTGTGTGTGTGTGTGTCTCAGTTTCTCTTTCTTTCTGTGGTAGTTTGAGTGAGAATGCACCCCCCCCCACACACACACACACCACAGTTTCATATATTTGTGCTTAGTTAGTCACTAGGGCCTGGACTTTTTGAGGATTGGGGGTGTAGTCTTGTTGTAGTAGGCATTACTTTGTTTGAGGAGTTGTCACTTGGGGTGAACATTGAGATTTCAAAAGCCCATGCCGGGCAGAGTGTCTCTTTTTAGCCTGCTGCCTGTGGATCAGGATACAACCTTCCTAGTTGCTTCCTCATCACTATGCTCCCCACCAAGATGATTAAGGACTAACCCCTTAAACTGTAAGCAGAGCCACAAATAAATGCTTTCTTTTATAAGAGTTGCCTTGGGTATGATGTTTCTTCCTAGCATTAGGACAGTGATTAAGAAGGTACTTGCTTTTTTTCTTTTCTTTATACTGAATATAGAGGTGTGCTTGGTCCAAGCTGACATTATGACCAACAGCAAATTCCCTGTCTAGTGTGCACTAAAGGGTAAAGTCTTGTGTTTTCCTCTGGTTCCTTTGGAAAGAAAGTAGCTGCCTGAAGGAACATATATCTGTATTCCTCTCCCTTTTATCTGGTTTCTTATAAATATTTGACCACTATCCAAGGAACTTTTGCCATCTTGGCCACATCTCAGTAGAACAAAATATTCTATAGCTCTTAGACTTGAGAGAAACAGAAACAAGGTGCATAAAAGAGCCTTTAAAAAAAATACAAGTATTAGTAAAAGCCTCCTAGGACTTGCGATATAAAAGAAAATGTAAATTTAACAATTTGTCAACAAGTTATTATTTGTTGATTGACTGATTATTGATTGATTGACAGGATTTAGTGTAGCCCACAATAATGTTGAACTTACTATATGCAAAAAGATGACCTTGATCTCTTGTACTGTACTTCCTGAGTCCTGAGGTTTATTTCTATGCTACCATGAAAAGTATTATGCCATACTAGGCATCAAACCCAAGGCTCTATGCATTCTTAGCAAACAGTCTGCCAAGGGAGATCCTTGGCAATCTTAATGTTTTGCATGAAAAATATTTGAATTGAACTCCTTAAATTCATATTTTTATATTTTTCTGTATCCTGCTATTAAAAAATATAAAAGTTAGGGGAACCAAGTTAGGGAAACAGGAACAAGAGAAACCTAAAGAAGGATATAAGCATGAGGATATATTTTTGATAAGAAAGGTTAAGATAAAAAATAATAAGGTATGATCATTGTTTGGTTAAATAACATTTGTTCTAGGAAAAGTGGGCAGGTTATTTATTCCACAATGGAAAAGGAAGGTTGTTTACAAAGAGCACATGTCATGAAGGCCTACATAAATCACAAAGGATTGTGGAGGATTAAGCTCAAAGATGGTGCTTGTAAGAAGATTATCATTATTGAAATTCCTAAGACATTCTTACAAGTACTTATTTTTCAAACTTTTTTTTTAAAGCATTTGATCTTGCTGATTGTGTTTTAAACGTTTCTTGCAAAGCATTGTAACTGCTCTATCTTAACATGCTGTTGGAGTCCAGCTCCTGATGGTGGAGAAACAGAATTCTCTAAGTCAGTACTAGTTCTTTCAAATTCTAGGACATCATCGACAAGACACCAAAGGAAACTGAAAAAGGACACCAGGTGTGCTTGCCAAAAGAGCCGCCTTTCTCTTGCAAACCTTGCTTGCATTTGATTACAAAGGATTTTAGGGGTGACAAACTCCTTGACATCCTTCACTTATTTTTTGAAAAAATCTCATCCTGCCAAAGGAGGACAATCAGGACCAAATGACAAAACCACCAAATGGAAGTGTCTTCAAATTATATATATAGTTAGGAGGGAAATTTGCAGAATCAAATGAAGTCATGCCTGGTGTGGCGGGATATGCTTATAATCCCATGACTTGTGGGGTTGAAGCAAGACAATGATGGGAATGAGGTCTGCCTGAGCTTCAAAGTGACACGCTGTCGCACATCCACCAACAGAAAGGGGGCTGAAACGTGATATAATGAAGGTTACTATATTTGACACTGACCAGATGTGTTGTGTTCTATTCATATTTCCTCAGGGCAGAGGCATTTTTTTTTCAGAATTTTTCATATCAAATTTAGATTATTACCCAAATTTATCAAGATTGAGGTGTAAAACAAAATGAAGGGAATCTTCACAGGAAAATTAATATGGCATCTCATTTGCCTTTTACTTGTCTAAGAAATATGATCTCTTTGCTGGATATGTTCAAATGTTAGTATTTAACAGAAGATGAAGACTCCCTGCTCCCTGGTAATGAAATGGGATTTCTTCAGTTTTGACCTGTCTTTTCTTACCTAATGAATCCTGACTCCCACAGACCTCATAGACACCTTCCTAGTTTTTGTTTGTTTTAAAGTTACAGGTTCTTCATAGCACACACACCTTGTATGCACAGTTTTCTGCCGGAAAATTGACCCAGGAAATTTTCTTCACTCACCATGAAAGTATTTGTCTATGGTGACAAAAGAGTAGCCTGGAGGAGGAGTGTTCATCTTATTAACTTCACTACTCAGCTGAAGCTATTACAGCAGAGACAACTTCTCCTCACAGGGACCAAGCTGAGACAGTTCTGAGTGGGACCATATGTTGGCCAGGATTTCTCAATTCTGAAAACCTTTTGCCTCATGAACCAATTATTCCTCTATTTAAATTCAAAGGACTGAATGACACTCTTAAGTATGAACTTTGGTTCACTGAACCCTGTTTTCTGTTGTACTTGATTAAATCTCCTTGCTCTGCTTTTCACAGATCCTTCTGCCATACAGGTAGCTTCAGTTGTCAAGTTGACACATCTGAAAAAAGGTAACCTAAGCCGAGGTATTGAAAGTAAAACAACAAACAGGCAAGAGAGATACCTCAGCAGGTGCTGGGAGAAAGGAGATAGATTTGAGAAATGTAACTTGTGATTTATTTGTGAGATGTCACTGCAATCCATGGGTTAGGCATAGGACATCTGCCAGCAACATCATGGATATTGGGGTTTTCATTGTCATGTTTTCAGGGTAGGTATGAGAATGCCAGAGTGGTATAGACTTCAGCATTTCATATTGGAAATAAATTAATAGGAGGGAAAAGTATGAAAAAACTTTACTCTGAAAGTTGGCAGGTACTTAGTGAGGATCTGTAAGTTAACATCTGAACTGAAGGGCTGAAATCTGGGCAAAGAGAGAGAAGACCCTTTGCTCAACTAGTAATAGTAAAATTGTAGGTGAATCAGTTGATGGTAGCATAGAGGGTGATTAAAGGACTATGAAGATTTAAGAACATTAGAAAAAAAATAGAAGTTAAAAACAGTATTCGGACTTTGTGAAGAAAATGTGAATGTGGAAGGCAAAACTGGTCAGAGTTCGAGGTCATGAGCAGTTATTAATTTTATTTAATATCAGTCACATTGTGTACTAAATAAGTGTTTACTTCATGATCAAATTAGTAAATGAATGACCTAAGGCCAGTTTTCATGTCACGTGGCCACTCCAAATGCACGAGTAGAAATAAATACTTCACATATGGCAAGCACAGGGTAAATGATCACAGGGCAAGGGTCCAGACACGTACCTGAAAAGGGTCTGCACATTCACAATGGTTTTGGCATCTGCCATGTAGTCTTCCTCTGCACTCATGGTGCTCTCTTTGTCCACAACCACCATGTTGGCAGCAAAGGTCACTCCACACCTGAGCAAATCATCTAGGCTTTGATAAAAATTCACAAGGAAATAAAAAAGAAGGGCTTTAAATAAACTACAATACTGCAATCAGTGCCCAAATTTGTTTATTGGTAAGCTAATGTATGTTGTCCTCATAGATGTGTTTATAAACTCAGATAGCACTAATGATAACTGTGATGCAATATGATATGCTAATATGAAATTCAGAATTCATCAGATACCAATCGTTTCAAAGCACCCATATTTGGTATCTGTGTTTAGTAAAACTTACTACATAAACATTTAAACAGAAAGCATGACAGTGATTCATTTTTATAGCTAATGTACTACTTTAAAGACAAAACATTCCAATTGGTTCATGTTTGCTATTTTGGTGAGAGTACAAGAGGGGCAATGACTATATTATTTTGGATAGTAAAGCTAATGTAGAAATATAAAGAATGTGATATGTATTTTAAGTGTCTATATTTATTTATTTAAGATATATTATACTACAGATTGTTCCTAAATTACAAAGAGAGTAAGATAGATAGGTAGATAGTTACATAGATAGCTTTCCTTGTCTGCACGAGGTGACTAGAAAAACTGGGGTATAAGTAGTTGTGAGCTATTTCGGTCAGTTTTTACTCCTATCTTTGTAAAATGTTTTGACCAAATATTCCCTGTACATTAAAGAAAAGGGTGTTTACCATTAAGGCTGAAACGGGGCAACTAGTATTCTCACTGTCTTTGCTTTGTAGAGAGCAGAAAAACAGGACAAAAATGGAGGGAAACTAAATCTGACCCAGCGCAAGGATTGAGTAGTTGCACAGTTCAGTGACAACAGATAAGAAGGAAAACAGTTAGTGACCACACCTCCCCATTCAAACTAACAAAAATAAAATGTAAAGACCTGCAGTCACTACTGATCTTAACTGAAGTTAGTTTCCAGACATCTGGCTAAAGCCCATGATGGGATAGCACAGCTGTGTGTCTCATAGGGCTATTACAGCAGCTTCAGCCCAAGAGCTCCAGGAATAATCCAGGAAAAAAAATAAAAGCACTTGAATTTGGAGCAATTTTCTGTCACAGAGATTTTTATAGCTGACCTGTGCAAACAGCATTTCATCCTAAATAAATTCCCCATGAGAAAAGAGGCCAGAATCATAACATTCAATCAATACAGTGATCTTCAAGATTAAATCTGTGGTATTCTAGATCTCCCTTTTGTGTAGGTGATTCATTGTACTTCATCTTGAACTGATTAAAACATATTTTGGAAAGCATCAGGCAGGAACTGGGGCTTTACATCAGCAGAAACATGCTCGTCAGCACGGGCAACTCCTCAGTTTAAAGCAGCAGCAACACAGAAAAAAGTTAGATGGGGAAAGAAGGTGATATGATCCCTTGGAGAATACGATTATGAAAAAGTGATCTTGCTTCTAGCCACCTAGGAATTACAAGATTTTCCTTGTATTTCAGCCTTCAAAACTCTTTCTAATTCAAAATCTCTACTATAATTTTATAAATGGAAATATAAACGTGTAAGAAGTCAGTTTCAGTGAGTCAAAGCAGAAGTAATTTCGCAAAACTGAAGTTAACACTGGGCAAACAGAGCTTGTTTTAAGTTTCTTGAAGCTATCTGCTCTCTTGATTTCATCCTTAAAATTTTTCCTATTATAGTTACTCAGGAACTTGAATTATTAGCACTATATATACTATGATTTAGAGGTATTACATACTATTGGGATATTAGTGGAACATGTAGAATCCTTGTGTTCCTCAGGCTTTAATTTTTCTAATTAACATCCTATCTTTTTTGAGTAGACTCTGAATTTATTCTTATGGCTACTGGTTGTCTTTCTTTCTCCTCTCTAGTTTGTATATAAAAAAAGAAAATGATAGGCTAGGGGTCAAATGGAAGGAGAGGAGGACCTCCCCTATCAGTGGACTGAGGGAAGGGCATAGGGGAGAAGAGGGAAGAAGGGTGGGATTGGGAGGAGACGATGTAGGGGGCCACAGCCGGGATACAAATTGAATAAATTGTAATAAATAATAATTTTTACAAAAACATGGTTGCTTTACACAGTTCAGCCACCAGATGGCAATGGCAGCCAATGAAAACCTATCTGAGTGACACCTCAAAAGCTGCTCTAACCAAGGATGCTTTTTTTACCTTCTGATGATTCATTTTTTTCTAAGGACTAAAATGTGAAATTTGCCAGGGTGAATAAGTATTCTTCTTTAAATGGGCTTTGTTTTCATGAAAATTTCAAATGTAAGCTAAGAATTACCCACGACACCATATAATTCCCTTTCAAATACATACACGTGCATACAGGTATGGTGACCCACCATCAATATTTATTAGTCTGCAGTCAGTCAATCCTCTTTCATCTCTTTTTTGGGAATTTAAATCTCTTATCTTCCTTTCATATTATCACAAATAATTTGCAGTATTTCTTGCTATCAATCTGGTGATAATTTATTTTTCTGAGTAATGGAGTCACAAAAGTGTTTATGTATATCTACATTTTACATTAATGCATTGCATAGTTGCATGCATCTTTCAATTATTAAATGATATCATTATGAATTCTGAAATGTGCTTGAATAAATTGTCAAGATGTTGTTACTATTTATATGTGAAGTTATGGTAATGGTCTCACTGCATTGTAATGGAGAATTTTAAGCTACTATTTGATGACATTTTAGCACTAATATTACTGCAGAAATGCTGCTTTATAAAAAGCCACAAGCCTGAAAGAGCTTTGCAAATGGTGTGCTCCTGATCAATTTGACATGCAGCAAGGTCTGTTACAATTCAGCAATGAGTTGCTGCTTAGCAGTATGATAGGAGATACACAACACAAGGACGTGTGCTCTGCATGCATGGGTCACCATATTTACTGTAACAACATGACAAAGTACACTTAATCATGCAGGAACAAGACACAGCACTAGACAGACCACAGGACACTACACTAGTCATGTGCCATAGATATTGTCACCTACTTGTCAATAGAGCCCACCATGTAGTAAACCATTGGAAACCAACAGATTGCATCCAGAAAATGCATATCTGGCCTATGTAGCAGATGGGTTACAAAATGAAACACAGTGTCACAACAGGGGCAGCACTTCTAGGGAAGGGAAGCAAGTTCATTTAGTTTGCATTTCCAAAACCAAAACAAGATACATCCTACATTGCCCTTTTGCTTAAGAATATATTGGCACTTCTTATGAGCCATATAATACACCAAGAACTGTGAATTATAAATCAGAAATATTATGGCATAATTTTGAAAAATATTGAATTACTACTATTAATTAGCACTTAATGATCATGGATTAGTTCAGTTACCTAATGCAGAAGAGACTTTGACAATGGAAGAGCAAATGGTTTTTATTCTCTCAGATGACCTCAAGCACTACAAATGCCTCTAGAGTAGTCAAATGCTTGAGTATCAAGAATGCTTTGTCTAAGAAATGGATATAATCACCCCATACTCCACATCTCCATGTGTCAAGTATGTAGTCTATTTAGGCATGGAAAAACTGTGTTACATAAAGTTACACTGACACTATTTCACCTTTAACTTTACTTTCTTACCCAAGGTACATCATTGAACAAATGTTCATGACAACTGAAATCTTTACTTCTAAGAACAGCAAAGGAAAGACCCATAGACTTCAAACTTGCTTGCAAATCACTTAATAGATTACAACCACTTTATAGCCTTTAATTCATGCATGCATTCAATTGGCATATTCAGACCCAAACATTATTCAGTGAACTTTGGAATGTATTATCTTATATTTTAAAAAGGAATCAATCAGTTTATAAATGCATATACAAAAATCACAAAAATGTACTGTTTTATTCTAAAGAAAAAATTACTGGTTGCACCCAGGAACCAGAACTGGAGAATATTACAGAGAGGCAATATTTACTTTGAATGTTGACACGTGAGTAGGAATTTGGCAAGTACAAGAGAGGAGGGAAATTCCAGGTCAAGGTAACAGGAGCACTGTAATTTCCCAGATGCTGATCCCTAGTTGAATTAGTTCTTTTCCTATTTTCTCCCTGTTTATTTCCTTCCTATCTCTTTTTTTAATTTTTATTTAATATTTTATTTTTTATTAATTACACTTTATTCACTTTGTATCCCCCCATAAGCACCTCCTTCCTCCCCTCCTGGTCCCACCTTCTCTCCCCTTTCTTCAAGCATGCCCCTCCCCAAGTCCTATCTCTTTAAAAGGAAAGAGTTCAATACAGTAATGTATTTTAAAAAAACTTTCAAATTATGGTACTGTTAAAATTTTGACTAAACTCCTTCGGGTGTTAAATTTCTTTGTAATAGTGAAAGGACCAGCACTATTACATTGTATTAATCTACTATGATTCAGTTTTGAAAATCCTGCATTATTTAATTCATAAATCATATTCACTTTTTATAACCATTTCTAGTTTATTTTACATATAACATTGGTATGTATTTCTTTAGATAACTTGTGGGCATGAGTTTTACCAAGATCTGAAGCATCTACAGAGTGGATATTATTGGCAGTCTTTAACTATCTTTAAAGCTCTCAAACAATAACCTAACATATATATTTGCAGGATTTAGGACAGAGATTTATGACTGGTAGAGATAACAAACTGTAATTGTAAAAAAACAATGCCTTTTTAAAGAAAGTTCCTGAATTTTAATTATGATGTATTTAGAACATATATTTAAAATGAGCAAGAAATTTTCCAAATTCTTAGAATTTGCTTTTAAATAGAGATAGCACTATTCCTATTTATCTGACTTCAGCTATCTCAGGGATAATCAAGTCCCCTAACCTCTGAAAACACATACTCCTGATGAGACAAAAGGCTCTCTCTGGTTTAAAAGAAACTAGAGTTATAAAGAAACAGACAACTTTGCATTCATATATTTTATAACTGTTCGCCTATCTGAGTTGACAACATCAGTTATGACACAAGGCTGCTTACTAATTGAGTAACACATAATTGGACAATTTTCCTACTCATTGGGAGACAGTGTGAATTGCCAAGCATAACTTTATATTGAGAAACATTACTGTGAAAATAAACACATAGAACACTCATAACAAATATGTCCCTTATTATGATGCACATTCAAAGTACAATGAAAAAGTTTAATATAGATTAAAAGTATTAATAAAGCATAATAAAATATATACATTTTTCTGGCTGTCAAATAGAAAAGCCTAACTGTTCTATTAGAAATCAAAATAAGAAAACATGGTAAAGAGATCAAGTGATTCATCTGTAAATTTCATAAAAATTTTACTATCTAAAAATAAATATGAAAGTTATTTATACAAACTATGATTTTTGTATAAACCAAGTTTTTTATACATAATGAAATTTGTTTTTCTATCTAAGAGACAATGATATGTCAAGGAAGTAGATGCACCTCAGAAAAAATTCATAGACCACAGCCAAACAAAACAGGCAAATTAGCTGGTTATACACGAAATAAAATGTCAAAAAAAGTACAAAGCATCCAGTCTTATTAAATAGAAATAAATGCGCAGCACATCCCTTAATTGCAGCTTTACCTAGGAGGCTAATGGGAGCAATGGCTGTAAATATAAAGCCTCAAATCTTTATTACTCTCTCACAACAATACTGTAGATATTTTCAAATACCAAGTGGCTCAACATTGCTAGACAGTGGGAATGTTCACAAATTTCATGGATTTGCAAAATTCAAGAGCACCTTTTCTGTCATATTAAATTAATAAGCACGATATTTTTTATTTCAACTTCAAGAAAAGAAAGTAATATACTTTTATGAGCAAAGTTTATTTCACCAATATTTTACAGCTACCTTTAAGTAGTCTATTTATTCTTTTAATTGTTTCATCAGGTACTGGAGAGATGGCTCAGCAGTTGAGAGCACAGGCTATGCTGGCAGAGAACCTGATGACTCCCAGCTCTGCTAGTACCCATTGGGCAGCTCACAGAACTGGGAACTCTCCCCAACCAGGAAATCTATAACTCCAGTTCCGGGGGATCCAGCCCCCCTTCTCTCCTTTGTAGGCACAAGTTAGACAAATGTTGCATAGACAAGCATGCAGGCAAAATCAGGAATACCTACAGTCGTTTGTTTGTTTGTTTAATGTACAGTTAAGCTAGGGTGTCTCACATGCTAGGCAAGCACTCTCCCACTGAGCTACATCTCCAGACTGTTTTCTTATCATCTGGGTTGTTATGTAAGACGTTTAGTTAAATGAAATAGTAACAATGTTCCATTTTTAATAGGACAAGAAAATCTAGCATTTCCCGGCTGTCACATATGTCATCTCTTGCGTTACTATATTACATCCATTATCTAAGTCGGAGAATAACTTCAATTTTCTTACCATTTTCAAATTAAAAAAAAAAAATGAGATGAGGTTGCAAGAAAAAAAAATATGGTCCAGGCGGCTCTAGAGGTTAAGCTTAGATCTCATCTCAATTCTGTCTGAAACAAAAGTGTATATTTCTATAGGATAAGGGGGTTGCTTTATCATATATTTTAGAAATTTATTTTAAAAAGCTTAAATGTTTAGGTGCTATATGCAAAGAGTTCAATGGATTTAATAAATGATCAGTGTAAAAATGAACAGCACTACCATGGACCTGGTCCTTGTTTGTCTAACTTTGGGTAATATGTTCCAGCTTCGACTTCCAGCTAAATTTCAGCTAGACAACCTTTAAGGTAGAGGCAGTAATGAAAATATTTGAAATCATTCTAGCACCACAAACAAAGGAGAACAGATGGTTAATCAATCAGAATTGTCACTACTCTGATGAACTGTAGAAAGATCAGAGTTGGTCTGATGTGCCACAGGAAAGATGTTTTCACTGTGCCAGACTTTCACTTGATTACCATTGAAATGTGCAAGTCTTTCTATGTAACAATATTCTGAACATCTAGTTCCCCCTATTATGTGTTGGAAAGATAAGCTGGCTTTACACTTTAATACTTCATATTCATGACACTTCTGTTTTTGTTATATGGAATTAATTTGTCTTTTTGATTAATTTATCTCAGTAACCATTCCCTTATTGTTAGTGTCACTACTGCTCATTTAAACATGGGCAAACTCTCAAAATCAAACAATAATTCCTGAAGTATATGTAAATATGATTGGAAGCTTTCTTAGAGCTTGGATATATTTTAAGGAGAAGAAAACCCATCATTTTCTGTAGTTGGGTACAAAGCATTGCAGGAGAAAACAATTTCACAGTAATAGGCATCTCATTGCTTCAAAGTGGGGGGGAAGGATTTCATAAACTTTCCAGGAGCATTGTTTTTGGAGTTCAGTTTTGAATTGCTCATTCTTCATCAAAGGAACTGAAGACAAGTAAAAATGTTAGATGTCACTTTTGAGACATACATAGGAAAATAAAGATTTTTATCATGTCCTTGTTACTTGGTAAATAAATTGAAATAATCATAGTGTATATAGCAAAATAAAGTAATCATGCTAAACCTAAGTAACACTATACTCAACAGGAATCACCCAACAATGGCATCACGTGGACATTTATGATCCAAAGTGTCAGCAATTGTTAAGGGTGATATATTTTCAATGGATAAATATTGGGAGTTAAGACAAACTAGATTGTTACCCTTAAAACTAATTGCAAATGACATATTTTTCATCTATTTGTAATAAAATCTATGAGTTAGGTAAAATCATACAGAGGGCAGAACGATGAGCTAGTTGTTGCATAGTTGGCCTTCATCCTACATTTGACCTTGGGAACTTTACCTGGATGTCATTACATCTTTAGCTCTGCTTCATACCATTGATATCGAAAGTATATTCAAGTGTTTAAATTAAATGTAAGCATTTAGATCGTAAACCCCTTGAGAACATCTCTCTGGTACTGTGATTTCTATGTGATATGAATATATAAAATGTAAAATAAAAATTTAAATGTTGAGTATGATGACTTGTAGTGAATTTTCAACATTCAGTACTATTATAAACCATGGAATAAAAAGAACACTAACCATAAGAGTAATCTTTATGGTTTCATTCAGATAGGATATTAGTGAAAAAAGGTATATACACTTACAGAGAAAGAGTGGCCTGACAGTAATCCAGAGAAGGGGAGCTTTCAGATGTTTTGTGTGATTAATCACATTCGGGAATTAAGACTAGGTAAGGAATCACGGGACTATATAATCTCAATGAACAAACCAATCTTCTAGGAATCAAAAATGTTAGCTACTTTTTATTCAAAATCAAACAGAATGGGATGGCTTATGTTTGATACGATAGTGAAGTAAACTATAAGAAATGACTGAGTTAAAGTTACTTTACAAGACTTAAGATTAAAAATGAGGAGTATACCTCTGTTTCATAAGCCAAACATCACTCCTAAATTTGGAGAAAATTAATATTTTTTGGAGGGTTAGGCAAGAGTTATGAATCAAAACCCCAAATTTTATATTGAAATAATGTGAGGAAGAGGACAGATCAGGCTGGCCTGAGCACTGTCAGAGGAGCCTTTGAACACAGTCTCACTCCCTTCTTTTGAGGGTTCTTCCTTCTTTATCTCCGTAACTGGGGGCTTTAACTGTGTCAGTTTGATCTACTCATTCACAATGCGAATACTTTATGACAGTCTGGAAATGTCCTTCTTAAATTGTAGTATTGACCAATAGCCCAAACTGAGCATTTGACTTCTTCAACTGAAGTGTCTGTGGTATCAGCTTAGCTACTCTGCAGCTTCCCCACAGAGAACATCCAGAATTCAGTGCACTTGGCAATCCCTCTCTTGTTATGGCCGTCCTGTACCTTGACTGTCACACTACTGGGGCGTGTTTTCATTTACTTCTTCTAACACTGCACTCATGACAACAAATTTATTCACAGTTACAGCGAAGGGCACTGTAACTTTAACATAAAATGGTTTCGGGCCATTTTATTCTGGAGCCTATGCATACTTCTGTAGGATTTCCAAAACAATTAGTTAACAAAATATGTCAGCCTAAAATTTTCCAGACATAAGCATATGATACAGCATAACTTGTGTTTTGTTATGGTATATGAACATTAGCATAAATAAAACACACAATGATATTCCATGGTATAACAGAAAGGCAGATCAATAAATGCATCTCTGATAATAAAGAGTGAAAGAACAAAACTGTCCAGCTTTGGCAGGTGTCTTCCAGGCTTGTTAATTAAATTGAAGAAATTTGCAATAGATAATTCAGTGGCTTCTTTCTACTGGTCCTATGAGTAGATGACCATTTGCATATTAATTTCAAATAAAAGTCTCCAATGGTATTTAACTAGTATTGATGAAACATGATCATAATCAATAATGATTTGCATCACAGCATAGACTCTTCTCCCAATGACTTGCGACCATAATATAAATGATCGAAAGTAAAATCAGTAAATTATTTTAATGTGCAGTAAAATTAAAAGCTCTGTCTGTTTGTGTATCTTAAAATATACTTACGGGTTATCCAATAGCAGAACTATGGGATTTAATTCTTTCTTTGGTCTATAATAAGCCCTGAGAGGTACAATAAAATTATATAATCCATTTCCAGCTGTTTCAGCTGCAACTATAATTAGTTTATTTTTGAATCCATAGGCTTTTGCATCTTCGTAGTAGTTATGCTGGCAACTCTAGAGAAGAAAAATTATAAAAAAAATTGCATTTTTATATTCAATTAAAATTTTGTGAAATAATTTAGAATATATGGTTACATAAAATTTATTTTACTAATTCTCTAACAGATTGGTACATAGTTACATTTGTCTTTGCCCAGTCCTCCAACTTGTAGGAAATAAAATTGTGATGAATAGCTAAAAGGAGTGGTAAATACACAACTTGATGCTGAAAGAAGGCTGTGTGTGTACTGGTTGCTCTGCCAGTTAGAGTTGTTATTGTACAGCCACATAGTATCTGTTTTGTTATAGCATAGACATATGACTTTCATCTCCAAAATATGTTGATGTTATAATTGAGAAGTCTCAGGGATATTTCCAGTCCTCAGTACTTAAAGTGATGCAATAAAAAAATAAAAATAAATAAATAAAAACAAAGTAAAACAGAAAAAAGAAAAGGAAAACTGAGTTGCTTAAGTGCGCAGCAGGGTAAAAGCATAAAAAACAATACTCAAGGAAGAAAGCATGGCACTTGACTAGAACTTATCACAGAGGTTGAATGAGAACAAATTTTTGGAAAAACTGTTACTATCCCTGAGAGGTTGGACTCAGAATAAACTAATTAACATTATTCTATCAAAACAATTTTCAAGCTAAATTATCCACATGCCTAACGGCAGCAGTAGTTTTTTTCTCCACCATTTTATGTCTTCTTATTTACCTGGGTTGATTTTAGTTAGTTCTCTGTGTATTAATTACCTATGAAACACCCTGTGCCATTATTCCTTAATTAAATTATTTTTAAAATGGTGAAATGAAGGACATAGAATAAAAATGACAAAAACAATTAGACTTACAAAGACTACTGATTTTGCTGTTACTAGATTCAGAAAATAATGTTCAAAATGTTTGAAGAAATAAGAGGAAATACTTAAAGAATTAACAAAATCTTATTTGATATCCAAGGCAGCTGTTTAAACATACTATATTTATTCCTGTATATCCTCTTAAATTGAGCAATGTAACCCAAGAGTTAATTCAGGGCTGAAGTTATACGTTAGTGGTAAAGTACTTTCTGAGTGTGTCTGAAACACCAAGTTCAATTTCCAATACTTAAAAAAAAGTAACAAATTTAATGCCTCTGAAGGAATCAACTGCAGATCAGAGATGAGAATATTGTCATAAATGCAAAGCACAGGGCAAAAGTGAAAAGCTAGAAGCTAAAATAGAAGTCACAATTAGAAAGGAATCTATTCAACTAAATATGGGTTGAGGATTTTCTAGAACTGGCCAAGCCACAAAACCTCAGAAAAGTCAGTGGATCCTAATCTTGAGTAAACATAATTGCATAGTATATACATTATTATGAAAACATAGAGCAGCCAAGACTACAGGACCCCAGACAGCCATAGAAAAAAGAGTGACTAGCTACAATGAATAACAATAAGAATGATAGATATTTACAGTAACCAGAAGAACAGAGGCACAGAAGACAGAAATGGTTGTGGAATTGAAAAACCAAGGAAACCATCCTTCTAGGATGAAGGTAAAAGGAACCCAAGGGAAAATACAATGGGAAAAAAAAATAAATAAATCACAATCACCAAATCTCATTTGCAGAACTTCAAACAGCTGAAAAGGAGGCAGTAGGAAAAATGATGCAGAAAAGTAGAAGAAAATATCTAAAGAAAGAGAACAGCAAAGAATAGGGGCAAAAGTCTTCATAGGATGCAGTGTGGAGTATTTTTAGTCCTGATATACAAAGTTTACAGTCATATAAAGCCATATGGAGAAATAAGAACACTAAAAATGGAGTTAGAGAATACTTATGGGCTAATGTTTAGAATAATTTGAACTTCACCATCCATGAAATGTCACAAGGTAATAAAACTACATGGTTTATGAAGACAGAAAAGGGACATAGTTATTAAGAAAATCCAAGAATACAATGTGAAGGTAGTTTTGAGAAACCTTGACCAGAAGAGTCAGCTGGCCCTGGGACAGAAAGACAATTTCATACCAATTCACATATTTAATGACACAGTAGATGCAACTAATTAATGCCATCTCTTAACCCCAAAGTAAACATCCATTTTTTAGAGCCGACCCTATCATATCATTCTAATGTTTATGGAATAACCAATAAACTCTTCTATAACCATGAATCGATAAAACTGCATAATTTTTCTTTATTAGTGTAGCAAAAGACTGTTAATAAACTGCTTTTAAAAGTCCACATCTGTCCCCATAATCCACTTCTTGAAGAGCTGAGGCTTACTATGACAACTAGATTAGTTGCTTCAAGATGATTCAGTTTGACTCTCTTGGTTTCCTGCTCTCCCCCTACACTATTTTTTTTTTTTTAAAGAAGTGAGTGCTTTAGAATGAGTCCAGGAATCATGATTCCTAAATATATATTTTATGTGAAGAATCTTCTTTAAGGAAAACATCAAAAATACTATAACTGAAAAAGAAACATGGCTTATAAAAATGTAGTTAAAGAGTCAATTCATGTGATTAACATTGAAAATTAACACATGTTAATTAAGCAACCCAGCAAAAGCTGACCAGAATATCAATATCAAGTGTTTAAAAATCAAAGAAAAAAAAAAAAAAGAAAGAAAAAAGCAACCCACCAAAATAAGTCCTTAAGAAATAAAATTCCTGATGTCAATGAAAGGACATGGAATACTTGAGCAAGAAAAAGTTGGACTGGCCAACTTCAGAGAGGTAAAGCTTGGAGATTGCCTCCAAGCTTTCATTCATTCATTCTTTTCATTAATTTCATCTATTCTTTCATTCTCATTCAAGAGCAGCAGCAGACAACATTTGTAACAAAGAAAACAAGAATATTATCAAAATGAAGGGAAACCAGACTCAGTAATCAACTGCCCTAAGTTAAACAAACAACACCTTCTAAGAATACTACGGAATTCATAGCATCAAGATGTGCAGAAATAAATAGCAAGCAGAGATTGAGGGAATGTCCACCGATGTCTCACCCAAACTGTGACCCACCCATCAGGAAGAGCAAACCTCTGACAATATATTAACAATATTCTGCTATGCTCAAAAACAGGAGCCTAACATAGCTGTTCTCTAAGAGGCTCCACCAAGCAGTGGCTCGAAACAGATGCTGAGACTCAGCAAAATATTGGGTGAAGCATAGGAAGTCTTGTGGAAAAGTGAGAGGAAGGCTGGAAGGACCTAACGGTGCCAGGAGTTCCACAAGAAGACCACCATAGCCAGCTAACCAGAGACCAGAGGGGCTTATGGAGACTGAAGCACCAACCAAGGACCAAGCAATGACTGGACTTAGGCCCCCTACACACATGCACCAGATGGGCAACTCAGGCTTCATGTTGGTTCCTTAGTAAGGGGCTCAGAGGCAGTCTTTGACATGTACTCTGTTGCCTGTTTTCTGATCACTCTTCCTTGAAGGGCTGCCTCTCTGGGCCACAGGAGCAACAGGGAGGAGAAGAGGGAGGGGGTTAAAAAATCATGTTCATTTTACAGATAAGTGAAGTGAACATTTTTTTGTGATTTTCTCAAGTTACGCAGGCTGTGAAAGGGTGGTGGCATTATAATTTTAACCCCAAATAAAGAGTAAAAGAAAAAAAAAATGAATGTTTAGGATGCAAGGCACACTTAAATCCCTTTAAGGTGTATAAAGTTTCACTTTAACCTGTTTCCTCCTTCCTCAGATGGATAAAAATCTAAGAAAAAGGCAAAAATGTTCACATTCTCAGACTGTTCTGTTTTGAGCCAATTCTTTAAGGCATTCAGGCAGAAAAAGAGGACTGCATAAAATAACATGGGAATGAGATATGAGGCAAGACACAAGGTTGTTTATTAAAACATAGATTAGATATGCCTCCAAAATACAAATGGTAATGAACCAATAACCAAGAAGTGGTTTAAGAGCCTTGGGCCTCTATCTTCCCTTTTAAAAACACAACTGACTAATTAACTAAATAAATTGAAGGAGAAAGCATTTGTGTGGATTTTAGTGAGGGCAAAAAGTAAAACTGACCACTTTGCATAATCAAGTTTATATGTAATAACATCCTTTCAATGCATTATAGTTAGATACTACAAAATTACCATATATGTGCAATAGCGAATGCTATCATTTTCTTATTAGAGAATATAGCATCAATAAGAAGGCATTACCTTGTCTAATCTTAAGCAGCAAAAGGGCACTTTTTCTTGAAGTAGGTGACAAAAAGTTGGCGAACTTCCTATGTATGGAGAGTAAGGTGGGTAGCCTTTGGCATAGCTGAAAAGTGATAGGAAATGTTACCCCTGGAGTAGTCATGGAAAGCCAGAACCCTCATTTATGATCCAGATCTATTGCATGATTAAGTTAGGATTAGCTATTCCATTATTCCATCACACTATTAAAAATCACATCATTTAAGAAATGTGAGGCAAATTATGATAAAGTGACTCACTATAAAGTTTTGGGAACTATATTACTTAGTTGAAACTATTTCCTGCCATGTAAAAATTATGTGAATTTTGACTCCTCCACTCGTGACGGCAGCATCAGTGGAACACAGCTGTTCACACTCATGTTGAACCGAGTAAGGGGGAATTTGTGTTTGATTCAGCTGGAGGGATAAGTGAGAACCATGAGAACCATAAATATGTCTTTGTTGTTTTCTCCAGAAAATATTTCCCAACCATCATCCTTGGAGTCATAAACATGTGTCCATGACAAATAGTGATAGTACACATTTTTTATTTATAACATAGAGTATAACATATAATATAGAGTATTATAACATACTCTATAGTTTTTGGCTGTATCAACATGTGTTAGCCATGCACACATAGCTAAAGAAGAACAAGTAACTTAATTAGTTAAAAGCAGAATTTTTCTTGGAAGTGTTCTTAAAACATTATAAAAGACATTTAGTTTGTTTACAGACACCTGCACATTTTGGCTACATCCATTTGGTACATGGAGCTTATAAAAGGCAGAAGCATAAATGTTAATGAGCAAATAAAAGGAAATTACTCAAAGCAATATTTTCTCATCCAAAAGGGAAGCTCCTGGGTTTTGCTAACTTTTCTTGAAACACCATGAACTGAAGAATTTATTGAAACTATATTCTAGACACTATTGGTCTAGAATTGGTTGGGAGGTGAGACTGAGCACATTTTATAAATTTAGAGGCCTACAACCATCACCTCTACCTTATCATCAACTTAATTTTTCTAGTAAAAAATTCTTTCTACCTCTTCATGCTTTAGAAATCTTAAAAAAAAAAAAAAAAAAAACAACAAAAAACAGAATCGCATTCACACTTGAAAACATCACTTCCTACAAGGATGTTTGCCCAGTCTGTTGCTGTTCCCATCCTATATTCTACAAATACACTTGCGTATTTGGACCACAGAATACTTTGAGACAGGATTTTGTCTAAAAGTACATTGACATTTTCTGAAACAAATAACAATTGTGGATGGACTTAAAGTGATTTTCCTGAGTTTCAATGACAGCTCAGTTTCAGTTTAATAAAACTTTAAATGAATTTATATGAAAATTATTATGAGACATGATCAGCGATGACTATACTGTCCCAGGAACAGGATTTGTAATGTCTAATGGCATTGGTCGCTGAGCAAAAAACATAGCAGTAACACTTTTCTCCATAATTATATAATGCAATGAGGGGCATTCATAAATAATTTAAACATAGGAAAATTGTGGTCAGATTGCTTATTTGTAAACAAGTATTATTTGTAAACAAGTAATCTGAGTAGTCAATATTGTGGACTACTGTTCTTTCAGCTTTCTTATGCCAGCAGGTGTGGAAAATAACATATGTAAATGCCTCGATAGGCTTAAATGTGATGACTGCTACACAGTTAGGTACTAAAAAAGAATGGAATCTTAGTAAAGGAAGAATATGTATATCTTTCTATGTCTAACTATTGCTAGCTTCCAAATAAAAATGAATGCTAACAGTCGAAATGCAAAATCACTTAATGGAGAAGTCTGACTATGTAATTAGATAAACTGTTGAACTTCATGAACATTAATCTTGCTTGTCGAGTTGACAGGCTTTAGAATCACTTGCAAAATATACTTCTAGGTGAGGATGCTTTCACATAAGTCTAACGGATGCAGAAAGACCCATCACAAATTTGGGTAGTATCATCTCAGGGAGTTGGACCATAGACTTAACAAAAAGAAGAAAGTAGGTTGGGTACCAATATTCCACCCCATCTCCGCCTTCTGAGTGGACAATGTGGCAGTCATCCCATGCCACTATGACTTCCCTCTCAAACTGTGATACAAAATAAAACCTTCCGTCTTTAGGTTGCTTTCGATTTTTTTCACAACAATGAGTAAAGCAATTGATGAAAACCTCAAAATGAATGCTTATAAAATAAATTAAAGGTAGTGCAGTGTAGTAAAATAAAATACAACTTTGATAATGCAACTTAGATTACACAGAAAAAAATGCATTTTTTCCTTTAAGTATAAAGATTATAGAGAAAAAGTAGGAATGAAAGTTTATGCTGAGAGCAGAAAGTTGATGTTTTATAGTATTCTGTGCTTTAAAAAGTGCTTAATAGAAGAGTGATTTAGTAGAACTATGGAATGATGTTCTAGGTTATCCAGAAGGAAAAGAAAAATATCATACCCTTCCATAATTGTTAGGTTCTGGAAGACTTAAGCCATCCCTAGATGAAAAACTACAGGCAATTATCAGTGTGAGTTTGACTCTTCGTC
This sequence comes from Psammomys obesus, assembly GCF_907164565.1. Taxonomy (NCBI): domain Eukaryota; kingdom Metazoa; phylum Chordata; class Mammalia; order Rodentia; family Muridae; genus Psammomys; species Psammomys obesus. Next base: position 29,582,082 of record NW_026596057.1, read on the forward strand.
AAAGATGAGACAACTGACAAGTTATCCGATACCAAGTGGACCGATATGAACACACGCATCTATAAGCAGCACTACATAGACTCAACAGGATATTTTATATGTACCTGTTTACACATGTAAAAATAATTGTTGATTAATAGGGTATGACTTTGAGAGGGAGTTGGGGGTACATGGGCGTAGTTGGAGGGTAAATGGTGATGATAATGATGTGAATATAGTAGCCATGTATGATATTATCAAAAAATTAAAATTAAAAAATGTGAGCCAAAAGCAGAAAATAAAACTCAGAAAGTCAAACCTACTCTAAATTTGAAGAAGTTTCTTCGTCTGGTGTAGTTTCATCTTCTGATTGATCACTTAGAAGATCGCATGTTTGAATTGATGATGTATCTGCAACCTCTAAAACAGGTGCAATGCTAGGTCTTCTTAGCTCTTTCCCTCCCTCTGAAGGAAGGGCCAGGGTAGGGCCGCTGGATGCTCTACAGCTGGTGTCTTGCAAGTCTATAGCCACAGTACCTAACACAATGAAACACGAGAATCCATTAGCACATTTTTATTACCTGTGACATAACGATTTGAAAGCTATTGAAATGCAATACATTATCTTGGTGTGTGTGTGTGTCTGTGTGTCTGTCTTTCTGTCTGTCTAATATATCTAGAGTTCTCAATGCAATTTGGTCCTCCTTTGGTTAAACATTTCACTGGACAAATATATTTCACACTTACATGTGGAGTCAGTCAGGCACAGTGGCACACACCTTTAATTCCAGTACTCAAAAGGCAGAGGCAGGTTGATCCATATGAGTTCAACCTAGTGGGTTTCAAGCCAGTCAAAGCTACTGTATAAGACCCTGATTCAAAATAAATTATTTGGTATAGACGAGAGCTTGGATCCATGTGTGGAGAGGCAGTGAAGCCCTTCAGAGGTGTGGTCAACTCGAAAGTCCTTATGTGATGGCCAGCACTCATTCACTTGGTGTAGGAGAAAAGATAATAATTGTGGCTACTAGAAAGCACCTCACAGGACAACTCTGTCCTTTTAGGAAAGGGGTGAGGTTTTCTAGGAGGAATAAAAAAATAATCAAATAGATAATGGTTGTAAATTTTATAAAGTTGATTTATTGATGTAAGATAAGTCTGGCATGCTGCTATCTTAAAGTCGCGGACTTGAGTGAACATCTACGACATTTACCTCTATGGACAATCATGCGGTCTCCTAGGACTGCAGAGGAAAAAGAAAATCTGGCAAGTCAGATTCTTTTCAAGTCTCATCAAAAGCAAATTGAGACATCCCCCAGACACACACTTATCAAATTCTTCTTCTCTTACTTTCCTTTAGAAGATAGTACAAACATCTCTCCTCATGTAAAACTATCTAACAGTGTGTGCTAAATCCTTTCTCACTTTCAAATGGGATATTTATATAACCTCCTTGTCACTATATCGGACTCTATATCACTCCGAATACATAGTTGTTTTCTTTGCTAAACACAGGCTACACACCAACAGAAGCATGAAGATATGGATGCTCCATTTGGTCTATTTTCAGTTATCTTGCCAGTACTGATATCTGACAGTAATCTAGGCCCTAAGAATAAGCATGAGAAATTTATAAACAGCAGAAAGATCTACAAAAGTGGTTAGAGATGCACGAACAAGACTTTTCTTGCAGCATCTTTTTCTCTTTCAAATACTTGGTTCTTCCTGAGATCTTTCCCTCTGACACAAAGAGATAACCTATGTTTTGGAGGTGGGAATAATTCTTTATTTTTGTCACTGGCCATTTTCTTTATCTTCTGTGAACATCCATTTTTGGATCACAGGTCTTCAGAGTATGGACTCTATTGTATTTCATTAGTTCAATTTGCTCATCAGCTTAATTATATTCTTTTTCTCAGGATAAATTTCATAGTATTTGTAATAGTTTGTTAAAGCTTTCATATCAGATGCCATGAGAGAGACTAATTATTTCTCATAGTCCTGAAGGAGAAAGTTTCAGAAGTCTTCACATGGTTGTGATTTTTTCCCCCTTAGGATGGTGGTGAGGGAATGAATCTGTTGTCATTTCTGGTCTGATGATTAACATCTTGTCCATTATCTTTTCACATCAATTTCCTGGATGTGTGTCTATGTTGTATTTCTTCTTCCTGTCGGCTCACTAGCCACATAAAAATAATGCTGATCCTCATTACTCCATTTTAACTTGACTTCTTTAAAAAATATCTATTTAAAAATAATCTTATATCCCATAGGGTTTAAGTGTATAAGTTTGGGATGATAGTAACAGATTTCACATAACACTATTCTTGTCTCATTGGACTTTTGAAAATATAGATCATTAAGCCTCCTACAACTTGATCTCTGACATGTTTGAGGTTACTAAGGTATGTCTGCCATCTTACTGTGGACCTTTCTTTTCTTCTCTTTTTCTTTTGGTGTATGTGTGTGCAGGTGCTTAAATATGTGTGCATATGTGTGTATATAGGTGTACAATGTATTTGGGTGCACATAAGAAGTCTATAAATATATGTGTGGAATCCAGACATAAAACTTTTTGTTCCTCAGGAGTCATCTATCCTGCTTTTGGGCACAGGATTTCTTCCTTGCTAAGGGTCAACAATAGGGAGCTCTCCTGACAGTGACTCCAAGGCTTGTATCTGCCTCTTTACTGCTGGGGTTACAAGTGAGTGCTACCATGCTTAGCATTTCATGTAGATTCTTGAGGTCAAACTCAAGTCCTTATGTTTGCATGACAAGCATTTTATCCACTTATCAATCTTACAATTCCCCGTCCTTTACTTTCAAATAGATGTTATTATAGTTAATATCAATGCCGATTGTATTTATTCCACATATTTAATTAGTGACTGAAACTATTTTGTGACATTCTTAACCACAGCATGGTTTGAACCCATTGAAAATTGAATTCATTTATATGACTGCAGACTGGGGTTAAGACCATGAAGGGTTAAGACATGAAGGGCATGTGGTTTGAAAGCACATCAGAAGCCAAGTGCCCTGAGAAACTTGTGGATGTGTGACATGAAGGTCAATAGCATATGTACACGTATGGCATTGGGTATGTATAGCAGGGTGTAGAAATAGCAGCCTCTGATTGGCTGACGTTAAGGATAAAAAAGATATATAAAGTTCAAATGAAATATCCAAAAAGGGCTCTCTGAGCAATGAAGGCAATGGAATTACCTAAAGGAATTATATACATTCCTTACGACAAGGAATCATATACTTATAAGTTTGAAGGTGTTTAGTGCTAAATTTTAATGAGTTTCATCTTAGCTGGATATATACTATTTCATCTTTTTTGTGCCATAAATGTCAAAGTCAATGATGAGAGGAAAAGGAATGAATAATTTTTGAACAAAAGTAAAACAAGCAAAAAACAAACAAAACCCACTGGAAATCATCCAAATTGGTCATTGTTTGGATAATTAACAATAAAAAACATACAAGGAAAGCAGTAATAATCAAAAACAGAAAGTAATTACTGAGTAGTTGTTGGTAATCTTGCATTTTTATTTCAGGCAGTTTATAATTTTTCTTTTGTATTATCTAAATCATAGAGAGATTATAGCATACACAAGCAAGTTTTGAAATTGACTATGTATTTTGAGAAAATTGATGTGTACTTATAATCTTAAAAAAAAATACAGACTGAAGTTAATTCCAGTGAGTTTGAGTTTGTACTGACCCATGCTGGCGATGATGCTGTGGACGGGTAATCTGGAAGGCCCATGATAAAATGACCTTGACAAATTGCTTTTTCTCTGCTGGTCTTGGTTCTTAAATGCTGAATTTTCTTCTTTGGTAATATTAATATAAAAACATATGTCTGAAGCATTCATAATGTATCGAGGACCTGGATTCAGCAAAATGTTTTTATTATCCTCCCTCCTAACACCAATCAAGCAGACACCAAACCTTAATTTAAAAGAAGAATATAAGAGTTTAAGAATTACATTTTGGAAAAGTCTTTAGGCTTTTGTTCTTTTAAGTACTTACATTTGTAAGAAAATTAGTCAAGTCTAATCAAGAAAACAAAATAAAAACATCAAATAATAAAATTAAGAAGCAGGAGAGGATCCTAACATTTAATAATCTAATTTTTTAAAGAAAAGTATCAATTTAATTGGTCATAAGCATTATAGTATTAATAGATGAAAATTATAAAAAACATAAGTTAAAATATTAGACTGTCATCAGCAGAGGCAATGTTGCTTTATGTTTTTTTAAAATAATTACTAATGTCAAAACTATGAACAGTACTTCTTACCATTTTCAATATATTTACAATCAATTGGCATAAAGTGAGACTCTTAAAATGTCATGTGAAAAGAAAGTGATGTCTCTGAATTGCCCTTGCTTATCATTTCTAGCACCTTTCATAGATTAAAAAAAAAATAAAAAGAAACATTTAAAATATTTCTCAATGGCCATACATATTTAATAGAAGAAGTTTAAAACAATAAGAGTAATAATGTATTAAAATATTTCTTATTGCTCTTTGGTAATGTTCTAATTTCCTAAATTCATCTTAAACCCACACGGAGTAAGTCAAATTCTAAACGTTAGTTAGTAGTAAAATATGTATAATTAGAATCATTGACAAATTTGAGTATATTTCATATTAGTTAAGTGGAATATATTATTATACAGTGCCCAAATTACTTACATTAAAATATTTTAATATAGATATTTTTGATACACATTTTTTATAATTTTTATTTTTTATATTAATCACAGGTTATTTACTTTGTATCCCAGCCATAGCCTCCTCCCTCATTCCCTTCCAATCCCACCCTCCCTTCCTCATCTCTTCCCTGCCCATTTCCAAGTCCACTGCTAGGGTAGGTCCTCCTCCCCTTCCATCTGACCCTAGTTTAATCATGTATCTTCAATTGATATACATTTTTTTTTTTTTTATCTTGAGTTAGGAAGCAAAGGAAAATGTCTCTATGCCTAAATTGGAGTATATATACATTATCATTTGTTTTAACTTTTTTGCTTTTGGACAGTAGATAAAGATTAACGTCTATAATCAAACACTTATTTATTTTTTGGATAGTTTTATACTGTTTCAGAAGTGAAAGTTAAAAATCAGTAATCAAAATTAGACTTGTCCATATAGTGAGTTTGAGGACAGCCTGAGTTATAAGAGATTCTGACTCACAGGGGGAAAACGTTTTTTTTTTTTGTTTGTTTGTTTGTTTTGTTTTTTTCCTTTTGTTCTTTTATTTTTTGCAAGTGTTTGCTATTGTAAATTTAAACAACACTTCATCTTTCATTTATGTGACAAGATTCATTGTCAAATAGTTATTAATTCTTAATGAGCTAGGATGTTGTGAGTGACTAAGATGTGATAGGGTAGATATTACTAACATATTTTCCTCCTGGTAAACTTTTGTAGAAACTGCAAAGTTTATAGTTAAAATGGAACAAAGATTATGCTAAAAAGTCTAAACACATCAAACTCAGGAGTGCCAATATGGGCAACATTTTGAAAAAAAGGTTTAAATGGTTTGATTCACTGGCTGAGGAGTTAATTCTCCACTGGAAACATACTTTTTGTGTGCATGGAAAGAAGCATAGGTAAAACTCTTCCCTTCATACTCAGCAAAAAATGTACTTTCTTCCAAAATGATGTGATAGACTTCATTTCCTGAGCACCTCCCGTACATCTTCTGCCACTGTTCTGGCGACTGCTGCCCTTCTCTGCAACGCAAGCACACACACATACACACACAGAGAGGAAAACACAGTGAATGGGGGTAAATGACAGTGGCCAGACAGCCAATCCACAATGTCGAGAACCAGTAAACACAATTCACAGAGGCAGCTTTATGGCACGTTGAGCTCAGAATGATGGTGTTATACAGAGGTTATGACATTAAATTAAGATTAGCATCACAGAGCTCTGGAGCCACTGTCACCTACCCCAGGCAAGACTTCTCTGCCCCCGACAACAACCCCCATCGTGCACTAGGAGTCCCAAAAGGTTCAAATTACAATATGGCAGCCTTCAAGGACCAGCTGATTGTGAATTTTCTTAAGGAAGAGCAGGCCCCCCAGAACAATACAGTTGTTGAGTTGGTGTTATTGGCATGTACTTGTGCCATCAGTATCTTAATGAAGGAATTGGCAGATGTTGACATCATGGAAAACAAACTGAAGGGAGGGATGATGAATCTCCAAGAATGAAAGCCTTTTCCTTAGAACACCAAAAGTTGTTTCTGGCAAAAACTACATTGTGACTGCAAACTCCAAGCTGGTCATTATCACAGCAGGAGCCCATCAGCAAGAGACAGAGAGCTGACTCAATTTGGTCCAGCGAAACGTGAACATCTTCATCTTTCTCAACATTGGGAAGTATACTCTGAACTGCAAGCTGCTAATTGTTTCCAACCCAGTGGACATCTTGACCTACGTAGCTTGGAAAAAAAGTGGTTTTCCCAAAAACCGAGTCATTGGAAGTGGTTGCAATCTGCTTTACTTGATGAGAGAAAGGCTGGGCATTCACCCACTAAGCTGTCATGGATGGGTCCTAGGGGAGCATGGAGACTCCAGTGTGCCCCTGTGGAGCAGCATGAATGTTGCCAATGTCTCCCTGGCACTGAATCTGACCCCATAACTGGGCACAGATGCAAACAAGGAGCAGTAGAAGGAGGTTCACAAGCAGTGCCTATGAGCTGATAAAACAGTGTTATATATCTTGGGCCATTGGCCTCTCTGTGGCACACTTGGCTGAAAGCATAAGGAAGACTCTTAGGCGGGTGCACCCCATTTCCACCATGATTAAGGGTCTTATGGAATCAAGGATGATGTCTTCCCCAGTATCCCCTGTGTCCTGGGACAAAATGGAAACTCGGATGTTGTGAAGGTGACTGACTCCTGAAGAAGAAGCCCACCTGAAGAACAATGCAGACAGGCTTTAGAGGATCCAGAACGAGCCACAGTTCTAAATTTTCCCTGATGTCCTAGCACTTCACTGTCCAGTCCACAGCAGGGTTTCCATGAGACCACACACCGTCTCCTCCATCTGAGCTGTGGTTAGTGCAGCTATGTTCAGGTGGTCCGGGGGAAACCTCAGCTCCCACAGCTCTACCCTGATAAGTGTACTTATGTAGTGGTAACCTGGTTAGTGAGACAGTCCACTGTGTCCCAGACACATTGGCAATTGTGTATGATCCTGAGAGCCTGCTGTGTCACCGTGCTACACACCCTCACCAGACATGCCTAGGCCGGCAAGTTCCCAATTAGCCAGGACCTGGTTCCAGTGTGTAAGTCCATCATGCCTATCTTGTGCATAACTGATCTACAGGGAATTGTTTTGTGTATTCTGTGTGTCTGTAGTATAGATGGCAATATTATGTAAAAAAAAGAGTAAGATCTGCATATGGATGATGCAACCAACTACCCAAGTGTCATGCAATAAAAACACCAAATAAACCTTGAACAGTGAAAAACAAAAAACATTAGCATCACATATAACTATGATGAATAACAGGAGTTCTATAAGACCCATTGTCAGAAGTTTTTACTCAGGCTGTGAGCTCAGGCATTTGATTTCCTTCTGTGGAAAAGCTAAACGCATGTCCAACGTGTAGATCTTGTTTCATTGTCTCTGTCATAAGACTAAGTCTACCTTATAATACAGTTTGACACCTGCAGATACCTAACTTACTTTGTGTTTAAAACTGTTATAAAAATTTGAGTGTGCAAAAATATGTGTTAGTTTTTGTCCTTTTGATAACCAAGGCTCCGCTCAAGCTGTATATGCCTCATGAAAGGAAAGATCATTGTGAAATATACAGCCCTTCAAAATGAATGTATTGCTTCCAATCCTGTGGTAGCATTTTATGAAATGCCTGTGAGAGTAGTTAGGCCAAAGGATAAACTCTAGAGTGATTTAGAGCCACCACATTCCTGAAGAGCTACCCAGCCCTTTCTAGTAATAAAATTACAGCCGAGAGTCAGAAACCTAAAAATCCAAAAGCTCCCGACTAGGACCTGCCATGCCAGAACCTAGATCTTAGACTTCTACTGAAATGTGAAAATTTTTGTCTATAAACCACTCACTCTTTGACAACTTGTAAGAACAACGAAAGGTTTATTAAGATGGTATGCAAAAGAGATGTGAAAGGTATTCATAAAAAGAAGGCATGTACATTAGGAAAATATGTGGGCTGGGCATGGTGGTGCACGCCTTTAATCCAAGAGCAGGGGAAGCTGAGGCATGAGGATCTCTGAGTTGGAGGCAAGCCTGGTCTACAAAGCAAGTAAGTCCAGGACATCCAAGGTTACACAAAGAAACACTGTCTCTAGAAAAACAAAAGAACAAAACAAAACAAACAAAAAAACCTGTGGTTTTCTTAGCTCTATAATATTCTGCCTAATTTTGTGGCTCTAGAAATTTAAGTCATATGAAAATCATAATAAAATGTCCATAGCTTATATCCCCATTTGCCTCAGTACATTTATTTATTATTTTAATTTAAAGATTACGTATTCTAGCAGCAAGATCAGTACAAATAAAATGGAAAAAAATGCACATGTAATGCTATCTCATTATAATCTCTATAGATTCTTAAAGGTTGAAAGCAAAAGATGAACTTCATATCAAGTATTCAAAGTCTATTTTAAAGTCAGAGTATAAGCTAAAGGATTATTAAGGGAATGAATTTATCAATGTTTTTCAAAGTGACAATTACCTAAAAATACATATATGATCCCAAGGTAGAGGTTCTTTCTTCTTTAGCTTGTCATAAGTGCTTTTATCAAAGAGTCAAAACCTTGGGCTCTGGAACCTGAATACCAGATTTGAATCTCAATTCTGCAAACTTCAGTGATATATTCGACCTCCTGTTTATTTGAGATTATCCCTTGTAGGAAAAACAGCACCAACCTTATTGTGTTGGACAGAATTATGTAAGCTAAAGAAATCACTGGGCTAATGCTAAGATAACAGCATTCAGCAAGTGTTGGCTGCAATTACTTTGTTCTAACAACTTCCTTTCTTCCAAATTTTATAATCACTTTCAACATATCTGCCAATGTACTACCGTAATAGTCTTTAAAAAGTCTGTATGTGTTAATGTTAATGAATCTCTTTAGAAATATTGAGAAAGGGGAGTATTTTGCTATTGATTGCTTGTATTACTTCTAAACACCACAATTTGAATTTCATGTGTTGCCCAACAGATTCATGCTTGGGACAATTAGTCTCTGACTTATGTTACCATTTTGAAGCCAGTGGAAGCTTGAGTTCGGTCAAGTCCATCCATCCTGCTCACTGATCCACCAAAGTAGTAGAAGCCTCCTTTTCATGTTACTATTGCACAGATGAGCTGCTCTGTGGACAGACTGAAATCTCCATGAAACCGTGTGTGAAAATAAGCCTTTTGCCCGCTTTAAGTTTTTGCTCTTAGTTATTTTGTCACAGAAACAAGGAAAATAAATACATTAAGAAGACTAATGATTCTTGGTGGAAAAAAATTTCTTTTCGGCCAACACAAATAAAATCAACCTGTGGACCAAAGAATAATTTGGCAAAATAGTATTTGGCAAAAATCAAAGTCTACAGAGGATCAATCAATGTTAGAGAACATGCTGGCGATTCATCAGGACTTATCTGAGATACAAAATGATCACAAGGTCAGAGACTTGTTATGCAAATATAACTTTCAAGAGAATCATAAACCTAATTAAGAAGCGAAAATAGGAACACAGTATGGCACTGAAGAACGAAAATGTTGACCTCAGCCAAGGCCAGACCCCCAAAATTTTCTTCATCATGTGCTTTTCATCTTGCTACTTTATATCCTTACTGAATATGCCTGGAAAGGAGAACTAGAATAGATTTTTGGGAGAGAGAGGATTGTGGTGGGTGGAGTTGGGAACAGGAGGGATCAGGTTGTGGGGGAGAAGAAAATACTAGGGGAAATGACTGGAACTGGGGACATTTCAGAGGCAAGGAGGAAACCTAGTGCAATGGAAAGTCCACTTAATTCATGAGAGTTAACTCTAGCAAGGTCTCCTAGTAAAGGACATGGGGCCTAAAAAGTCATCTTCTACAAAAAGATCTCAAGTGGAGGGATTAGGAGACCAACCCAGGCACAAAACTTTTGATCTACAGCTTGTCCTGGCTGCACAGTGCTCTGGTACTGGAGCCTAGCATAATTGTCATCAAAGAGACCAGAGAGACTTCTTCCGGCAGCTGGTGGGAGCAGATGCAGAGTCCCATAGCCATATATTAGGCTGGGAGTCCTTTGGAGGAATTGGAGGATCCAGAGGTGTGAGAGACAGCAGAAGAACACAAAGAATCACAGAATCAACTGACCAGCACTCATGGGAGCTCACAGAGATCAGGGAGCCTGCCAGGGTCTGACCTAGACCATGTATGTATATATTATAGCTTGATGTTCTTGTGGGAATTTAAGAGTGGAGGAGGGATTGTCCCTAATACTTTTGCCTACTTGTTGGAACCTTTCCTCCAATTGGGTGGTTTCATCCGGCTTTGATGTGATGGTATGTGCTTGGTCTTATTTTAGCTTGTTGTGTCATGTTTGTTTGATGTCCTTAGGAGGTCTGCTCTTCTCTGAGGGGAGGCACGGTAAAGGGAGAGAGGGGCAAACTGCAGTCAAGATGTGCTCTTCCTGGCCTTGCTTTCCCCCAGAAAGGCAGGAGTGATGGGGGATGGAGACGCCAGGCAGTGTTGGACACAGGAGAAACAGAGTTATTCAGAGACAGCTTCATAAGACAGTTCATTTAATTGGGGAAAACAAAACTGGTATATAAAACTTTGAGGGGTGAATTGAGGCTATCAGGGTGAGTGTACACCATTGGCTGGGGGCAGGGTGCTGAGGATGCCTCCTTGAAATAAGGAGGAATTCCAGGTGCTTCTGGACAGTACATTGTAAGGGAAAAGAAAGTTTAACCTGGTTGCCAGGCTACTTGACCTCCTCAAGAGGGCAAGCGTGGGACCACAAGGCTCTGTGCATTGGGGCATGCAGGCCCAGGGAAGGATGGAGAGATTCTACTCCTGACAATCTGAGGATGAGATTTCTAGGTTTTGCACACACCTTAGCCCCACTCTTGCTCTGATTCTCCCCGGCCTCTGGTTCATGGCTCCACATTTCCCCCTCTTTCTTTTATAAAAGGAAGGTCTTATCATAGTCATCAGCCTCCACATTGGGAGTGGCTTGGTATTGAACCAGAAGCTGGTTAGCAGTTACTTTGACAATGTTTCTTACTTGCTGTTTTACATTGGATGAAACAAACGTTCAGGAGGAGGAAGATCAAAGAATCCTGGCACCCTTTTGGAGGGCCATCACCTATTCCTATAACTTTGTTGTGTCTATAATAGGTTTCCCTATTAAAAATATCTCAAGTAGTTGTTATTGGGAAGACTTGAGGGGGGGTAGGGTTGGGTGGTAGTGGAGTTGGAATGGAGAACAACAAAGACAGAGAATGGGGGAGAGAGATCTGGGGAGGGCTCATGGCCTGGATAGTGGCCACTAGGTTATGGATGTCATTTTAAGAGATCTTGTTGTCCCTTTGCGGGTGGCTATTTCCTTCATCTTCTCAGTCCTTGACCTGTCAGCTAGACATGGGCCATCTTCTTGTTTGGTGGGGTGATATTGGACATTTCTAGGTGGGATCAGAATAAGCCTGGACAGATCCTATAGAAAGACATAAACATAACCTCTTTCACTAGTGAGGAGAGGAAAGGGTCCTGTCCTTATTCTGTCTAAGGGATCCTGCCTGCCATTGTTCCAGGGCGGGAGGAATTACTCTTGGGATATGCCAGCAGAGGGAGATAGAAAGATGTTGGGAATTTTTGTAAATATTAACTACAATTAGAATAGCCAAGGCCCTTGCTAATTGTAATGAGGGGAGAGGCAATTATTTTTAAGTTGGGCTTTAGAGTTTGATGTGTTCTTTCTATGATTCCAACAGATTTTTATCTGTTGAGGAATGCCCATGATAGCAAAGGTGGAGAGGATGTGGTGAATTAATCTTTTTGAGCTTTCTCTTGTTTTGGTTGTAACCCATTGAAATGAGAGTATGTGTCAACAGTGACAACATACTTTGGGCTGCCAAATTGGGGGATGTGGGTGACATGAATTTGTCTGAGGGCATTGGATTGGCGCCCTCAGGGGCTAAGGCCCGTAGTTTGTAAACGTGGGAGTAACAAGAGATGCATAAGAGGAACATTTTTTTATTACCTTCTTATGTTGGGCATGAGAGATGTGGTGAGAAACAGGCCTGAAGACTTTTGAGTAAAAAGCAAGATAATGCTACACATGTTTAAAAGGATTGACTTTGATTTAATCTAAAGGACAAAGTACAGTTAACATGCAGCCCAGGGGCATAGGGGGAACAGCCCTACTCCTTCCAATCTCAGGATGAGATTTCCAGGGTTTGGACAAGCCTGAACCCTACTTGCTCTGAGCTACCAGCTCCCCTCAGTCCCAAAATTCCCTGGCCCCAGAATATATAATATAGATAAGAAGAAGAAGGAGAAAAAGAAGAAGATGAAAAACAAGAACAAGAAAGTGAAGAGGAAGAAGAAGAAATAGCAGATGTGGATATTATACCAAATACTGATAGCAATATACATTCTTACAAAAATAGTGCAAAATATGTGAACAAATTATGTGCAAATGTTTTTAGGTTCACTTTTATGGTAATTAACAAAACGGTGGCTGTAGTCAGAGGCTACTGGAAATAAACATGAATAGCTAAGTTTTGAGGAAAAAATAAAGAGAAAAGGAAATTAAATTTTTGGAAGGATAATTTCAATATAAGTAGGATGAGCCAGGAATGCTGTATGGAGAGGTCAGAAGCTGAAGAAAATCTAAATGAGAGATTAGTTGTTGCTGTCTAGAAGAAGGCCATGCAAGGCAGCAACAACAACAGACATTTCTCAAAAAACAAAGGAATGCCCAGTATGTCCAAATAACAGCAAAGAAGCCAATTTGAGTTGAGGGAGAAAGAAAAGAAGTAGGAGACAGCTGACTAAGGAGAGTGCTCTTGTAGAAACATCATTAAATACACCTAATATTTACTTTGAATGGCATGGCAGCCACTGCAAATTTTAAATATTTACAAAAGTATACACTTACATTTAAATATATATATATATATATATATATATATATATATATATATATATATATATATATAATCTTATCATTGTGCTAAGAGTAGTTTGAAGAAGATCAAGGACAAACGAAGCTGTTTTCTGGGCCCAGCTAGTAATGATGGCTACTACCAAAGGATCTCTTGAGCTCATCATCTGGTTATTCCTTTTTTTCCATCAATGTTAAACTTCTAAACTAATCCTAACTAACCTTTGCTTCCACAATTGTCCCCTACATATTTGTGAGGTTTTTCAATGCATGGAAATGATAATGGGGAATACTGAAATGTGAATTGCCATGATTTAGCAATTCAGTACAGATAATTAAATTGTAATACTACATCCCATTAGATGAGTGCAAACCTACTATGTTGACTTTTAAAGATTTAAAAGTTAAAATTTAAGTCATTTTTTTTTTTTTTTTTGTAATTGTCACTTTAAAAGTCTATGAAGGTGTAGTCACTATTACCTTTGGGGTTTCATAGCTTTCTCCTCTCCACTCTAGCCAAGAATAGTCTTTAAATTTTTCTGATCAATTTACTCCATAATTCACTTAAGAATTTTCATAACAAGACTCCATTTTCCTTCTAAGACACCTCCTTACTAACCTTCAGTTCAATCATTATTTACTCCGTCAATAGTCGTAAATTTAGTTCTCCTTTCACAAAACAGTACAATGGAAATTTTATTATTATTATATTACTTAATGGCAAGGCCCTCAAAAGAAAGAAATAATGTCACATTACTACTCTGTTCCCAATATGTGACCTCCATGTAACTCAGAGAAAGTTCTCTTAAAATTTGTTTTTTTCTTTTTTGCTTTTTGGGGTTTTTTTTTTGTGAAAAGTGATAGGTGAGTGAATATCATTCTTCTATATTTCTTGAAGATAGTGCCTTTTCTCTGGTATGTTTTTGATCACCACACATGATTCAACTTTGTTCTGCTGATCAATGTATTTCCTTTTCTTTTTGTTGTTGTTGTTCTCCTTCTCCTTCTTCTTCTTCTTCTTCTTCTTCTTCTTCTTCTTCTTCTTCTTCT
>NW_026596057.1:29596289-29668265 GCF_907164565.1 Psammomys obesus
TTCTTCTTCTTCTTCTTCTTCTTCTTCTTCTTCTTCTTCTTCTTCTTATTCTTATTCTTATTCTTATTCTTATTCTTATTCTTGTTCTCCTTCATCTTGCCAGTACCACGTTGTTTCTCTTAGTGGCTCTGTAATGTTTCTGAGGTCTTAATGGTAATTCCTCCAACATTATATATATTTTTTTCTCTGTATTGATTTGTCTTTCTCTGGTGTTTTGTAATTCCACACAAAGTCTAGGATTTTTTTTCTATTTCTGTGAAAATTGAGGTGGATAACTGCATGGGATCTATAAATGGATTTGAGAAGAATGGTCATTTTCACAATATAAATTCTAGTAATTCATGAGCATGATATATCTTTCCATTTTCTAGTATATTTATATCTTTTTTCTTAGATATTTAATTTTTTCACTGTAGAGGTCTTTAATCTCCTTGGTTTGATTTATTCCTGAGTATTTTTATTTTCTTTGAGGATATTTTGAATGAGACTATTGGGTTTTTTTTCCTATTTTTCAGTGAAAAGTTCACTTGTAATACTCATCGGCATGAAACAATGTTTGAATATGAGTCTGAGCTAGAGAGGTGATAATCAATTTATCTAGATACAATGTAGAGATTAAAACTTGGTGAAGAAGTAGCTGTCTAACAGCAAATATCTTGTTCTTCTATATCTTGTTAATGGACAGAAAAGTTAGAGAAGCTAAGCCCATGTCGTCTAGGTCAACATGGCTGCATTAGTCAGACCTAAACAAAGATAACAACAAGACCTTTGAAACTTTCCATGTTAACATGGAAGGGTGGAAACTTACGGGACCTCAGATATAGACAAAAAACCACAATCAACTAAGGAGTCCTAAAGCACAGGAAATAGTCTTCATCAGGGGAAAAATACTCAAATTAATTGACCAAAACTAAGAGGGCAACTCTGAAACCCTGAAATAATAGATAAAAGTTACGTATGGACTGAGCTTGTTGTGTTTATAAATTTAAGAGTACACCACACACACACACACAATTCAGATAAGGTGACCACAGTAAAAGAACCTAATTTAGTTTTGATTCTTAATTTTTTCTCATCACCAAATCTTTTCATGTGAAAATATCAATAGTTCAATGGAGTTTCCTGTTCCAAATATAACATCTTTAAGGCTTTTAATATAGCATCCTTGTCTCTGTGTCAAAATTGTACTGAATTATTCAATATATTCACATTTTTTCTTTATTAATTACACTTTATTCACTTTGTATCCCCCCTGTGGTTCTCTCTCTCCTCCTGTCCCAATCCCTCCCTTCCTCCACTCTCTGCATGCATGCCCCTCCCCAAATCCACTGATAGGGGAGGTCTTCTTTTTCTTCCTTCTGATCCTAGTCAATTAGGTCTCATCAGGAGTGGCTGCATTGTCTTCTTCTGTGGCCTGGTAATTCTGCTTCCCCCTCAGGGGGAGATAATTAATGAACAGGCCAATCAGTTCATGTCAGAGACAGTCCCTGTTCCTATTACAATGGAACCCACTTGGATACTGAACTTCCATGGACTACATCTGTGCAGGAATTCTAGATTATCTCCATGAATGTTCCTTGTTTGGAGTGTCAGTCTCAGAAAAGGCTGCTGTGCCCAGATTTTTTGGTTCTGTTGCTCTCCTTGTGGAGTTCCTTTCACATTTTTAAAAAAGACTAAAACCTCATTCAACTCACAGTTACTTTTTTCCTCTTTTTTTAATTTTTATTAATTACACTTTATTCACTTTGTATCCCCCCCATAAGCCCCTCTCTCCTCCCCTCCCGATCCTACCCTCCCATCTCCTTCTTCACACATGCCCCTCTCCAAGTCCACTGAAAACGGAGGTCCTCCTCTCCTTCCTTCTGATCTTAGTCTATCAGATCTCATCAGGAGTGGCTGCATTGTCATCTTCTGTGGCCTGGTAAGGCTGTTCCCCACCCTCAGGAGGAGGTGATCAAAGAACAGGCCAATCAGATTATGTCAGAGGCAGTCCCTCTTCCCATTACTATGTAACCCACTTGGACACTGAACTGCCATGGGCTACATCTGTGCAGGGGTTCTAGGTTATATCCATGCATGGTACTTGTAGTATGAGTCTCTGGGAAGACCCCTGTGTTCAAATTTCTGGTTCTGTTGCTCTCCTTGTGGAGTTCCTGTCCTCTTTAGATCTTACTGTTTCCCACTTCTTCCATAAGATTCCATGCACACTGCCCAACAGTTGGCCATAAGTCTCAGCATCTGCTTTGATAGTCTGCAGGGCAGAGCCTTTCAGAGGCCCTTCGTGGCGGGTTTCTAGCTTGTTTCCTGTTTTCTTCTTTGATGTCCTTCCTGTTTGCCTTTCGGGATGTGGATTGAGCATTTTAGCCAGGGTCCTCCCTCTTGATTAGTTTCTTTAGATATACAGATTTTAGTAGGTTTATCCTATGTTATATGTCTATATGAGTGAGTATATACTGTGTGTATATTTCTGCTTCTGGGACAGCTCACTCAGGGTGATCCTTTCCAGCTCCTACCATTTACCTGCAAATTTCATGATATCCTTACTTTTCAATGTTGAGTAATATTCCATTGAGTAGATGTACCACAATTTCTGCATCCATTCTTCAGTTGAGGAGCATCTGGGCTGTTTCCAGCTTCTGGCTATTGCAAATAAATCTGCTACAACATGGTTGAGCAAATGTCCTTATTGTGTACTTGAGCCTCTTTTGGATATATGCCTAGGAGTGCTATGGCTGGATCTTGAGGAAGCACTATTCCTAGTTGTCTGAAAAAGCGCCACATTGATTTCCGGAGTGGTTGTAAAAGTTTAGATTCCCACCAGCAGTGGAGGAGGGTTCCCCTTTCTTCACAGCCTCTCCAGCATGTGTTGTCCCTTGAGTTTTTCATCTTGACCATTCTGATGGGTATAAGGTGAAATCTCAGGGTCATTTTGATTTGCATTTCCCTGATGGATAATGACTTATATTAACAAATTAACAAGCATTTTTAACCTGGTGGATGTTGTGATATTGAGGAAAGCTATGAGCAACTGTTGTGCATGGAACATTAAATTTAAAGTTGGAAAATGTAGTCATGAGGATCTACCTCTTTTACAATACTGCTTTTATTGTTTTAAATAAATATGACAGTAATATCACTTTTTTTAGCAAGCTCTGTTCACTTTGCCCATAAATTATATAATTAAACACAAGACACAATAGCAGGCTCATCAAGTTTCACACAGGCTGTCAACCGACTTCCTGCTATCCAATTTTAGTATTATGCAGTCAAATTATTTTCACATCAATAAAAAATGAATTTTTATAATGTATCCTTGATTTAGTAATCTGTTTTAATAACTAATATAAATTTAACATGCAATTGAAAATTTTGTCAGAGGAAAAGAAGTCATATAAGTTCATATTTATATAAATGAAATAATATTTATTGGTGTTCTTTTATAAAGAAAATGAATATATTTATTAATACTAACTATATTGATTAAAGGTAGACTTTCCAAAGTCATACACAAGGAACCAAATGTTTAAATCTAGTTCATATCAGTTAACTTTAGTTAACTCTGTACTGTTCTGATTTACTATCATCTTGGTTCTAGCTACTTTATACAAAAGATAATTTTCTTCAGACACATTTGAGCTACATTAATTTGGAGTCAATGAAATTTTTACTTTATTTCAAAGTAAAAATATGGTATTGCAACTTTGACTTTACTACCACCATTCAACAAGTATCCATATTTCAATAATTGTTATCTAAATATAATCATGACAAATGGTAGCCTTTATTACTTTACTCATAATGATAATATGTGGGCTGAACGGGGCACATGACATTCCTAAACAATATGATTACAACACAAATAGTTGTTAAATCTTTGGGCACATTCCTTTTTCCTGGTTGTTTTCTAGCAAGTTCCTCGGAGATGAACCTTCATCTTAGAGGGAAGCAGGATGGGCATTTCATCTTGAAGAAATCTCCTTGAGACAGGAAGTGAACAACCCAAAGGTTGCCAAAAGTCCCTGAAGCTGACAAGAGCCTCCTGCCCCTCAGGATATGTAATAAACCGTGATAACTGTTCAGAGAATCAATACTCTGAAATCAGCCAAGCCATGAAAAAGAAAAAAAAAAAAAAGAAAGAAAACAAAGCCCATATCCTGGAAAACTCAGGCCAAATATGGCATCTAAGTGACACACTCTAGCCTACTGGGCTTCTTGCAGTCTGTGCTGGACAGTCAGTGGTGCCAGTTGTGAGCTGTCACCCCTGCTTCAGAGCTGTGGGTCATACAGCTGTCTCTGAGACATTTCTCCTTCTATAAATAAGCCCTCACACACAATTCTATAACTCCAAAAAAAAAAAAGTTATTTTTTTAAGCTATTGGACTTTGGTAGCATTCTTTCCTTGGCCTATCCCCCAGTGTCCTCTCTGAGGCGAGTAGGGAATAGGACTAGTGTTACATAGCACTCGTCGGCAGTGTTGCTTGACTATGTGTATGGTGTTCTCTCTAGAATGGGGGGGGAGACCTAACAAAACACGATCAGGCAGCTCATTATACTAGAAGGCGTTTATGCACTTCTTTCTACTTCATAGCCGGATTTCAGCTTTTTACATTATCAGATAACAAAGCTGAAATCTGAGTTCTAGGACTTAAGAAGTAACAGAGACAATGTAGAAAATGAGAGTTGATTTTCTACCACTAGATGGAACTGAAAACCTGTCCAGTATTAACTGCATAGGCAATACAATTGTTGAGACTGAAGGGAATAGAAAAGGCTATGCAACCTGATTTTCTCACATGACTGACAGTGAACTTTACAAAACACATCATGAAAGGAATGGATCGCACTCAGTAAGGAGTTAAAGTGATCCAAAGTTGAATGTGAACAATGGATAGGTTGGCCAAAATTCACCGATATTAAAGTAGATTTCTCTCACGGCATTTCAGTGTGAGCCTGCTGAGACACTCACATAATTCCTGTTAATTACTGGGGAAATTTGACAAAGACTAAATACTGATATTTGGGTAGAAAATTTTATACAGTTTTAGAACTTTCAGGAAAAAAAAATATCTAGTGAAAAAATTCCTAGTGAAACTGCACTATCAGCTCCCAAACATCGTTTTCCTCATACTCTCATATTTTAGATCTGTTCTTCAGAATTAACATACATGTGGAGTCAACGTGAGCTTAGTGTTTGCTGTCCCAGAGCACAGATGTGCTCTTACAACATACCAACAGTTCAGCTTCTGTTCAAGGGCTTCCTGGACTGTAGCACGCTCCACTGCTGTGTCTGGACCTTCAAATTAGCACATCACAGTGGATTCTCCAGGAAAACTACATTCAACAGCAATTAATAATGCACAAGGGAATGAAGGAATCGCGGAAGTTTCTATTGTTGCTATTTGAGTTCAATAATATGCTTATTCTTTTTGCCCTTTAAAAAATATTTCTAACTGGGGAAGCTTTGGTACCTTCCTCTTGTTGTCATTGAACTTGTTCTTTATTTTGCAAGATCATCTTACCATAAATTTATTGATAAAAATAAGTCTATTGGGAGAAATTTGCTGCACATTCCAACCCCGCTTGTAAAGGGCTGGTTCAGCTGTAGAGTGCTTGCCTAGGATCAAGGAGGCCCTGAATTTAATTCGCAAGACCCTCAAAAGCTTATCAGTGTAGAGAGTCTGTGCTACATCTCGCTGCCCACAAATCAGAACACTATCTTTATGAGATATGAAATAAAAGGAAAATTTCCAAAGACATTATTCCAGAAACTACTTTATAGTTTCTGTATCTCTTTCATCCACAAAGAAGTTAAGTGAATTTTAAAAAAAGCAAAGTCTGATCTTTAGACTGTAAACAGTTGATATAGAATCAAAGGACACAGCTTAAAATAAAATAATTGTTTTCCTTTAGTAGCCAACAAAGAATTATTTACAGATTTGTTCTATGGGTAATTAGATTATTACAGTGTCTATTAATTCAGATATTTTTTAGCTTCCTTACTTTCCTAATTATCAGTTTCTTCCAGCTAGTTTGCCGCTATTGAAATCCCAATGTGTATTTAAGTCTAGACTCCTACAGGAGAAAGATTATGTGATATTTTCCTAAGAATTTTTATCCATCAAGAATATAATATTTTTTACAATAAAAAATTCGTAAACTTTACAGTGTTCTTTCTCTAGTGAGGAGAGATTTCTACCACTTATAATTTGCATTTGCCCAGACCATGTCATTTTAAATATTTTTCATTTTTCTTCTGGTCTTAAAAATTCATACCTTTAATATTTTAATCTTATCTTTCAGGAATGTGTTCTGAAACTTACTAGCTCTCTCAGGTTGATCGTCTGTGCAAATATTCACATCCTCATGCATTTTGTCTCTGCACATGTATTTGGAATACTCAGCAAAGACATTAGTGTTTATAATATAAAATATTTCAGAAAATATTAACAATAAGAGCAACAATAAATATTAACAATAAGCCTTCACTCATTAACTCTTTTCTACATGTTTTTCTTTTTAATCTTTCTAATAGTAATAATTATATTTATTTTGAAATATTTTGAATTTCAGGACTTATTTGTAAAAATCCTTTTCTCAGATCATCCTGAGTGAGATATCTCAGAAGAAGAAAGACACACACAGTATATACTCACTTATAAGTGGGAACTAGACCTATATGATAGGATAAACATACTAAAATCTGTACACTTAAAGAAGATAAACAAGAAAGAGGACCCAGGGTAAGATGATTAATCTTCACATAGAAAGACAAATGGGATGGACACTGGAAGTAGGAGAAAACAAGTAACAGGACAGGAGCCTACCACAGAGGGCCTCTGAAAGACTCTACCTAGCAGTGTATCAAAGGAGATGCTGAGACTCAAAACTAAACCTTCAGCAGAGTGCATGGAATCATATGAAAGAAGGGGGAGTTAGTATGACCTGGAGAGGACAGGAGCTCCACAAGGACCAAAAATATCTGGGCACGGAGCTCTTTCTTGAGACTGTTTCCCCAACCAAGGACCATGCACGGATATAAATTAGAACCCCTTCTCAGATGTAGCCCATGGCAGCTCAGTATCCAAGTGGGTTCCCTAGTTAGGGTAACACGGACTATTTCCAACATGAACTCAATGGTTGGCTCTTTGACCTCCTCCCAGATGGAAGGGGAGGAGAACTTCCCCTATCAGTGTACTTAGAGACAGGCAGGGAGGAAATAAGGGAAGGAGGGTGGGATTGGGAGGGAATAAGGGAGGAGGCTATAGCTTGGATACAAAGTTAATAAACTATAACTAATATAAAAAATAAAAGATCCTTTTCTCTAAAAATTATTGTAAAAAATCAGCTTCTATAAATCATATCATCAAAAATTTTCATTAAATATTCTAAAAATTAAAATCTAAAAATTAAAAAATATCCACAGCATTTTATAAATTTGAACATCCATTCACATGGCTTTATAATTCCTTAGAATTTTTTTACACTAATACTGAAATGTCTTTATTTTTGAAGCAACACTAAAACATTTTAATGTATTTTTGTTTACATTTATCATAATACTTTATTTCATATATGTATATATGCATATATTCATAATATATATATACGACTTTCTTTTAATTGTCATTAGTCTTTAATTATTTTTAAAATTTTAACCATGTCTATAAAAACTCCAAGTCAAGGCTCTTTCCATGCATCATCCGCATTCAAGTAGAAGTCACTGTCCTAGATGAATATAGTAGCAGGACTCCTTCCAATAAGGTGTCACTCCACAAATTAAAAGTCAGACTTAACATTTTGAATGTTAGACATTGTGTGAGTAAGAAGTCCATTTCTCTGTAAGAGCATCTTTAAAATGGCTGGTCTCTGCTCACATTGAAACTAATGCAAGGGGTCTACTTAGTGGAAAGATTCCCAAGAGTCCCAAGTGTTCTCACTACCGAGAACCAAGGCCTAACTCGAAATTACTCTACAGAAAATATACTTCAGGCAGTTCTTTGAATATATTTTAGGAGTGGGAAATGTCTCAGTGGGTAAAGTACTTGCTCTGAGTGCATGAGGATGGAGTTGTGGTGCCTAGGACTCAGTTAACACAGCTAACCCAATGCTGAGGGAGAAAGGCGGATCCCAGGGCCTAAAGGGCCTGCTACTTTTGGCCAGAGAGCTCTGGGTTCAGTGAGAGATCTTATCTCAAAGCAAAAGAAAAAAACAAACAGAAAAGGTATGACTGTTCTTAGCACATACGTAGAAATTAATGAAAATTTGGGAGAGTCCAGAATCACTGTCCTCCTCCTTACGTGGGATGCCCTCAACATTCATCCTCTAGTAGGAAGTAAAAAGAACAATTTACAAAACATCGTCTTGATTTCAGATCCATAACTCACTGTTTGTTAAACACATTTAAGTAAATTATAATTCTTTTCCCTTAGTCTCTCATTATATATAGTCTCTCATTATACTTAGGGAACTTCCTTTTATGGTTCAAAGCTGATTCAAATTCAGAGCAATCTGATACATCCCAACTATTGGCATGAATAATGGGTCCTTGTAAAAAAAATATGAAAATAGTTATATGATTAATTAAATTAATTAAATATTTTAATTTTTACAATTTCAGGTAAAAAACACTTAACACTTATAATCATTTGATAAATGAGTGTGTTTAATTTGGGGATGACAATCATTTAATTTTCCATGTAAAACACTTTAAAATTGAATTAAAAGACATAAAGTATAAAACATAAGAGATATAGAAGCCTAGAAGAAGACACCTGACATTGATTTTTGCCCTCTCCAAACACAGAGGAAGAGAGATAGAAGATAGATAGATAGATAGATAGATAGATAGATAGATAGATAGATAGATGATCAGTCATATACACGCACCAAAAAACAAAACTGTATTAAGAAAAATCTTGTCGTCTTACTTTTTTCCAGTAATACATTTCTAGTAAAATAATAGCAAAGTAATGCCTGAGTGGTGAAGCAGTGAAGAAGAGGAATGATCCTTCGTTCTTCCTACAGAGCCAGGTTATTGCTCTCCTTTTATAGGAGTCTTTATTACCAGAGCATCATGAAGGCAAGACTGTCGTATTGTGTCACTTTCTAAAATATTCTGGTAAGTACTTTCCTCGAAATGTTGCTATTACTTACTTTTCGCTTCTCAAAACCTCAAGGAAAACTGTCACTTCTTTTACTACTTTGGTCTGGAAACATTATGTTTAATTATTTCTTTATTGTTTTCAACATAATCGCAAAAGGAGAAAAGTTAAATACATAAGGTTCATAAAATGCTTGTAAAGAGAGGCTTCAAAAACATATTTAGCATATCATTTACTTCAATTATTCAATTAATAGTTATTGAACATCTATATTGTAAAAAAGAACTTTCCAGAATTATAAAAAATGTAAGACATAACCTTCAGTGTGAATTATTTCATAATCAAGAAGACAGGAACAAAAATACCTGTGCACAAAGGGCATACTGCATATATATTGGTCAAATATAAAAAAGATTCATTGCAAGTTTATAAAAAGGATGAATATCATCAAATTGGTAAGTTTAGACATATCCATAAGGAGAAAGAACCTTTGATATAACAAAATTTTTAGGAAGGGAGCAGTGAATTTAAGGCAAAGGAACCACGTTTTAAAAATATACAGAAGGCGGAAACTACAAAGTATATTTAGGCTATGTTATTTGAAGAAAGTGCTATACACAAGAGAAGCATGGGAGATAAAGGTGTAAAAATAAACCAGGACTCATGCACAGACAGCCTTAAAGACATAAAATGGAAGTGCTTCAGTCTCATTTGATCATGAATGCTTCGCTATTAGAGACTCGCCAAACAAGACGACCGTAAGGCTCTCCACAAACTTCTCAAAATGTGTTATTAGTTACTTAGGAGACGCTTCCACGTAAGCACATGGACATGTTGGGACTTAAAATAAAAAGCCATTCTGTGCAAACTCTCAATATGCATCAGCTCACATAAAAGAAAAGTTTCGGGATGGTTAAAGAGCACATTTCCCTTTACTCCAGTCAGCTCCACTTTTGAAGCTCTTGTTGCAGTTGCTCTTATTTGTTTGTTTTGAGACCAGAGCCTTTTGTAGTCCAGGTTTTAGTTAGCACTCCCTATAACATGGAATATTGCTTTGAGTTTCAGATAATCCAGACAATGCCTTCAGGCATCTGGATTGCAGCTGTACACCAACACAACTGGTTACTTATTTATGTTATGAACAAAATGGATAAAGGACCACCAGGCACAAACTAAATATTTTGCTTCCTAACTTTTGGGATCACAGAAACACATTTCTGTGGAAGTGTCTGGATTGAATACACAGTGGAAAACAAGAACAGCTTGTGGACAGGATCCAACAGAAACCACCCGACTCCTCCCTTCTGACCATGTTAGAAGCCAAACTGCCCTCTCTGTATCCACATGTCCAAGCTCAGGACGAGGCTGCATTTGGCAATCAAGTCTCTAGGGAGGTGTTTTCATTACATTGGGATTGCGGCAATGAGGCCTGATCCAAGTTGACATGTGTTCCTAAAAGAAGGTGAAATGTGGGCACAGAAAAAACAGCAGAGGTGTGGGCTCATTTAGGACCCACCATCTGAGGAGCTCACAAAAGGCAATCGAGGAGACAGAACACTGATATAGGCCTCCTGGCTTGAAGAACTGTGAGAAAATGAATTTCTTCTGCTTAAGTTCCCCAGTCTGTTGTATTATTTTTTATTAAATATTCTTGTTATTATAGCAGTTGAAATACACACACACACACACACACACACACACACACACACAAAGATGACATGGGGGAGAGAGGGAAAAAGAGAGAGAGAGTAAGCTTGACACCAGCATTATCTATGTACTTTTCCTGGATCTATCAATGAGCTTATATTTACAGCCTAAAAGTCACTTAAGGGAATCTAACAAACAGCCTGTCAGAACTGAATAAGCGAAAGGAGCCCCTTTAGGCCATTAACAAGTTCAGCCATTATCAAGTTCAGTGGGATAGTTAGTAGAGAACGGAGTCCTAAGAATAAGTGTTAGCCACTGAGCTTCTGTCACATACGGGAAAGCGACATTCTACTGCAGCTGTACACAGAGCCAAAGTGGAGCAGTGGCTATTAAGTAGCCAGTTGTGATCATTAGATAGGTTTAAACTTGCTGGGAGGGAATTGAGCTCAGGACCTTTGGAAGAGCAGTCAGTGCTCTTAACCTCTGGAAAAGATCATCCTGAGTGAGGTATCCCAGAAGCAGAAATAAGTGGATATTGGATAGATAATATAGGATAAACCTACTAAAATCTATACACCTAAAGAAACTAATCAAGGAAGAGGACTGTGGCTAAGATGCTCAATCCCCATTAAAAAAGGCAAAGAGGTTGGACATCAGAAGGGAGAGAAAACAGAACACAGGACAGGAGCCTACCACAGAGGGCCTCTGAAAGGCTCTACCCTGCAGTGTATCAGAGCAGATGCTGAGATTTATAGCCAAACTTTGGGTGGAGTGCAGGGAATTTTAAGAAAGAAGGGGGAGACAGTAAGACTTGGAGAGGACAGGAGCTCCAAAAGGAGAGCAACACATCCAAAAAATCTGGGCCCAGCGGTCTTTTCTGAAACTGATACTCCAACCAAGGAACATTCATGGAGATAATCTAGAACCCCTGCACAGATGTAGCCCATGACAGTTCAGTGTCCAAGTGAGTTCCATAGTAATGGGAACAGGGTCTGTCTCTGACATGAACTGATTGGCCTGCTCTTTGATCACCTCCCCCTAAAGGGGGAGCAGCCTTACCAGGCCTCAGTGGAAGAAAAATGCAGCCACTCCTGATGAGACCTGATAGACTAAGATCAGAAGGAAGGAGAGGAGGACCTCCCCTATCAGTGGACTTGGGGAGAGAAATGGGTGGAGAAGGAGGAAGGAGGGTGGATTGGGAGGGAAGGAGCGAGGGAACTCCAGGGGGATACAAAGTGAATAAACTGTAATTAATAAAAATTAAAATTATAAAGGAAAGGTTTATTTCCTCACTATGTTGCAGCTGAAGTTTGGCATACTGGGAGTGATGTGAAGCAAAGGCATTAAAAGATATGTGAGAGAAGCCATGGAAAAACACACCAAAATATACGGGTGGGATGAGAGCATGAGATAATTTTTTTTTTAAGCTGTATCACGTTTTTATTTTGAGGCAAGGTCTCATAGTGCCAACACTAGCTTCAAAGTTGTTACGTAGCCAAAGATGACCTTGAACTTCCTCTTACCTCTCTCATAGGAACGTTGGGATTGCAGATGCGCACCAATATGGTGACAGTTTGTTTTAAATGTGGTGCTGTGGATAGAGCGCAGGGGTCCCTGAATGCTAAGCAAACTCTCCAGCAGCTTAGCTACATTTCTAGCAGATAAAGTTCAGCTTAAATATATATGTATATATATATTGATTTAAATTAGCAGATACACTGAAACCAAACATATTCAAAATTTAGGATGTGTGTGTGTGTGTGTGTGTGTGTGTGTGTGTATGTACATTTGTATGAACTTGTGTGTGTGTGTGAGAGAGAGAGAGAGACTTTAAAGTTAAGTCATAGTACCCCACACTGTCACTGGTACTCTATTCTAAACACTGAACTAGGTTTTCCAGATTGGAAAATATAGTCTTCTGTCACAGTTTGGAGTGTGAACCTTCCTATGGAGCTAAAGATAGTTCCTTTGAGCATGCTCTCCCACCCTTTTCTTCCTTTCCTTTCTGGCAGTCAGGATGGTAATTATAATCCCTATTACTTTTGAGAAACTTTGTGTTCCACCCACACGGCAGCTGATTCCCTGGGCTCTCTGCACCAAGCTCAGGAAAATATAAAGCCTCTCACTCATTTTCTGCATTCCCCTCCTTTTCTTCACTCCCTGGTGGGTTTCCTTGGGCCTTTTCCTGGAGACAAAACACTGGGTTTTCCTTTTTTTTTCTCATGGGTGTTTAAACATAGCGAATGTGTGGGTGCTTGGGTAATATGCACAGGGGATGGTAGATTCTGCCCAGCATAGCACAGAGACTCCCCAAAGCAGGGCATAGCAAGCATCGTTTGCTTCACTTTTGCCTTGGTGTGTGTTTTCTCCAAATAAATATTTTCTGAAATATTTCACTGAGCGAACTCCCCCAGTCAACACAGAGCATTACAAGTATTTAAAATTTTTCCAAATTAACCTGTATAAAATGGTTGAATATAAAATCATCAGTGTTTGCTTCTTTCACTACTGTGACATTTTGCAGTCCATCAGTATGCATGCTTTCTATGTAGATTTTTTTCTCCTCTCTATTCATAAGGGAAAAAAGTGTTTGCAGAAACAAACAAACAAACAAACAAACAAAAAAACCTAAGAAACTAAGCTGGATCTTTGTGAATCCTGTGAGGGGCCATGATATGTCTGAGATCTTTTTATTGGTGATGTTTGAAATAATTGCTTGCTTAAGGTGTGTTTGTCAGGTTTCTCCTGTAAAATTATAAGTTTTAAATGGGGGCAGCTAGCTAATAAAGATCTGGGAGAGTCATGTGAAAAACACTGTTGTTCTGTTTCTCCTCTAATTTTCACCCACTTCTATTAGCACACATTGGTAAAAGGACAATATTCACATGATATTTTCCTGAGGTTAGCTTCATATTTTTATTCTTTTATACTTAATATCGGAATCTTTTAGAAATAATGATGTAAATTTTCTTCCTTAAGTTTTTAATATATCAGTGTAAATTCTTGGTATTTGCTTTATTTCACAATTTAAAATACTTTTTTGTTGCCTACATTTTAGCTCCATTAGGAGACATTTAGTTTGGACCTTGCACCATTTTCTTGACCCATTACACCACGCAAGTCCTTGTTTCCGCCCTCAGAGTTTCTCGGTCCAGGTCCTGTTTTTCCTACACCGGTCCTTAATTGATATTCCATTCCCTTTACTTCAGAACAATATATAAGAAACAAGCTATAGTTGTTCCTAGCAGGAAGTCATTGCTACTAGGCTCTCTTGAAACACTGTGGAAAATTTCACGTAGTATATTGTAACAGACATATATAGCTGCACATCTATACAGCTGTCTATCTTTTTCATGTGTTCATAAAAAACAAGTGATTATACTGGCTCCAATTTCACTCATAGGAAGTGTCACATATTAGAAAAGGCTGGGAATAAGTAAGCTGTACTTATATAATATATGACAGTATATTTTGTAGAACAAAAGACCAGTAAAATAATCTTAATATACAACTCAAATAGGGCAGATAACCTGGATGATAGAATTGTACTAATGCTAAGCCCTCACTTGAGAAGTACACTGTAACTAAAAAGAAGTATAAATATTAATTACTTAAAGCACTGAAAATAGTATGTGGAACTGCTTATGCTAATTTTTGAACTTTTTTTTTGGCAAACCAAAATTGCTTTACGTAAACAGACAAGAATAGCAATTAAAAACAAACTTTTAACCTAGTATTTCTCAAACTTCCTTGATTATGGAATTTTATTTCTCCTGAAAAGATATTTGCTTCATGCAGGATTTTTTAGATTGCGTTTGATAATTTTATATCTACTTTGATACATGTATACTCATAAAATACAGAGTAATATGTACTCTCATGATATCAGTGCTGCCATTTCTTTTGAACATATGAATTAATAATATTCAGTAAAGTATAAGCCATAGGGGGTGTAGTAAGATGGCTTTGTGGATGCTAGTCAGTGCTGCTAAGCCTGAAAACCCTAGTTGAATACCTAGTAACCATATGATGGGAGGAGAGAACTGACAGGCATGAGTTTTCCTCTGACCTCCAAATGTACATTTTTATGCATACAAACACACACATACACACACACACACACACACACACACACACACACACACACCATGCTCACAAATTAAAGGCATGTAGTCAATATTTCTAAGCATTTCTAAGTCAATATTTTTAAGTCAATATTTCAAGATTTTTCTATTATATATATAGATATATTGAATATTATATATATATATTGAATATTTTTCTCCTATAGTAATTTTTCTATAGTAATTGTCCATTACGCACAGTCTTTCTTCAAGGATATATGTAATTATATTTTATTACATGTTGAAAGCACATAAAATTATTGTATGCAACATAATTATCCATGAGTAAATGCAAGCTAAAGACACAGTGAGGCATCTTCACACCCACCTATAATAGCTGGAAGCAAAAGGGAAGACAAAGTACTGAAGAAACTGTGATGAAACTGGAGCCCTGATACATTGCTAGTAAAACTCAAAATACCATACGCTATTTATAAATATTCTGACAGCGTCGAGTAAATGATAAACACAGTGGCCATATGATCTAGCACTTCTACTCTTAGATTTGAAATCCCACATGAATGAAAGCAACACATAGCGGCAACTCCAGCATCTGTCACAGTGTTGGAAGCAGCCTGTATGCTGACCCTGTGTTATGTGAGAAAACAAAAGGTGGTCTCTCCTGTGTGGGGACAACATCGGATTTAAGCACACCAGTCATTGGTGTCACAGTGTAGATGGGCTTTGGAAATGTGACTCTATGTGACGGAGCCAGGCCAGCAATACAGGGCCCACTGAAGGGGCTAGAACTGAAAAACCAGCATAAACAGGAGTAGGTTAGTGGCTGGTCAGGGCTGAAAGGGTGCAGGGAAATTGTTAACCAATAGTTAAGTTTCTGTACAGTATCTCTAATTTAAAAAGTTGTTGACTACAGATAATATGACTATAACCAAATGCTAAACGTTAATCATCTCAGTGAACTCCCTGGCCTGAAAATTAAAACTCAGTGGTGATTCTATAAAGAAATTTATGGTTGAATTTTACACAGTAAGAAAGAATTTTACAGTTCTCCTTATTGAATGGAAATAATTAGTTATGTGATAAATGTTTTTTAATAAGCAAAAATTCATTGGGCTATACTGTCAGGTACATTGTAAAGTGTTGCCTCAAAACAACAATACGTAACAGAAGCTGCACAAGATAAGTGCACTTTATCACTTATTACAGCCGTTAAATGATGTCAGTGAATTTTACTCTTTATGAACATCAGTAAAGTTGGACTAAATTTTCAGCATTATAGTTGTAAAACTCAGTGACAAGCTAATACAGAAAATAATGGATACACTTCATTATTTCTCTATTCAATTAATTATCGTTTAAATGATTTTCCTGTTTTTTAAATTTGATCAAACTACCAACTACTTCTTGACAACAAACTATTTCACTCAGGCCTTCTTTACCTTCTTCCATTGTGGAGACTAAACACATGTGACTGTACAGAATAGAAATAATTCTTTTAGGAAGTTGTGAAAATTGCTCCGGGGGATCTTTATCATCATAGCAGAATGGAAAAGTAATTAGAGAAAAGATAGTGAAGTCTACTTTAAAATGCCACTGGACATTTACTGTTTTTATATTAGTGACTCTTATTTACCATAAATTCTCAGAAATATCTTTACTCATCATTAACCTATTTGGTTTGGTAGGTCACTTAAATAGCAACCATTTAACTTATGGAAAAAACAATACCCCCCCCCCAAAAAAACCACCTTGACCAAAAGCACACAGTAGAATCTAATTAGATTATCAAGTCAGTAACATGAAGTAATACACATTGCAGCACAGCATTTGTGCTCTAAAATTAAAGCAATATTTCTCCTCAAATTTTCTGTCATTGTTCAAATCAAAACAGATTTCCCATATCTGAAATAATAGCAATATGCAAAAGAATATCAAAATGTTCTAATGATATCGCCCTCCCCCATGTACTTTGAAATGCACATAATAAGGTTTACTCCATTACATATAACTATAAAAAACCAGAAAAGCACAACTTTGAGGTCAATTATATACATTAATTTTTAGCATAAAGTGTAGACATAAAGTTATTGTGTAATTCAAAAGCTGATTTCTGTACCCCCCCCCATATCTGGTTACAATACTCGTTCTGAGAATTTACTGTCTCAAAGTTGTGTAAGTACTGCTCCCAAATGTCCACTGATGTACCAATAAACCAGTTTACAGCCAATCACTGGGCATGGGAGAGAATGTACTGGATTTCCTAACCTCCAGGGAAGAGGAGTTAGAGAAAGGAAGTATGGGATTCAGCCATGGTTAGAAGTCCAGGAGACATCAGGAGAGATTCTGCTGAGCAGAGAAAGCTCCAAAGTGCAAGTATCTCTGGGATTTATGTTGGGAGAGAGCTTAGAAGGTTAATAATAGAGTAATAAAGAATAGAGGTTAATCTATTACTCTTATTGCTCAGTTATTGTACGGGGAAGCTTGATAAACAAACAATATAATAGAGTCTCAATTATTTACATGATATCTGGGATAAGGGAAAAACAGAACACACTTTCATAAAAATAACTTTAACAATAAAATTTATTTAAAATATTACTACTGATAAAAACCCATTTGGTAAACTTTTATTTGCTGTGAAAGTATTAATCATGGAAATGATGTTGAAACTTAGAATGTAGATCATAAAAAATATATCATTTTAATGTATAAGAACAATAACCAGTAAGATCAAAACTATCTTGGCCTTCTTAAGAAGTTTATATCTTTCAAATGTAGAGAAAGTAAACAAAATCAAAGGTAGGCACATATCTACTTGTATATCTTGGCTTACTACAGCTCTAAATCACACAACTACCAATTAAATTATCTTAAGAAAAAATATACTTACTGCCCTCTAGAGGTATGAACCAGTAGTGTTATGAGTGTAGATGTTGCTGGGCATATACAGTTTAAAGCTAACATGGCGTATTTAAACTCTTCTTCACAAACAACATGATCTGTTTAAAATAAAATAGGTAAATTAGAATAATTTACCTTTGAAAGTAATATATTTAAATATGAAAAATAAAACAATGAATGAAACTGCAAAAGCCTCAGTA
Source organism: Psammomys obesus (assembly GCF_907164565.1). Classification (NCBI taxonomy): domain Eukaryota; kingdom Metazoa; phylum Chordata; class Mammalia; order Rodentia; family Muridae; genus Psammomys; species Psammomys obesus. The sequence goes on from NW_026596057.1 coordinate 29,614,224, forward strand.
TGGACACAGTCATTTTAGAGTCATTTTAACAGGAGCAATGCTATCCCCAGTGCTATCCTTTTCTCTGAAAGGAAAGCAGTAGCTGGCTTGAGATGCACTCTGTAAAACGTATCAGATGGTTTGTAAATTCCCTATTAGATGCTATTATTCAGTACTACAAATACAATAGTACTGATTCTCTAAAAACACAGCCACAAGCATTACTCTTTGACATCATGAAAACATGTGGTATTCGATTTGGCTAACAAAGTAAGAAGTTTTTTGCTCTCAGAGCCACGCTAACAATCTTATAAATTAATATCAAGATGGATTGAAACAGAAAGTGTACTGTAAGTCAACTAAAGTTCCTAAACTCAAAAGTGGAGAGGGTCCAGCAAGGAACCATAGCAAGTGGCACCTAAAACTCAGTGACATAAAAGAAAAAGAGTGCTAGAAAAGAAGACAGAGGACAAATGCCAGCCACATCTTTAGGGAACACAGCTGCTTAGCCTAAGCATCTTGTTACCATTCGGGGATGATGGCCTAATATGACAGTTATTTGGTTTTCTACGCAGACCATGGTTTTACAAGAGGAAATAAACTACTGTTAATCTATAAGCAGCCAACACTGTGCCAAGTATATAGCATTGGTTTTAGAAATTGAAAGCCTAGTAAAGTTCTAAGAACTATATACATTCTGGGACAGGAAACAACAAATTTAGCTAAAGAAAAAAAAGAGGATTAAAGTTGTTAGTGAGTTTAAAAACTGTAAAAGAAGAAATTATAAACGCCAGGCAATATAAGCAGAGAAAACAGTGAGTGACCATTCAGAAATGGCGCAGCAACTGTCCTGCTGCAAATGTTACTCAGGTGACTTTCCGTTGACGTGCTTGAGCATAAATGCTGTGCTCAATTTTTAAATCTTGTGTAAATTTTGCTTTTATTTCTCTTTTCTAGAAGGTATGTAAGAAAGTTATACTAGTCATGATTTAGTCTAAAAAATATGAAGTATCTCCTAATAATCTTTTCTGTATCCCTTTTCACTCCCTTTAGCTGCTTTCTTTTTCCATCTCCTCCCCTTTTAAGTTATCACTCCTTTGAAATGGTAGTTGAGGAAGGCTTTAAAAATACACAGCAATGATTTTTAATGCTTTGCAAAAAGAGAGCAGATTCTATCTCCAATTTGAATGTTGAGATCTGTATAGAATTTTTGCAAAAGAACAGTGTATTTAAACCACCCTCTCAATATTTCTCAAAATAATTTTTGAATGTGCATGTCTAATCTGTGAGAGAATGGCAGCAAAGCTGTTAAAGGCAGAATGCAGTTGGTTTAGGCTCACATCTTAGCAATGCATATAGGACCATGATTTCAAACTAACACTTGCAACATATGATCTGAGAAAAATGTATATATATATATATATATATATATATATATATATATATATTTCATAATTAAGACAGGACTTTTTAAAAATCCAAACTATAAAAGAAAACTTGGAAGTTCAATTACCATATGCACTACCACATGCGGTTATTAATGTTTACTAAGAGACATAAAACATATTTCTTTAAATAGAAGAACTTGAAAATGAAGTGCACAGGTGATGCTATGGAAATATCTCAGCATGTTTTTTCTTCAATAGTTAAAAGTGACATATTGTGGGCTTTCTTTTTCCAACACTTATCAGAAATTTGGAGGAAACGGCTGTGAGGTAATTGTATGGCTGTGCTATTCTTTATTATAGCTATGTATTAGAATCCTTACATGACTCTTCGTCAGAAAGAGGCTTTGCAGCACCCATCAGACCTTCAGGCTTAAAGTACATTTGCCTTTAATATCCATACATAAACAGTAAGCAAGTAAGCATGTTCTGTAACTTCAGCATTATATGCTGAATTATCTATGGAAAATACTACATGTAAATTAAAATGTACTGTATTATATTTGGCTGAGCATGTCACTCACTATTATTACTTTAAGATTATTCAAACATTATTTATTATTATTTATTATCCACCAATTTCTGGTACGGTAATTGATGCAAGCATTCCTCTTTATATTGTTTTTTCTTACTTATTTTGCTTCAATGGAACAACTCATGCTTCATTATTATGTATGTTTACCTGTACTTTTTCATTAAAAGAAGTGTTAAAATTACTTATTGTACAAAAAGGCATGAAAGGTTAGTGAGATGGCTTACTGAATACAGTGCTCATGGTTCAACAAAGAAAGCCTGAAAACTTCAGGTTGATCCTAGAACCTACTTAAAGATAGAATGAGAGAATAGACTCCACAATGTTATCCTTAAACCTTCATACATAGGCACATCTCATGGATGTCTTCTAAAAAATGGGTAAACCCACACAATAAAATAATAATGATAATAATATAAGACATAATTAAAATCAGTATTTTGGGTGAATAAAGCATATATTTCTTGTGAAGTCCATGTCAGATAAAAAGTGACATGAACTTTTATGAGAAAAGATCTCTTTAATCTCTGTGGATGGTAGAAACAGGTAAAGGGTAAAAATAGAAGATCCAATTAGATAATAATATTGATTATCAGGAATGACAAAGTGTGAAAACTCAACCCACAAAGCGCAACATGTAAAGTAAAATTGGCGCTGTCCATAGACCTCCTCTTTAAAGTCTAAATACATCCTCAATGTCAAGATACTGAAATACTAACCACAAAGCTGTAACTTCAATTAAATTAGCTAAGATGTGTATAGAGAAAGTTAAATAGTAGTTTTTGCCTAATGTGTTCAAAGTCAAGGAATTGAACTTCACTACCCCAAAAATGAAAATTAAATTAAACAAACAAACAAAAAAACAAACAAAAGACACTGACAGCACTCTATCAGTCCACTCTCTGACCCTCATTTACCAATGTCCGACAGTCAGATTGTTGGTTCTACATCCTAAGTCATTGTCCCTGGGCATTTGTGGCCACAGTATAGGTTTGGACACCCTCAAATCCCCAAGGGTCAAGTAGCAGGATTCAGTGTTCCTTTTCAGGCTTTTAAAATGACAGCATGTTGAATCTGCTGGTCACTGTAGAAAAGAAGTAGGGAACAACCTGTTCTCGAACACCTTTATTTCTATGTTAGATGTGGGGATACTTAAAATTAACTGAAAAATTAAGACATTTAATTATTTCATGGCAGTTCAGTACAGGGACTAACACCAAACAATTTTATGGCAGTTTGTATTTCCCCACCTTTAAATGAGAACAGTGTTGTGGTGTATGACTTTAATACCAGCACTTGAGAAGCAGAGGTAGAAGAGTCACTGTGAACTCCAGGACAGCAGGGCTAAATAATGGACCTTGTCTAAATAAAAACATTTTTCTTCTTATTCAAAATATATTTCTCATATGATACATCTTGAATACAATTTCTCCTTTCTCTACTCCTTCCAGTTCCTCCTCATTTCCCCTTCCATCCTGATCCACAGAATCCCTTTCTCTCCTTAGAAAACAAATATCCATCTAAGGAATAAAATAAAATAAGATAAAACCAAACCCAACACAGTGGAATAGAGCAAAACAAATCCACAGAAGGAAAAGAGCCCAAAAGAAGGCAGAAGAATCAGACACCCACTTGTTCACACACTCAAGAATCCCATAAATACATTAAACAGCAAGCCATAATATATATAAAAAGGACCTCCAGGCAAAAAGAAAGAAAACAAAGTATATAAATAAAATACTAAGAATTTTTTTGAACAGGAATAGTTCTGACATGATATTATGAGACAAGGACTCTCCAAAGATACATTTGAGGTTTTTTGTTTGTTTGTTTGTTTGTTTGTTTTCTCAGTTAGCCATTTACTTACTGCTGGGAATGTAACTTATACTTTAGAGTAGTTTATTTCCTCCAGGGAAACTTTTTTTGGAAGAATACACTTTAATTTGCAAGTGTTGATCACTTGGATATTGACAAACTGCTTTCAAGTTTGGGGTGGGGCATGTGTCAACTTCTCCTTTCAGCTCTAGGCTCCCACCAGGAGCAGACACATGCATGATCTGTGTGTGCTGCATCCGTCTCTGTGAGTTCATGGGTATTGATCTTGATTTAGAGGGCTTTGCTTCCTTGGTGTCCTCCATTCCCCCTGGCTCCCATACTCTTTCCTCCTCTTGTTCCTCAGTTTCCTAAGCAACAAAGGGAGGGATTTGATGGACACATCCTATTTAGGGGTGAGTGTTCCAAGGTCTCTCACTGTCTTGGTAATGTCTGAAGGTGAGAACTTATTGTGCCCATTTGTTGCAGAAGGAAGATTCTCTTATGATGGCTGAGCAAGGCACTAATTTGTTAATATGGCACAGTGTCATTAGGAATCATTTTAAGCCCCTATAAAATATTTCTTTTTTATTTTTTTAAATATTAATTACAGTTTATTCACTTTGTATCCCAAATGTAGCCCCTTCCCTTATTCCCTTCCTATCTCACTCCCACCCTCATCACCTTCCATGCCCCTCTCCAAGTCCATTGATAAGAGAGGTTCCCCTCCCTTCCCCTCTGATCCTAGCTTATCAGGTCTCATCAGGACTGGCTGAATCATCTTCCTCTGTGGCCTGGTAAGGCTGCTCACCAATCAGGGGGAGGTGATGAAAGAGACAGCCACTAAGTTCATGTCAGAGACAGTCCCTGTTTCCCTTAATAGGGAACCCACTTGGACACTGAGCTGCCATGGGCTACATCTGTGCAGGAGTTCTAGGTTATCAAGCATGGTCCTTAGTACCAGTCTCAGAAAAGACCCTGGGCCCAGATTTCTAGGTTCTGTTGGTCTCCTTGTGGAGCTCCAGTCCCCCAACCCAGGTCTTTTTATCTTCCCTTTCTTTCATAAGATTAACTGCACTCTGCCCAAAGTTTGGCTATGAGTCTCAACATCTGCTTTGATACCCTATTAGGTAGAGTCTTTCAGAGGCCCTCTGTCGTAGACTCCTGTCCTGTTCTCTGTTTTCTTCCTGTTCTGATGTCCATCCCATTTGCCTATCTGACTGAAGATTGTTCATCTTACCCAGAGTCCTCCTTCTTGCTTAGCTTCTTTAGGTGTATAGATTTTAGAAGGTTTATCCTATATTATATGTCTAATATCCACTTACAAGTGATTATATACCATGTGTATCTTTCTGCTTCTGGGATACTTCACTCAGGATGATCTTTTCTAGATCTCACCATTTTCCTGCAAATTTCATGATTTTCTTGTTTTTAGTTGCTAAGCAGTATTCCATTGTGTAAATGTACAACAATTTCTGTATCCATTCCTCCATTGATGGACATCTGATTTGTTTCTAGCTTCTGGCTATTATGAATAAAGTTGCTACAAACATGGTTGAGCAAATGTCCTTTGTTGTATACTTGAGTATATGTTGGGTATATTCCTAAGAGTAGTATAGCTGTATCTTGAGGAAGCATTATTTCTAATTGTCTGAGAAAGCATCATATTGATTTCCAAAGTGGTTGTACAAGTTTACATTCCCACCAGGAATGGAGGAGGGTTCTCCTTTCTCCACATCCTCTTCAGCATGTGTTGTCACTTGAGTTCTTTATTTTAGCTATTCTGATGGGTGTAAGGTGAAATCTCAGGGTCTTTTTGATTTGCATTTCTCTGATGACTAAGGACATTGAACATTTCTTTAAGAGTTTCTCTGCCATTTGATGTTCCTGTACAGAGAATTCTCGGTTTAGCTCTCTACCCCATTTTTTAATTGGATTACTTGTTTTGCTGCTTTTTAACTTCTTGAGTTCTTTATACATTCTGGATATTAGTCCTCTGTCAGATTTAGGGTTGGTGAAGATCTTTTCTCAATCTGTAAGCAGTCGTTTTGTTCTGATGACAGTGTCCTTTGCTTTACAGAAGCTTTTCAGTTTCATGAAGTACCATTTATTGATTGTTGCTCCTAGAGCCTCTGCTGTTGGTGTTCTGTTCAGGATGTTGACTCCTGTGCCGATGAGTTCAAGGCTCTTTCCCACTTTTTCTTCTAACACATTTAGTGTGTCTGGTTTTATGATGAGGTCTTTGATCCACTTGCATGCTAGTTTTGTGCAGGGTGATAAATATGGATCTATTTGCATTTTTCTACATGTAGACGTCCAGTTAGACCAGTACCATTTGTTAAAGATGCTGTCTTTTTTTTCTATTGTATGGTTTTGGTTTCTTTGTCAAAAATCAAGTATCCCTCAGTGTGTGGGTTTATTTCTGTGCCTTCTATTTGATTCCATTGAGCCACCATTCTGTTTCTATGCCTGTACCATGCAGTCTTTATTTCAATTACTCTGTCCTAAAGCTTGAGATCAGGGATGGAGATACCTCCAGAAGATCTGTTGTTGTACATGATCATTTTGGCAATTCTGGATTTTTTTTTTTGTTTTTTCACGTGAAGTTGAAAATTGTTCTTTCAAGGTCTATAAAGAATTGTGTTGGTAACTTGAGAGATGGCTCAGCCGTTAAAGGCTAGGCTTACAACCGTAAATATAAAATATTTCTAACAGTAGTATTTGGTTTTACCGTAGGCCCTTAAGCAATCTAGCTCTGAGATTCTTGGTTACCCAGACAGTGTTTGTTATAGGTTCCATCTCTTGTGGTGGGACTTGAGTTAATTCAGATATTTTTTGTCTTCCACCACAAGCTTTTTGCTACTGTTGTACCAGCATATATTTTGTAGGATATCATTGCAGATCAAAGGGTTTGTAGCTGGTTTGGTGTTTATGTTGCTGTTTTGGTAGCTTGCAAAGTACCTTCCTGTACCAAAGACACTAAGATGTAGGGGTCTATGTAGGCACAAGTTCAACTTGACCCTTTTCTTTTTTTATTTATTTATTTTTTATTTTTTTTAACTTGACCCTTTTCAATGAGTTGTGTAAGTGGTGTCTTCAGCAGCGGGGCCTGGTCAATAGTTTGTAGAGGGTAACCTACAGTTTGGGAACAGCATGGGTTGCTTGGGAGTTCACGTGGGATTCCTTCTGCCATCTCAATTATATATAATCCATCTCAGTCCTGAAAGCTTTATTTGGTGAACAGAAATGTCCAGTTGAGGCTCTTTATCCTCCATATCTCCCATTATTTGTCTATTTCATTTAGATCACCTTCATATATGTATACTTTTTAGGAAATTTTTTATTACATTAAGTCTCCATAGTATCCCTCAAATTGCCATTGTTTTGAGCTATCACAATATTCTCTCTCTCATCACCTCTTCCCTAACCCTCTCCATTTGATCTTTCTGTTTCAGAACCACCCAATCCATTCAAAACTATCAACTTTGTTTCCCTCTTATGAAGATATATCTGTAACCCAACCTTACTCTCTCTATGCAAAGAGAGCCAGATGGTTCATCCTGTATAAAACTCAACTCAAAATGGAACAAAGACTTCAGCTTAAAACCAGATACACTCACCCTGGTAGAAGAAAAGAGGAGAATAACCTTAACTCAATGACACAGGGCATTTTCTGAACAGATCACCATTAACGCAGTCACTAAGATAAACAATTAATAAAAAGGACCTCATGAAACTGAAAAGTTTTGTATGGCAATGGACACCATCATTCCTAGTGGCAGCCTACAGAATGGGAAATGATTTGTAACAACTATTCATAAAGTAGTGGGCTAAAATCCAAATTCAAATGAATACAAAAAACTCGATATACAGAAAAAAACCTCAAATAAAAATGGGGTACAGATCTAAATAGAAGAATTATCAAGAGGATTTAAAATGGCCAGGAAAGACTTGAATAAGTGTTAAGCATCCTTAGTCATCAGGGAATTGTAAATCAATACTGCTTTGAGATTTCATTTTACAGCAGGCAGGAAATGTTAGGATCAATAAGACATGTGATGTGTCATGTGGCAAGGATCTGGAGACAGGGAAACATTCATGCAGTGCTGGTAGGACTCCAAACTTGTAGAGCCTTTATGGAAATTAATGCTGTGGTACCTCAGGAAGGGGAATTGATCTACACAATATTCACCTATAGCACTCTTGGACATATACCCAAAGGACACTGCACTACCACATAGATATTTGTTCAGCTTTGTTCACTCTTACTTTAATATAATAGCCAGGTATTGGAAACAATCTAGATGCCCCAAGTTAGAGTAATGGATAAAGAAAATGTGTTACATTTACACAATGAAGTATCACTTATCCTTTAAACAGAAATCATGAAATCATCTGGAATTATAAAAAAAAATACCTTCAGTGGATAATCCAGACCCAAAGGCAAATATGGTATTTATTCATTTATATGTGGGAAAATATTTATAACTACGAAAACTATTTTAAAGATTTTTTTTTCATACTGAGGGATCTGGGGACATGGCTCAGTGGGTAAAAGAGCTGGTTATGAAACCATGTTAGCCTAAGCCCAAATCCAAGTACATAAATAAACAAACAAAAAATCTAAATACCAAACAAACCAGCCAGGCTCTCTCTAAGTGTCTGTGGTTCCCATGTTCACTCAGAGATTCTGAGAGCTCAGCAACTAGCCATTCTCTCCAAAACAGTGGCCTTCAAGTTCAATGAGGGACTCTACCTAAGACAAAGAATAAGAGTTATGCTCTCTAGCCTCCACAGCTCTGCACACAGGCATCACAAAGAAACTGCATTTTACACACACACATGAACACACACACACACACACACACACACACACACACACGATAGATTGGAGAATTACTATACATGAATCAAACTCAGATTTACTGTCCTGGGCTAAGGCAGTGGCTTCCCAATGGGTTTTTAGTCATCTGTGTTCTGAAACCTGTTAACCTACTGAGATCCTGTTATCCAATTCCTGCTCATGAGTAGCATGCAGCTATAATAAAAATAAAAGTTCAGTTCCCCCATCACACTGGACAAATTTTAAGAGCTTGGGAATGATTGCAATTGCCAGCTAACACACTGGGCAGGATGATACTCTTCCATTGTCAATACTATTCTCGTGGTTTAGGCTTCTGCATCTGTCAAATGGGCTCTCATAAGTTCTAAAACAAGTATACAAAATCCTCAGCATATCACTCAGCAACAGTGAGAACTTAGAAAAGCTTCCTAACATAATGTACCATCCCTGTGCACCTTCCCTGTCATATGGTAGCTAAAAATGTTCATCTCTAACACCAGAAGAAAAGGAAGAACATATGGGGCTGAATCCAGGCTGGGCAGTCTCTGGGGAGATTTATGAATGCTATGTTGTTCTTACTATAGCTCTGTTTTCTTAGTCAAATAGATGGAAGTGATTAGGAAGAAGGTGGGAAAATAAAGGTTGCAGATAATCTGTTGTTTTCTTGTATTGTTTCTGTTAGCTTCACTAAAATTCATGAAAGCTGGGCAGGGACTATAGCTCATTTGGTTGAGTGATTGCTTTACAAGCATGAAGAACTAGTTTCAATAGTCAGAGTATACAGGGGGGAAAAGCCTGATGTAGTGATTCACACATTTAAACCTAGGACCTGAAAGCAGACACAAGAGGACAGTGTGCCTTCTGGCCTGTGAACCCTAGCCATTTGGCAAACCTCAGACCATTAAGACCACTTTGGCTGCGTAAAAACCAAAGTGGACAGCTTTCTGAGAAGCACATCCAAGACTGATCTCTGGCCTCTATGCAGAAGCCTAAATACACATAAGGGGAGCTCTTTATTGGGAAAGAAAGAGGGAAATACAGGAGAAGGGATGTGGATAAATTAACAATAAGGGTGCCTGAAAAAGTCAAAAAGATATCATAACAAATATTAATTATTTACTTTAAAAGCAGACACTGAGACTTAAGGCCAACTGAAGGGCAAAGTGCATGGAATCTTAAATAAGAAGTGGGAAATAGTAAGATCTGGAGAGGACAGAAACTCCAGAAGGAGAACAACAGAACCAGAAAATTTGAACACAGAGGTCTCCCCAGGGACTCATATTCCAACCAAGGAACATGCATGGAGATAACCTAGAACCCCTGCATGGATGTAGTCCATGACAGCGTAGTATCCAAGTGGGTTCCATAGTAATGGGAAGAGGGACTGCCTCTGACATAATCTGATAGGCCTGTTCTTTGATCACCTCCCCCTGAGGGGAGAGCAGCCCTACCAGGCCACAGAAGATGACAATGCAGCCATTCCTGATGGGATCTGATAGACTAAGATCAGAAGGAAGGAGAGGAGGACCTCCCCTATCAGTGGACTTGGGAGGGGCAAGCGAGAAGAAGGGGGAGGAAGGGTATGGCTGGAAGGGGAGGAGGGGGGGGCTTATGGGGGGATACAAAGTGAATAAACTGTAATTAATAAAAAATAAAAATAAATAAATAAATAAATTGCAGAATGTTAAAAAAAAAAGATCCTACTGATACCACATGACCGTGGGACATAAAGAAATGAAGTTAAAAAAAAAAAAAAGTCCCATAACATATGTAATTTTTGCTCCAGGAGGCAAAGACCACCTAACAAAAACCCCAATACCAGACATAAGAAACATTCTTTTGAATTGTTGGCCACAGCAGTCTGAAAGACTTCCCAAACATATACCCTATTGTCATATTTGGTTACGACCCACAGGTGGAAAGGATATTTCTATTGCTGAAGATACCATGTACTTCACAAAAGACTCAGAGACCCATGCACTGGAACTGACCTGAAAGGCCCCTTCCTGAAGATTGGCTTTCATGGTGAAAAAAATAGCACTATGCAACCATGCAAACATCTAAATATAGGAAGCAGATAAACAGTCTTACCCACCTATGATGCCTATGAACCATATCATGGATTACATGACAAGTTAACCTTGCTGATTTCAGTACAGAATATATTTACTCTAAGATAAGAATCAATTATCTTCCAGCAGAGATAGAATTATCTTAAGTAGGACTTTACTTGAGCTCAGAAATCAAATCAAATATCCACAGAACTGGATGCAGAAAATGAAAAAGAGAGCTTCTGAAAATGCTTCCCTTTTAAAGCCTTTTGGAGGCTACCCTTTAAGATATATTGATCATATTGTTAAAGCTGTATAAGGATCAAGTTCAAGGACTGTGCTGCCTTCCCACAAATATGTGTCAGAGCATACCATGGAAGACATATTACCACCTAAAGGAAAAGATGGACAGGGAACCAGGAAGTGGATATCTGAGGCTTAAGAAGGTTTTTAGATGCATAGTAAGCATTCACAGGGTATGCTGTGAGTGAATGTCTACTGTGAGTTTCCTATTCCTATTCTCTGTCCAAAAACTCATTTTATTCTAGTTACTATGTTTGGTTGGTCACATGTATGGGTCAGTCATAATGGGTCAATCAGCAAATGTACTAATATTTAAGTGCCAAATTATTGGGAGATATGCTTAATTAACCAGGCATCCTAGAATAGAGTTGGGCATAGCATCCATCTTGTGGGGATGTGATGCATTTGTCATACATGAGCAATGAGTAAGAATCTCAGAGTCTGGATTCTTGGATGATCAAATATTTGGACTTCAGCTGAAACTGTAAGTTAGTCTTTGTATCACCTGGCTCTCTCCGGCACAGGTTACAGGGATAAAAAGCTCACCAGCATGGAAAGAATGGCATCAGACTGTGAAGAATTATCTCAAATGCTGCACCAATTTTGAAAGAATACAATTTAAGATGGTAGTAACAAATTAAGTTTCTTTTTATCATTTTCTTTTTAATGTGAAATATTGAAGAATTATACTGAAATATGTCTTATTTATAAAATCATTTAAATTCTATAATTACTGTTACGTAAGCATGGTCTATTCTTCCATAAACTGGAGTCTTATTAAACTTCTTTAAAGTTTATATTATACAAGTATTTATATTGTTTATTTAGACTTAGTCTGAGATATTTTGAGGCTCTTGAGAAAAGTGTTGTTTCCCTGCTTTCTTCCTCAGTCTTTTTATGTATAGGAAGCATCATTTATATATAGTAAGGCTACTTATTTTCTGTATTAATTATGTATCATGTACTTTGTTGAATGTGTTTATAAGCTTTAGAAGCATCCAGTGGAGCTCTGGGGATACTTCATAATCTACAGATAGGGATATTTGACATCTTCTTTTTCTATTTGTATTTTTTCTCCCCTTCCTACTGTCTCATTTAGCTCCCTTATTGTTCAAGATGAAAATTCAAGTACTATATTGAAGAGATATAGGTGATTTTCTTCCTCATTTTAGTGGAAACATTGTGAGTTTCTCTCCATTTAAAGTGATATTAACTTTGGATTTGCTGTAAATTACTTCTACTATGTTGACATATATCCCTCGTACCTTTGATCTCTCAGGTACTTTTATCACAAAAAGATTTTAGATTTTTGCTAAAAGCACTTTCATCATCTAATGAAATGATCATGTAGTTTTTCTCTTTTAGTCTGCTTATGTGGTAGGTTAGCTTTAAAGATGTTGAACCATCCCTGCATCTCTGAGATGAAACCAATGAAATCACTTTTTATGTGTTTTCATTTTGTATGTGTTTTCACTTTTTATGATACACTTTTTATGTGTCTTCATTCAGTTTGCAAAGATTTTATTGAGAAATTTTACATCTATATACATAACGGGTATTTGCCTATACATTTTTCGTTGTATATTGTTTGGCTTTTGTAGCAAGGTAAGAGTGGTTTCATAAATACTCCTTTTGTTTATATTTTGTGAAATAATTTGAGGAGTAACACCTCTGCCAGTGAATCAGTAGAAATTAATATTGTGAGAATGGCTATCCTAACAAAAGCAACCTAATGTCACTCCACCAATATTCTAACAGAGTTCTTTACGGAAAATGAAAAAAAAATCTTTAATTTCTTTTTTAATTAAATTTTTATTTTTTAATATTAGTTACAATTTATTAACTTTGTGTCCCAACTGTATCCTGCTCCCTCATTCCCTCCCAATTCCACCCTTTCTCCCTCCTTCATCTTCTCCCTACTCCTTTCCAAGTCCGCTGATAGGGGAGGACCTCCTCCCCATTCATCTGACCATAGCTTATCAGGAATCTTCAGGCCTGGCTGAAAAGTCCTCCTCTGTGGCTCCTCCTTCAAGTGTGTGTGTGGGGGGGAGGAGGAGTCAAAGAGCCAGCCATTGAGTTCATGTCAGAAATAGTCCCTATTCCCTTGGGCACAAGGGTCTTTTGTGAGGCTGTATCTCCAACCAAGGACCAGGTATGGAGATAACCTAGAACCCCTGCTCAGATGTAGCCCATGGTAGCTTAGTATCCAAGTGGGTACCCTAGTAAAATCTTTAATTTCATGTGGAAAAGGAAACAAGATAGTTATAACAATCCTGAAAAAAAAAAGAAATGCTAGAGATAACATCATCCTAAACTTCAAGTTGTATTACAGAGCTGGAATAATAAAACCAGCAGAGTATACACATAAAAACAGACACAGTGATCAGTGGAATTGCGTTGAATTCCCAGACCTAACTCCACACAGCTATGGAGTTTTGACAAAGAAGCCAAATATACACACTGGAGAAAAGACAGAATCTCCAATAAACAATGGTAGTTAAAATGGATGGCTGCATGTAGAATGGAAATGAAATCATATATATCCCCATGCACAAAACTCAACCCCGAGTATAGCTAAGACCTCGATGGGAAACTGAATCTGACAGAAGAGAATGAAATATGCTTCAATTCACTGACACAAGAAAGGACTGTATGAACAAGGCACCCAAAACAAAGGTAATCTACAATTAATTAAAGGAACTTCATGAAGTTAAGAAGTTTCTTTCTGTACAGAAATGGACACCACAATTCAAGCACAGAATCAGCCTACAGAATGGAAAAAAAAATACCAGTTATAAACCTATTAGAGAGTTAAATCTAGAAAACATAAAAATGAAAAACACTGGACAACACAAAAACAAATTAGCAAATTAAAAATGTAGAGTTTCTGAGCATATCATAAAACACTCACAGCTGGTGGGAGTACAAACAGGTCAGTCACTGTGCAAATCTACATAGAGCTTTCTCAAAAACCTGAAAATTGATCTTCTACAAATCCAGCTATATCATTCTTGAGCACCCAAAGGACTTATTTGTCCGTGGTCATTACTGCCTGTCCATAAAAATTAGAATGGAAACCCCCTAGATCTCTATCAACTAATAAATGGAAATCCAAGTGTGGTATATTTGCAAAATGGAATAATACCCAACTGTTACATAAAATGAAACTGTCAAATTTGCTAGTGAAAGGATAGAGTTAAAAATCACTCATTCTGCGTGAGGTAAGTTAGATCCTGAAAACCAAATATTATGTGATTTCTCTTATTTGTAAATGTCAGCTCTTAAAGTTTTAAATGTGTATTTCACTCTGAATAACTGCAAAAGGTAAGTAGCTAAAATAGATGAAGTAGTGAATCATCAAAAGAAGAATAAATATAATATAGTGTTATAAAGAGAGAAAAGGGAAGCTAGAATATGAGGAGCAGAATGAAAAGCCAGGGTAAAAAAAAATGAATATGAGGAAGGACAATTGATACTACAGTACCTTCAAAAAGTCATATGGAAACTTACTTGATCCTGCTACTGGAGCTTCCTAAGACTGATATACTGTAGCTTTGAAAGATACATATAAATGTAGTTTAAATGTAGTCACCATATAATGGGGAAACAATGCCATAACTAGACATCTTGTCTTCTAATAAAACTTTCAGCACCAGGAATGGGCTACATCTTTTTGAGTAAGTGGGTAAAGATGTCTATAGACCACCGCTAAAAAAAGTATCACTAGCTATTTTCAATTATGACAAGTAAGCTTTAATAAGGTAGATAATGTCTTTAAATTCCTGAATCATTCCATATTCTGTGCTCTTGTATGACTTAAAACCACAGTTTTTACCCATATGGTTGCTAGGTAACAGTTCATTGGAAAGGAGTAAACACAAACAGTAACTAAACAAACCGAGTTCTGGATTTTGATTACAGAAATCAAAAATCTTTCAGAAATGCCAAATTAAGTAAAAACATAAACAGAGTCAAGACAAAAACAAAGTTATTCATTTTATTTTACAGAGTAAAATCTTATTATAAACAGAAACAGAAAAGTATGCATTGTAAAATGTTTTACGCATTTTTTTGCTCATTACATTCTGCTTCAAAGTGTGAGTGGATGGAGAGCTATGAAACTTCCAATTTTTTCTAGTGAGAATAGATATCATCCAGAAATTGTGTGACTTTTTTCAATCCTATTGCATCAATCAATAATAATAACTCTGTGTAGAGCTATGAATACTTGATTAATGAAAAAGAAAGCAAAACGACACAATTGAAAAAAGATAGCATCTTCAACAAATGGTGCTGGTCTAACTGAATGTCTACATGTATAAAAATGCAAATAGATCTATATTTATCACCCTGCACAAAACTAACATCCAAGTGGATCAAAGACTTCAACAAAAAACCAGACACACTAAATCTGTTAGAAGAAAAAGTGGGGAAGAGAATTGAACTCACTGGTACAGGAGACAATATCCTGAACAGAACACCAACAGCACAGGCTCTAGGATCAACAATCAATAAATGGGACCTCATGAAAGTGAAAAATTTCTGTAAAGCAAAGGACACTATCCTCAGAACAAAACAACAGCCTACAGATTGGGAAAGGATCTTCACCAACCCTAAATCTGAAAGAGGGATAATATTCAGTATATGTAAAGAAGTTAAAAAGCAACAAATCTGGGACAACTCACTCAGGATGATCCTTTCCAGGTCCCACCATTTACCTGCAAATTTCATGATTTCCTTATTTTTCATTGCTGAGTAATACTCCATTGTATAGATGTACCACAGTTTCTGCATCCATTCTTCAGTTGAGGGGCATCTGGGTTGTTTCCAGCTTCTGACTATTACAAATAAAGCTGCTACAAAGACACGCATGGTATATACTCACTCATATAAACATACAATATAGAATAAACCTACTAAAATCTGTACATCTAAACAAACTAAGCAAAAGAGAGGACCCTAACTAAAATGTTCAATCCCCATCCTGAAAGGCAAAGAGGACAGACATCAGAAGAAAAAGAAAATAGGAAACAACCTCGGAACCTGCTACAGAGGGCCTCTGAAAGCCAGAAGAAAACAGGAAACAACCTTGAAACCTGCCACAATGGGCCTCTGAAAGCTTCTGCAGTATAGACTGTCAAAGCAGATGCTGAGCCTGATGGCCAACTGATGGGCAGAGTGAATGGAATTTTATGTAAGAAGTGGAAAATAGTAAGAGCTGGAGGGGACGGGAACTCCACAAGGAGAGCAACAGAACAAGATAATTTGAACACAGGGAACTTCCCAGAAAATCATACTCCAACCAAGGACTATTCGTGGAGATGACCTGGAACCCCTGCACAGGTGTAGCCCATGGCAGTTCAGTGTCCAAGTGGGTTACATAGTAATGGGAAGAGGGACTGCCTCTGACATAATCTGATTGGCCTGCTCGTTGATCACTTCCCCCTGAGGGGGGAACAGCCTTACCAGGCCACAGTAGAGGACAATGCAGCCACTTTTGATGAAAACTGATAGACTAAGATCAGAAAGAAGAGGAGAACCTCCCCTATCAGTGGACTTGGGGAGTGGCATGCATGCAGAAACGGGAGGGAGGGTGGGATGGGCAGGGGAGGAGGGAGGGGCTTATGGGGGGATACAAAATGAATAAAGTGTAATTAATAAAAAATTTTAAAAAATATTAATTTAAAAAAACAAAAACAAAAAAAAGCAACAAATCAAGTAATCCAATTAAAAAATGGAGTACAGAGCTAAACAGAGAATTCTCAATAGAGGAATATTGAATGGCAGAGAAACTCTTAAAGAAATGGTCAATGTCCTGAGTCATCAGGGAGATGCAAATCAAAACAACCCTGAGATTTCAGCTTACACCCATCAGAATGGCCAAGATCAAAGACTAAAATGACAACACATGCTGGAGAGGATGTGGAGAAAGGGGAACACTACTCCATTCCTGGTGGGAATGTATACTTGTACAACCACTTTGGAAATCAATCTGATGCTTTCTCAGACAATTAGGAATAGTGCTACCTCAAGATACAGCTGTACAACTCCTAGGCATATATCCAAAATATTCTCAAGTACACAAAAAGGACATTTACTCCATCATGTTCATAGCAGCTCTATTTGTAATAGCCAGACGGTGGAAACAACCTAGATGTCCCTCAACTGAGGAATGGACACAGAAATTATGGTACATTTACATAATGAAATACTCTCAGCTATTCAAATAAGGAAATCATGAAATTTGAAGGCATATGGTGGGAAATGAAAAAGATCATCTTGAGTGAGGTAACCCAGAAGCAGAAAGACATATGACATATACACACACATAAGTGGATATTAGACATATGATATAGGATAAACATAGTAAAATCTATACTCCTAAAGGAGCTAAACAACAAAAAAGACCCTTCGGAAGATGCTTAATCCTCATTCAGAAGGACAAACTCAATAGACATCAGAAGCAGAAGACAGTGAACAGGACAGGAGCCTTCAACAGATGGTCTCTCAAAGACTGTATAGATTGAGGTATGGAAGCTGAGGCTGAGACTTATAGCCAAACTTCGGACAGAATGCACGGAATCTTACAAAAAAAAAAAAGGCAGAGATGTCTGGGCACAAGGGTCTTTTATGAAACTGTTTCTCCAACCAAGGACCGTGTATGGTTATAACCTAGAACCTCTGCTCGGATGCAGCTCAGGGCAGCTCAATATCCAAGTGGGTTACCCTTGTAAGGGGAACAGGAACTATTTCTGACTTGAATTCAATGGCTGGCTCTTTGCCCCATCCCTGGCCCCCCTCCCGAGGGAGGAGCAGCCCTACTAGGCCACAGAGGAAGACTTTGCAGCCAGTCCTCAAGATACCTGATAAACCAGGGTCAGATGAAAGGGAAGGAGGTCTTCCCCTATCAGTGGACTTGGAAAGGGGCAGGGAGGAGGTGAGGGAGGGAGAGTGGGATTGGGAGGGAATGAGGGAGTGGGATACAGCTGGGATACAAAGTTAATAAACTGTAACTAATATTAAAAAAAATAATAAAATAAAGGCAGAAATAGGAAAACCAGGAGAGGACTGGAGCTCCAAAAGCAAACTGACAGAGCTGAATAACTGAGCCCTGGGGGCCCTGCAGAGACTGATATCTCAGGCAAGGACAGTGCATGGAGAAGACCTAAAACCTGGCTCAGATGTAGACCATACACTCAGTATCCAAGTGGGTTTCCTAGTAAGGGGAGCAGTGGCTATCTCTAGCATGAATTTGTGGTAGGCTCGCTGATCACCTACCCCTGCGGCATACAACCTTTCCTACTAGGAAAACCAAGTAGCCGGTTCTGATGAGATCTGATAGGCTAGGGTCAAATAGAAGGGAGGAAGACTTCCCTATCAGTGGACTAGAGGAGGTGCATAGGAGGAGAAGAAAAAGGGAAGGTGGGATTGTGAGGTGAGGAGGGAGGGATCCACAGCCAGAATACAAACTGAATAAATTGTAATAAATGATAATAATATAAAAGCTGAGGGGAATCTTTGAGAATCTTATGAAAGAAGGGTGGGATAGAAAAACCTGGAGGTTATGAGTCTCAGCATCTGCTTTGATACACTGCTAGGTAGAGTCTTTCAGAGGCCCTCTATGGTAGGTTCCTGTCCTGTTTCCTGTTTTCTCCTACATTCAATGTCCAATCCATTTGTCTTTCTAAGTTAGGATTGATCAACGTACCCCAGAACATCCTTCTTGTTTAGCTTCTTTAGGTATACAGATTTTAGTATGTTTATTCTATCTTATAGGTCTAGTATCTACCTATAAGTGAGTATAGATCATGTGTGTCTTTCTGCTTCTGGGATATCTCACTCAAGATAATATTTTCTAGATCCCACCATTTGCCTGCAAATATCATGATTTCCTTGTTTTTAATTGCTGAGTAGTATTCCATTGTGTAAATGTACCACAGTTTCTGTATCCATTCCTACCTTGAGGGACATCTGGGACTCATAACCAAACCTTCAGCAGAGTGCAGGGAATCATATGAAAGAAGGGGGAGTTAGTAAGCCCTGGAAAGGATGGAAGCACCACAAGGACCAAATATACCAGGGCCCAGGGGTCTTTTCTGAAACTGATTCTCCAACCAAGGACCATGCATAGATATAACCTAGAACTCCTGTTCAGACATAGCCCATGGCAGCTCAGCATCCAAGTGGGTACCCTAGTAAGCAGAACAGGGACTGTCTCTGACATGAACTCAGTGGCTGGCTCTTTCACCTGCCCCCCGAGGGAGGAGCAGCCTTGCCAGGCCACAGAGGACATTGCAGCTTGTCCTGATGAGACCTCATAACTAGGGTGAGATGAAAGGGGAAGAGGACTTTCTCTATCAGCAGACTTAGAGAGGGGCAGGGAGAGGATGAAGGAGGGAGGGAAGAGGAAGGGAAGGGGGCTACAGCTGGGATACAAAGTAAATAACCTGTGATTAATATAAAATAATAAAAATTATATATATAAACGTGTGTGTGTGTGTGTGTGTGTGTGTGTGTGTGTGTGTGTGTGTGTGTGTCTTGAAAAGGTCAGATACTGGAAAAGTTAACAAGATGTCCTATTTTCTTCCTGCTCAAATTTTCCCTCTTACAGTCTGACAAAGATTGCCAGGGAACCTATTGTTGTTGTTTTTAATCCCCAATGTTTCCCAGTTTAGACTCCCATGTCAGAGATTCCAGGCAGTTTTTTAGTGGAGCAAGGTACTAAGCGGAGCTTATAATTTAGGGAACAGATGTCAGGGTGAGACAGAGAAAAGTTGCCCTCACACAGGATAAGATTCTGAGGGAGAAATGGACTCTCAAATATGGATTTCAATCATGGAAAATTGTCTCAGGCAACCACAGAGCCCAAGACAACAGGGGTGATGTCCTAAAGTAAGAAAGATCTGGACGGGGGACAGGAGTTCCTCAAGAAGAGCAATAGAACCAAGAAATCTGGGCACAGTGGTCTTTTCTGAGACTGATATTCCAACCAAGGACCATGCATGGAGATAGCCTAGAACTCCTGCACAGATGTAGCCCATGGCAGTTCAGTATCCAAGTGGGTTCCCTAGTAAGGGGAGCAAGGGCTGTCTCTGACATGAACTCAGTAGCTGGCTCTTTGATCACCAACCCTTGATGGGGGAGCAGCCTTACCAGGCCACAGAGAAAGACAATGCAGCCAGTCCTAATGAGACCTGATAGGCTAGGGTCAGATGGAGAGGGAGGAGGACCTCCCCTATTAGTGGGTGGAGATGAGACAGGGAGGGTGGGATTGGGAGGGAATGAAGGAGGGGGATATAGCTGGACTATAAAGTTAAACAACTAATTAATATAAAAAAATAAAATAAAATACTGAGAATAAAATAACTGTGTGTGTTCATACATGATAGATTGTGCCACTTCAACTACTGTGTTACATTCAAATGACAAATGACTAAAAACAAATTTAATTTAATTGAGTAACTTTTATGTTACTCAATATCACAAGACCTAAATGGAAGTATGTTGATTAAATACATGAGTCTCTTCAGTTTTAGATTTCCAATAATCTGTGAAACAACTTTGCAATTATTTCATTCATACTTCATTAAAATGGATATTTATATTTTTATAATTGCTTAATTATTTAATTTGGTAATTTTGTTTGCATCATATTAATTAAATATTCAAAGGAGTCAAGTATTCTATATTCTACATCAAAAAATTGTAAACATTAGTTATTACATCTAATGTTAACACGTTTTCAAAATTTCTGACATCACAAATATAATCTTTTTAGTTTGCAACTAAATATTTCCCTTACTAATCTATAGTAGAATAAAGTATAGTTCTTAATGCTTCATATTATAATAATCCCAAAATGTATTTTGTCTTCCTGAGAAATAATATTTATGTATATATGTCTATATATGTATATTTATACATATTTTAAACCTAACAACAAAACTCTAAGGCAAAATACATGTTTCAAGTGTTAATGTATGAAATCATATATTGAAAAGGGCAGTAAAATTGTATTTATTTTAAACTGACTAAAATATATGTTGGAAATTACGAAGAATTATATGAAAATTTTAACTTGACTAATTAAACACTAAAAGACATAGCAAAGCTCGGCAGTTTTGTGCATATGAAAGGTTAAACTTCCTACAAATGATTGAAAATGGTACAATCGGCCATTAAATTTAAATTGTAATAATAGAGAGCATGACCGTTACGTTTCTCAAAAACCCACCAGGTAGTAGATGGTTGTGGAGAAGCATCAGCATATGTGTTTATTTTTTTAATAACATTGTGAATTGAATGTGATTGCTTAAGTGTCAGATGAAAAGATATTTTGAAATATCTCAAGGAGAGAGTTAGAAAACACAAATGAATTCTGTGGTAAGTGTTGAAAAGTAAATTTTTGCAGGTGATCAAAGAAGACATAATGAACAGTTTGCCTGCCTTGATTGAAAAAGAAAAAAAACACCATTAAGGAAATAATACTTAACCCACAATAGTAAGGACAATTAAGGATAAAGTAGTAGAAAGAGTAGAAAGTCTACAGAGGTAACTTTCTTAGAAGTCAAGTTAAGGAGTTAAGAGATATCTGCTCGTTTATGAACAATTAGGAAACAAATTTAAGGTCAAAAAATACTTCAAAATTGTAGGCAAATTTGGAAGCAATAGGCTCCAGCAGAGAAATGGGCAGAACTCCTTTAATTACAATCAAAACAAAAAAACTGGTAAACAATGGAGTAAAATACTTTGAAAACATAGTTTAATATTTTCCTTGTATTATTTCCCATGTTCTTAGAACTCAAAAGAATGAATGAATAGTAACCAAAAGAATATGTAGAAAGGGATTCAATGAGGAAAAGAATTCCTCAATGTCAAGGCCTTCTTTACATACCTGACAATATTCAATATGATTCCCACCTAGTGTGATTTCTTTTCTTTTTTCTTTCTTTCTTTTTTTTTTTTTAAACAGACCTCAAGTAAGGAAGAGAGGGGGATCTAATTATAGAGAATTTTTCTTGACTGCATGTTTGCTTATTTTTAAATCCATGTTATATAGACAGAAAAATGAGTATTCTGGTATGATGCTGAATGAACAAAATAACAGAATGTAGAACTAGGGCATTTAAATTGGGCAAAATATAAGGGAACCAGAGGACAGACTATCTGTACTGAAGATGTGTTCATGTTTACATATTTAAAGTCTTTGTGATGGAAAATGTTTTGTTCCCTTTTGAAGTTTCAAAGCCCTGCAACATATGCAGATCAGTACAAGACTGGTGCAAATACCAGAAAATGCCATAGTGATTCATCAATGATTCTGATACACTACCAATTAGTCTAGAT
Organism: Psammomys obesus; assembly: GCF_907164565.1. Classification (NCBI taxonomy): domain Eukaryota; kingdom Metazoa; phylum Chordata; class Mammalia; order Rodentia; family Muridae; genus Psammomys; species Psammomys obesus. Next base: position 29,636,535 of record NW_026596057.1, read on the forward strand.
GCTCACTGAAGAGGCAGTCTACTGAGGATGCCACTAGAATGTTGGCAAATTCCAGTTGCTATAAAAGTTCAGAACACCTGATCCATAATATCATATACATACGATATTTATTATAATATCGTAAATATTTTTGAATAATATCATAAGTATTTTTGAATAGTAACATAAATATTTTTGAAGTGAAAATGATTTGGGGGCACACTTGCAAAACACTGTAGCAGAAGCTTTGATGGGGTTGAAAAATTAGACTGTTTCAAATGAAATAGCAAATTAGAGAGAAAGCTGGGACACTGAGTTCAGATCTAAAAAGGTCTAAATGGTTTAAGTTAGACTGGAACTTGAACACGGATATGAGTTCCAAATGACATAATTTCTATCACATATATCTTAATTTATGTCTCAAGAAATTATTGTCAATAAAGCAGAAAAGTAGATTTTTTTGAATCAAATATTCTACAAAGATTATAAAAATAACACAATGCTAATGTTTTCTAAAATATAATTTAAAAAATACAATAACTGTTGTTCTGTACAAGACATAAGAATGTTGCATTTGGAGTGATGATATTCAATCATTAAGGCAAGTTAGTCTTTGGGAACATACACTTAGCCTCAGAAGAGATTCCCCTTTTGCATGCAAAAAAAGAAAGTATAAACATTTATAGTTACATTTAAGTAAATAGATAATGTGTGGAAATACACTCTGATTTAAGCATGTACATTTCCATTATGTCGAGAAGATACTATGGCTTGTCTAATTCCTAAGACCAGTTATTCTCAACTGGTTGGAGATGACACTATTAGAATTGAATGACCATTCCACAGGGTGCACTGAAGACCATGAGAAAACACAGATATTTACATTACTATTTACAACAGTAGCAAAATTACAGCTATGAAGAAACAACTAACATTATTATATGGTTAGGGGTCAAGACAACATGAGGAAGTATATTAAGGGGCCACTGAATTAGGAAAGTTGAGAACCAATGCCTAAGGTAGATAAAAACCATATCCAGATTTCTGACTGCATGGTCCTTGGTTGGAGCATCGGTCTCTGCAGGGACCCTTGTGCCCAGATAACTTGCTCTGTTGGTCTCCTTGTGGAGCTCCTGTCCCTTCCAGGTCTTTCTATTTCCCCATTCTTCCAAACGGATCATTCATGGAGATAACCTACAGCTCCTGCACAGATGTAGCCCATGGAAGGTCAGTCTCCAAGTGGGTTTCCTAGTAAGGGGAACAGGGGCTGTCTCTGACATGATCCCAGTGGCCGGCTCTTTGATCACCTCCCCTTGAGGAGGGGGCAGCCTTACAGGCCACAGAGGAAGACAATGCAGACAGTCCTGATGAGACTTGATAGGCTAGGGTCAAATAGATTGGGAGGAGGACCTCACTTATCAGTGCCCTAGTGGAGGGGCATGGGAGGAGAAGAGGGAGGGAGGGCAAGATTAGGGGATAAGAGAGGAGGCCACAACTAGAATTAAAAGTGAGTAAATTGTAATAAATAAAACATTAAATAAAAATAAAAGGTGTCTTGTACTCTGCCCAAGGTTTGGTTATGAGACTCAGCATCTGCTTCCATATGCTGCTGGGTAGATTCTTTCAGAGGGCCTCTATGGTAAGCTCCTCTCCTGTTCCCTGTCTTCTGCCTCCAATGTCTACACTATTTGCTTTTCTAAAGGAGGATTAAGCATCTTCCCTAGGGTCCTCCTTCTTATTTATCTTCTTTAGGTGTACAGATTTTAGTATGTTTATCCTATCTTATAGGTCTAGTATCCACTTATAAGTGAGTATATACCGTGTGTGTCTTTCAGCTCCTGGGATACCTCATTCAGGATGATCTTTTCTAGTTCCATCCACTCGCCTGCAAATTTCATGATTTCTTTGTTTTTAATTGCTGAGTAGTATTCCATTGTGTAAATGTAGCACAATTTATGTATCCAAAGAATGGATTTACACAATGTTTTTATATGCCTCAGTTTTTATATGTACACATTTAGAAAAATTATAAAGGGTACCTGTAGGCAGCAGCTTACAGAATGGCCAGAAATGGATCTTTTGTCTTGTTATATCTTCCTAATGTGCATGTGAAATAAGATACTACAGGAAGAGTATGTTGTTCAAGGATATGTAATAAATATTGTGGCTTTTGTATTAACTACTCTAGAAAAATTTAGCTGTCATATTCTAGGGGCAGTAAACCCTAAAAATAGTTCACTCAGTAAACATAGAGGCCTCCTATCTTAGCTAGGTTGAGCTCCCAACAATGTGAGGACACAACACAAGCAGTATTGCTTACCAACTAGGGAAGTTTAGAAATGACTGCAGGCTCAATGGACATCTCTACTTCAACACATTGCCCTTGTTTTCACTTTCAAGCCCCTGAAACATGAAATCCCTGAGATAAAAAGTGTTTGCTGTTGTTTATGGAAGAAACTTTGGTAGTGGTTATGAAGCAAAGAGATAACAAACGCATTACCTTACAACAAGAATTGAGTAAACAAGCAGGAGGACCTTTAGAATATCAGCAGTCTTATAAAGTATGAATATATTAAATTGAATTAACATTGGTTAAAGCATTACTACAATTATTTTATGGTTCTAGTATATTACTTTTATAATTTTCATTAAAGCAAGAGAAAAAAATAATACAAAAGAATGTGAGGATTCTATGAGTATAAATTACTAATGTAGGAATAATCCACTGGAATTGTATATTAATATTCATAGAAGCATATCATTTATAATAGAAATAGACTTTCTATAAAATTTTTGCTTCTTGGTTAGATGAAAACATTTTCATATTATAGGTAGAAATTGTATACATTTATAAATATATGGATACGTAGATGATGATAGGTAGATAGATGGGAGATATATAGATATATACATATATGAAAGACAGAAATAGATACATAGATGGATAGTTATATAGATGATAAATACATAGATAAATGCATATAAACAGGTATAGAAAGATCAACTTCAGTGATGACATAAAAAGAGCTACAGATTTATAGATTTTCTAATTTTCCATATCCAATTTAAAGGAGACATGACATTTTCAAGGAGGAAGGTGCTATTGTAGATTTATTTGTTTTACTGCTTACTATTTATTTCACAGAATAGCTTTGAGAATTAGAGAAGAACCTGACACCACTGAAGCATGTATACTAAATTATCAACTAGGATTTTTTATTTAAAATGTACATACATTATTAATACTGATATTTGAGTTTATATAAATACATTCTAATAAGTATATCTACCTCTAAGTGAAAAAAAATTGTTTCCTATTTAAATTTATCAATTCTATGATTTTATGTTACTAACTCTCCTTAATCATCTTGAAAGCTATTAGAAAAGTACCAAAGCCTATGAATAAATTATAGGCACTCACTATTAGCAACCCATCTTCTAGCAATACTTTTTTTGAAAATGACAAACATAAATGGTTATTAATAAAAGCAGTACATTCTTCCTCCTTTAAGTAGGTCCAGATCTTGTTTTTCTATAATATTTTGTTTGATAGATAATCTGGCAAATATTTGTAGTTGAATAATATTAAATTCCATATAGATAGCAATATTTCTTGCATGTTCTTCTATGATTTTATAGTATGTTTGTTTTGTTGAGACAGGATTTCTCTGTGTAGCCTTGGCTGTCCTGAACTCACTTTGTAGATCAGGCTGGTCTCAAACTCACAGAGCTCTGCCTACCTCAGCCTCTTTGAGTCTGGGATTACAGACATGCACCCCATATAAAGAACCATTTTTCCTGCACTCATTCCTCCAGGATCTTGTATTGTGGCTTTTTAAATATTCATATCTACCAAAAAGGAAATGGATGTCCTCATAGTTGAGTTTCATGTGCTGTGCACCTGATTTCTTCAGGAATCTTCCAAGCCACTGAGTGGCTGATTTCCTTCTGCTCCAGATTGCTGAATGTGATTTCCGTTACTGTTTCTGTAAGAAAAGAACTTACTCACTTGGCACTACCACCCAAACACTTTCCAACTTGCCTTCAGAAAGACATTAACGTCACTGTTTGATCAACTACTTTTATCTATTAAAGACAGAAAATTAGGAATAGGGCTACCTCAAGATCTGGCTATACTACTCCTAGGAATATATACAAATTATGCTCAACCATACAACAAGGACATTTGCTCAACTATGTGAATAGCAGCTTTATTTATAATAGGCAGAATCTGGAAACAAACTTGGTGTCCCTCAACTGAGGAATGGACACAGAAATTGTGGTACATTTACACAATGGAATAATACTCAACAATTAAAAACAGGAAATCATGAACTTTGCAGGCAAACATGGAACTAGAAAAGACCATCCTGAGTGTGATAACCCAGAAGCAGAAAGACACACATGCTATATACTCACGTATAAGTGGATATTAGCCATATGAAATAGGATAAACATACTACAATCAAAACAATAAAGAGTAACCTAGGAAAGATGCTTAATCCTTATTCAGAAGGACAAACAGTATAAATATCTGAAGTAGGAGAAGATAGGGAACAAGGCAGGAACCAACCACAGAAGGCATCTGAATCAACTAGGATTAAACCAGACGCTGAGACTCATAGCCAAACCTTGGGCAGAGTGCAGGGAATCTTATGGAGGAAGCGGGTGGGGGAGAAAGACCTGGAGGGGTCAGGATCTCCGCAAGGAGACCAACAGTGCTAAAAAGATCAGGGCTCATGTGGGGCCTGCAGAGACCAATGCTCAACCAAGGACAATTCATGGAGAAGACCTAGACCCCTTGCTCAGTTGTAACCCATATACAGCTCAGTCTCCATGTAGGTTATCTAGTAAGGGGAACAGGGACTGTTTGACATTAACTCAGTAGCAGCCTCTTTGACCACCTCTCCCTGATGGGGGAGTAGCCTTACCAGGACACAGAGGAAGACAGTCCTGATGAGACCTGATGGGCTAGGGTCAAATAGAAGGGAGGAGGAACCCCCCTTTCAGTGGACTAGGGGAGGGGCATAGGGGGAGAAGATGGTGGGGAGGGTGGGACCAGGAAGATATCAGGGAAGTGGCTGCATGTCAGATATTCAGAATCTAATGTGCAGATACCAAAGTACCTATTAATCAAGTAGCAAACACATCTGTTAGAAATCTTATCACTTGTGAGAACATAAAAAAATGAGAGTTACAAAGAAAAAAAAATGATGCTTCCTCACACTTTTTGGTTCTCACAATCGATGAAGAAATAAATGAAATGGTTTATGAATCTGTTCTCACTCTCTGTTTCTATTATCACAACCTCAATTCAATTTCTCAGCATCGCTCACCTGAACAACCATAATAGTTTCCTAAATAATCACTCCTAGGGGATTCTTTTTATCCTCTCCACTAAACTCCACATTTCCTACAGCTACCTTTCTGTCTAGTTTAAATTGTATGTTCTTTCCTCAGACTTTTGTTAACCTCTCATTTCTTCCAGAAAATTTCTAATTTTTAGTAACTGATAATTCATAGTACACAATGTCTAAGCAGAGTGATTAAGAAAATCAATAGCAGGTTGAAAAAAACATCTCATAATGTCATCTCCCATTTGCTTACCTTCCAACTATAAAGAATTTTCCTCTGGTTCAAAATTAATTTGAAGGAACCATTAAGAACTATACAGAGAAACTAATGCATGCAGATGGAAAGAGGTGTTCTCAAAGACAAAAAAAAAATGCATATTATAGGGTTATGTCCTAGGTAGAAATACAGAGTTAGTTGAAATGCTTTCCTTGCATCTTGCCTCACTATTTTAAGGTATGAGGCATTGAAAATGAGCAAAGTTTCTCCTGGAATACAGAGCAAACTATGCACATTTTATTACCAGTGCAGACAGCAACAGATTGCTATTAGAATGATTCATAGAAGCATTTGAACAAATAAACAAAACACAAAAACCAAAAAACTGTTATTCACAAAGCATGAAGGAAAAAGAACCAAATCAAAGACTGAAAATAGCAGTCAAACCCTAAGATTATGTCTGCAATTTTAGAAAGACGTCAGAATATTTTCTCTACTCAGAATCATTGAGTGTTTGAAAATTATACATTTGAAATTGTCAGAAAAAAAAACATAAAAATGCTATGAATTAAATTATGAGTGACCTACAATAACACTGCCTGATATACTATCATCCAAGACCAATTTACTCAGAAGTTAAGGCAAATAAGAATAAAAGCTACTTTATAGAAGCACATATCAAATTTGCAAATGCCACTAAAGTGAAAAACAAATGTTTTTTAATTACCTACCAGGAATAGTATCCAGAAACATACTTTACTTAAAATAATTTATAGCATCATATATTATTTACTTAAATAAAATGAGCCATGGTTATATAAGATATTAAATTTATAAGACTGTGTGGAACAAACATGAGCATGTAAATGAATTCTCTGTGATATCTACCATATCTTAAGTAAAAGTTATTTCTGTTTAAAACATTTCCTAAAAACTTAATGACAAGAAATGGTCAGGAAATACTGAATTTTTAAATGTAGATTTCAAGGGATGTGTTGGGAATACTGAAAAAATGTAAATGTAAACTAGATTAATATCTAGAATAATTGTTGTTATTAATCCATTCAGGGGTTAAAATTATTAATGCAAATATAAAAAGAACAGCTGACTTCTCTGGAGAATCTTGCTGAGGTACAAATCTGTTTTCTCTGTATGTGAATGTATGCATCTATGGGTATGTGTGTATGTGTATTTATGTGTGTTTGTATATGCATATCTGCACACGTGTGCTTACATTTGTACATGTGTGTCTGTTCACATGTATGTGTGCAGGTATATATGTGTTCCTGTGTATGTATGTATCTGTGCATGTGTGTCTGAACATGTGGGTATGTTTGTTTGTGGGTATTTGTGGAGGTATGTGTGACTGTATCTGTGCATTTCTGCACAGAAAGATGAAACAAATGAAACAAAATGTTAACAATCACTGGATATAGATTGACTGAATAAAAACTTTAATTACTTTATAACTTTTAAAGTGTAAGTTGAATTTCCCGAAACATCAAAGATTCTCTAGATAGTACTGAACATGCCTTATGTTGAATAGTTTGTGTTACATCTAAAAACATCAAGAATTTTGAAGTTCTGAGCTTCTATATTTTGAAAGTACAGAAATTCAAGGCGTTGTGTTCTTAAGCAGGTTGCAGAAGCAAAGTTTAAGATGATGTGTATGTGGGTGTGATATGGGAAATGGAAAAATCACTCTGCTTGAAAATATCACACTTTACCATTTGGAGAAAGTCAAGCCTGCACAACCATATGCTATTTAGAAACAGCTAAGATAATTTCCAATATTTATATTGCTTGGAAATATTCCACACTCTCTTTTCTGGGTAGGCAAAAGGGAGGTACTGAAATGTCTAATGGTTCACAAAAAAAGAAAGAAAGAAAGAGAGAAAGAAAGAAAGAAAGAAAGAAAGAAAGAAAGAAAGAGAAAAAAAATTCACAGAATGTCTAAGATGAGACACAATCTACATGTTTTGTCAAACTATTTCTTAAAGACATAGAGTTGTATGCATGTATTATTTACACTAATGTGTTTGTAATTGTATTCATACTACCTAATAAAAATACATGGCTTAAAATGCCATCAATGATGCTGTTAAACTTATATTTACTTTTGTTTACATCTAACTCTGTATTGTAATTATACTTTGTAACTACTGGAGAGCTAAACTCCTACCCCTCTAGTGGATGATTCATACATCAAACTTGTAATTGTGAAGCAGAAATTATTTCATTCAGTAAACACATATGAGTGCAATGTTCATTCATTAACTACAGTCAGGTTTTGTTGCATGCAAAATATCTTAAAATGAAACATAAAAATCATAGAGAATTCATAATTTTTTTAACAAATTGACTTTTGCTAGCTTTACTTTGACTTGCAGGTGTACTTTGCCAATTTTATTTCTTTGTCTGCTCTTGTGTGTTTAAAAAAGTAAAAATTTTTCAGAGGATGCAACAGTTGAAAGGAAATGAGATGAGAAAGAAAATAGAGATTCATGTGTAAAAGTCATCTAACGTTTTACTGGGGAATGAGATTAGAGGGTTAACTTCAGCTTAGCTGCCAGACCTTTCCTTTAGCATTATCCTGCACTATTCATCCATCTCACAATCAAATGGCAGGTAACATCGTCACCCAAAGAGAACTTCCTGTACATGAGGGGAAGAATGTGGTGTCTCTGTAAAGCTTATTGAAGTTCATTCAAGGTTTTCTTCTTTCCAGCAGGTAATATAGACATTTCTCTCTATGTTTTCAATTCCTATTTTAGTGTGTGCAGTGATGTGTGTGTGTGTGTGCCTGTGGATATGTTTTTCCAGGATTTTAAATCAATTTGGGATGCAAACAGGAGAGGAAGTTATCTTCATGTCAGTTTGCTTAAAATGTTGAGCTGTAGTAACATGTCTGTGTCTGAACTGAACTATCATTTTTGCATTTGCAACAGAAAAGAAGTAATTTATGAGGTATTCAACAATATGAAGACCAAAATTTTCTCTGGGAACTTTTAGATGAAATATTGATCCTGGAGAGGCTTATCTACAATTATTGAGCACACATAAGATGTCACACAAACACATCCTCCATAACTTTTAACTATGGAATATTGTAATAATTTGTGTCATAGGCTTCAATGCTAATTATCACAATATAAAAATTATATTACTGAAAATGTTTCTCAATGAAAATAGATTTGACACAAAGCTAAAGAAGCATTTGATTTTTAAACTATAAAAGTTGACAAAAGTAATCCAAAGTAAAGAAAATATTTAAAAACTGGCTGTAAAATAAAGTTGGTGTTTCTTCCTTAGAACAAAGAAACCGCTAAGATCAACCTGACATTGAAGCTGTGAAACATTTACACAATGTTTTTTACTGTTGAGTACGTGCTGGGCAGATGGATGGCCACAGAGGATAAGCTTCTAAACATCCAGGAAACAATGAAAGGTAGATGTTTTGGACTATCCAAGTGAGCCACAATGGTGGTGTCAACCAAAAGCCCCAGATAAGAATGCAATCTATCCCAGGATCAGCTGGATGTAATTATAGATGCAGCAGAGAAGAATGGCTGATGAGTGGATTTTAGACAAGAAGACAATAATGGTTTTTGAAAATATACATTATGAAATGTCTGTTAGCAATTTAACTGATTTTCTTGGAAGTGTGTTTTAAATACTGACAAATCAATGATGGAGTAGCTTTTCTTATTATCATATTTATTAATTATGGAACAAGTTTAGAAGGGTGGGAATTGAGATGGTGCAGCTGAAACACTGAAGACATTTTGGCATAGGGCATTGCAGGGTTCCCAAACACCATTTCCATATTTGGTTGCTTTATTTGACAAGTTCATCATTAAGAGAAAAACTGCTAAAAGGGAAGCTTGTTTATGAATGAGTGACCCCTGAACTTTTTGGAAAGGTATCTTGATAAAATATAATTATATGTACATATATAATATATATTATATTTATATTATATTATATATACTTATATAAGTATATGTTAAATATACTTTCTTCTCACTTATGGACACCTGATTTTTGACAAAGATGCCAAAATCATACAATGGAAAAAAAGATAACATCTTCACCAATGGTGCTGGTCTAACTGGATGTCTACATGCAGAAAAATACAAATAGATACATATTTATCACTCTGCACAAAACTAAAGTCCAAGTGGATCAAAGACCTCAACATAAAACCAGACACACTAAACCGCTTAGAAGAAAAAGTGGGGAAGAGCCTTGAACTCATTGGTACAGGAGACAACTTCCTGAACAGAACACCAACAACACAGGCTCTGAAAGCAACAATCAATTTAAACGGGACCTCATGAAACTGAAAAGCTTCTGTAAAGCAAACGACACTGTCCTCAGAACAAAACAACTGCCTACAGACTGGGAAGGGATGTTCACCAACCCTAAATCTGATAGAGGGCTAATATCCAGTATATATAAAGAATTCAAGAAGTTGAACAACAACAAATCAAGTAATCCAATTACAAAGTGGGGTACAGAGCTAAACAGAGAATTCTCAACAGAGGAATATCGAATGGCTGAAAAACACTTAAAGAAATGCTCAGACTTCTTAGTCATCAGGGAAATGCAAGTCAAAATGAGCCTGAGATTTCATCTTACATCCAGCAAAATGGCTAAGATCAAAAACTCAAGTGACAACACATGCTGGAGAGGTTGTGGAGAAAGGAGAACCCTCCTCCACTGCTGGTGGGAATGTAAATTTGTACAATCACTTTGGAAATCAATCTGGTGCTTTCTCAGTCAACTAGGAATAGCGCTTCCTCCTGATCCAGCTATATCACTCCTATGCACATATCCAAAATATCCTCAAGTATACAATAAGGACATTTGCTCAACCATGTTTGAAGCAGCTTTATTTGTAATAGCCAGAAGCTGGAAACAACCCAGATGCCCCTCAGTGAAGGAATGGATACAGAAATTGTGGTACATCTACACAATAGAATATTACTCACCAATTAAAAACAAGGAAATCATGAAATTTTCAGGTAAATGGTGGAAATTCGAAAAGATCATCCTGAGTGAGGTTTCCCAGAAGCAGAAAGACACACAGTGTACATACTCACTCATAAGTGGATATGAGACATATAATATAAGATAAACCTACTAAAATCTGTACACCTAAAGAAACTAATCAAGAAGGAGGACTCTGGCTGAAATGTTCAATCCCCATTCAGAAAGGCAAAGAGGATGGACATCAAAAGAAGAAGAAAACAGGGAACAGAACAGGACGCCTGTCACAGAGGGCCTCTGAAAGGCTCTGCGCCCTGCAGACTGTCAAAACAGATGCTGAGACTTATGGCCAACTTTTGAAAAGAGTGCAGGGAATCTAATGAAAGAAGTGGGGAATAGTAAGACCTGGAGAGAACAGGAGCTCCACAAGGAGAGCAACAGAACCAAAAAAACCTGGGCACAGGGGTCTTTTCTGAGACTGAAACTCCAACTAAGGACCATTCATGGAGATAACCTAGAACTCCTGCACAGATGTAGCCCATGGCATTTCAGTGTCCAAGTGGGTTCCATAGTAATGGGAATAGGGACTGTCTCTGACATGAACTGATAGGCCTGCTCTTTGATCATCTGCCCCTGAGGATGGAACAGCCTTACCAGACCACAGAGGAAGACAATGCAGCCACTCCTGATGAGACCTTATAGACTAGGATAAGAAGGAAGCAGAAGAAGACCTCCCCTATCAGTGGACTTGGGGAGGGGCATGCCTGGAGAAGGGGGAGGGATGGTGGGATTGGGAGGGGAAGAGGGAAGGAGCTACAGGGAGATACATAGTGATGAAAGTGCAATTAATAAAAATTAAAATTAAAAAAGTAAAAAATATACTTTTTTCTGCTTGAATTTTGTCGTAACGTATATTCACTCCACCAAGGACCATGTATGGATATAACCTAGAACCTTTGCTCAGAAGAAGCTTGTGGTAGCTCAATAACCAATTGGTTTCCCATGGTAAGGGGAACAGGGACTGTCTCTTACAGGAACTCAATGTCTGGCTCTTTGACCTCCCCACCCCCCAAGGGAGGAGCAGTCCTGCTAGGCCAAAGAGGAGGACTTTGCAGCCAGTCCTGAAGATACCTGATAAAACAGGGTCAGATGAAAGGGGAGGGAGTCCTCCCCAATCAGTGGACTTGGAAAGGGGCAGGGAGGAGATGAGGAAGGGAGGGTAGGATTGAGAGGGAATGAGGGAGCGGGATACAGCTGGGATACAGAGTTAATGAAATGTAACTAATAGCAAAAAAATAAAATAAAAGATAAAAAAGAAATATGAAATTATTATTTTACTGAACATTTTATTCTCCATGCCTCTCTTTAGGTATACATTTTTTATCTTCATTTTATGGTGGTATGCATAAGAATATTTTTTATTGTTTATGATATGCAATTGTAGTGTTTTGTTTTAAGATATAATCAAAATAGAAGGTATTATTTTAATTATACTTTGACATGTTCAAACACTAATGTAATAAATAATCTATTTATTGAATACTTACTGATATTCATTTGAAATAAGAAATACAAATAAATATCCATGAATAAGAGATAACTTGCTCAATTGTTTTCATTGTATAAAATTTCAAGCAGTTGTAAGCAGAATTTAAAATTGTTTCACTCCATAGGAACCTTTAGTTACTATTGTTTAATTTTCAAATGTACAAAGTATAATCATGGAAAGTTTTTCAAAATTTAGGCTTATTTGAAGATGCTATTGAAAAGGATGAAAATAAAGAGTGTGGTTTTTCTTTATTATTATTATTATTATTATTATTATTTACAATTTATTCTTTTGTAACCCTCATCTCTTCCCACTTCCACCGTCCCTTTCCCTCTGTGAAAGCCAATGCAGTTCTTTTTTATTTTTTTTTCTTTTGGCTTTTCGAGATAGGGTCTCTATGTAGCCTTGGCTGTCCTTAGGCAATGTGTGCATGCAAGTAAGGCAAGAACACAGAGAAAACTATTAGGACATGTAATATTTAGCAATTATTATTTGATCACAATTGCTATTAGTTTTCTGTAGCTACAAAATTATATCAACCCAGAATAACTCAACCAATGCTTTATTAATCAAAATTCTGTGTATCAGCATGCCTTGGATTGGCTGGTGTTTAAGATGGAGATACACAGGCCGGTAACAGTTACTTATCCTCTTGCTTTCCTTTCTTAGAAGACGATAAACAGAGCATCTCTACATGCAGCTCAGAGGCTACAATCTGCATTCCAGTGGAACACACATGGTGCAGCCTGACTCTTTCGGGACCACCATTTTAACGATTCATTACATAAGCTGACAGCTTCATCCACTGCCTTTTATTAGAAAAAGTCTGCTACCTCTCAAAATCTTCTGAGATGTAAAATGAATTATATTGATTTGAGAGCATCATACATCAGCCTTAATACCTTTATGACATTTTAATGAAGCTACAATGCTTTCATCGTTTATATTATAAAAAGACACCCATCTCATATGTTGTGATCTCAGCTATAAAAGAACATAAAGAACTATTAAGCAGTATTTCAACATGTGTCAAAAAAACTATTGAGATGAACTATTGGTAGATAGTTGTAAAATAATTACTCATTTTGGTAGGCTTATTAAAATAATGTAAAGTGAAATATTTGGAAGAAAATTCAACACAATAGTTTCTCTAACATCTTACTTATAAATAGACTATTTCAGCACATATAGTTGATCTTTGAGAAGCATACTACTGATGGCTGGAAAAAGAAAGAGAAGAGTAGATGTCTTCTCTGAGCATGAGTTAGTGCACATTCTTGAGTTATTTTCCATAATACATGGAGCAGTTGCCATACGATTAAGATCCAATGGATTTAGATTCAATGGATAGCTAAAAGATTTTCATATTTATTTTAATCCTAACCACTGACTGTATCAGTGGAACAGAGGTAGTTTCAGTAGGAAAGGAAAACATCACTCTAAATACTAATTTGCATACCTGAGCTTTTAAAGTCTTAAATGTTGACATTCAAATTTAATATTTTACCTTAACACTTTGTCTACTTCTGGTGTCATCATGGCTGCCCTAATATGCTCTTTCAAAATTATAAATAGGCGGGACAAGATGGCTGTGCCAGGAGAACAGGGTGTCTGAGGAGCCAAACAACATTTCCTGTACAGCGACCAAGAGACTGAACCCTGGGCGCTAAAACAAGAGCGATTGTGTTTTTCAGGTGAGAGGAAATCCCCACGGTGTGGGAATCGGTCTTGACCACTCTCAGGTCCCCAAGCCAGAACCCGGAACAGATCCCGGGTCGCACAGGCACTAGGTCCCTAGACCAGAGCCACATGCCTGCGTGTCCTGATCACCTTCCCAGGCTGATCGTTGGGCACAAGAACACCAGAGACTGGGAGTCCCGGTCGCGAGAGAATCCACAGGGAAGGAAGGAAGCTGTACTGACTTAAATCACCCAGTCCTTCCCTAGAAAAAGTCTCACAGACTGGCACTGCCGAGCCGCCATCACTGAGCTGTGCTCTAGACACAGGCAGTTTCTGCACGCCAGCTAGCTGGCAGAGACTGAGCGGTGCGCCCCAGGGCAAAAAAGAGACTGGGAGTCCCTGACTCCAGAGAATTCACAGGGAAGGAAGGAAGCTGTACTGACTTAAACCACCCAGTCCTTCCCTGGAAAAAGTCTCACAGACCAGCGGGGCCCAGCTACCATCACTGAGCTGTGCTCCAGACACAGGCACAAACAGTTGCAGTGCGCCAGCTGTCCAACTGTGTCACAGCAGCTGATCATTAAATTTACAGCAAGAAACCCAGAAACAGGGCAGCTGTCTTCAGGACTTCCCTGGGTGAGAGGAGAACCCTCTCGACTAACAAAGACCACAGTTACCACTCAGTTCTCTATCCCTGAGGTGAGCAACAGCAACTCCTGAAAAAACGCCAGACATCCAGGGACTATACCCAAAAAAGCTGAGAAGACTTCCTTCAAGAAAAATCAGCTTTCTGCCAAGGGGATTCTCCCCACCACAGGATCCCCAGGAACCACCAGAAACTAACCCCAAACACCTAAGAGAGCCCAATGGGTAGAGGCTAGCGTAAAAGCTCAACCAACAAAAGACAGAGCAATATGGCATCTCCAGAACCCAGTTATGTAGGGGCAAGTAGCCCTGGACACCCCAGCATAACTGAAATCCAAGAAGATGACCTAACAACTATGCTCATGAAGATGATAACAGAGGAAACAAATAAGATACGTAAAGACACAGAGGAAGATAAACTCAAACAGAATATTGCCATCTGTAAAGAAATAGAGGAAGTTGCAGCCAAACAGTTTGTGGCCTTTAGAAAGGAAATGCTTAAAGCATTGAATGAAATAAAAAAAAAAACAGAGGTTGGTTCAAACAAACAGCTGAAAGAAGTGATGAAAAAAAAGAAAATACAGTCAGACAGGTGAAGGAAATCAACAAGATGGCTCAAGATCTGAAGATAGAATTGGAAAAATTAAAGAACACACAAATGGAGGAAATTGCAGAGAGAAAGAACTTAGGGAAGAAAACAGGAACTACAGAGGTTAGCATAACCAATAGACTACAAGAGATGGAAGAAAGAATCTCAGGTGTGGAAGATACAATGGAAGAAATAGATGTATTTGTTAAATCTAAAAAATTCCTGACACAGAACGTCCAAGATATTCAAGACAACATAAAAAGACAAAATCTAACAATAATAGGAATAGAGGAAAATGAAGATTCCCTGCTCCAAGGCCCAGAAGATATTTTCAACAAAAACATTGAAGAAAATTTCCCCAACTTAAAGGAGAGTCCAATAAGAATACAAGAGGCATACAGAACACCCAATAAATTAGACCAGAAAAGAAAATCCTCCCACCACATAATAATCAAAACAATAAGTATACAGAACAAAGAAAAAATACTAAGAGCTGCAAGAGAAAAAGGCCAAGTAACATATAATGGCAAACCCATTAGAATCACACCTGACTTATCAACAGAGACTATGAAAGCCAGGAGGCCCTGGACGGATATCATGCAGACCCTAAGAGAACACAGATGTCGGCCAAGGCTACTATACCCCGCCAAACCCTCAGTCCTCATAGATGGAGAACAAGATATTCAATGAAAAAAAACAAATTTCAACAATACCTACACACAAATCCAGCATTACAGAAGATACTAGAAAGGAAAATACAACCCAAGAAAACTAGCTACTTTCAAGAAAACACAGGAAATAATTAACCTCACTACAGTAAAACAAAAAGGAACCAAGCACACAACCTTATGACCGAACCCAATATCAAAACCAAAGGATCTAACAGCCACTGGTCATTAATCTCTCTCAACATCAATGGACTCAACTCTCCAATAAAAAGACACAGACTAACACAATGGATACGTAAACAAAATCCAGCAATCTGTTGCATTCAAGAAACACACCTAGGTCACAAAGATAGACATTACCTGAGAATAAAGGGTTGGAAGACGGCTTTCCAAGCAAATGGACCTAAGAAGCAAGCAGGAGAAGCCATTCTAATATCTGATAAAATAGACTTTCAACCAAAATTAATCAAAAGAGATGGGGAAGGACACTTCATACTCATCAAGGGAAAAATTCCACCAGGAAGACATCACAATCCTGAACATTTATGCCCCAAACACAAGGGCACCTACATTTGTAAAAGAAACATTGATAAAACTTAAACCACATATAGATCCCCACACATTAATAGTGGGAGACTTCAACACCCCACTCTCAACAAATGACAGGTCAACAAAACAGAAATTAAACAAAGAAACAATGTCTCTGACAGAGGTCATGAATCAAATGGACCTAACAGACATTTACAGAACTTTACACCCAAACACAAAAGAATTTACCTTCTTCTCAGCACCTCATGGAACCTTCTCAAAAATAGACCACATTGTTAGTCACAAAGCAAGCCTCAACAGATGCAATAAGATTGAAATAGTCCCTTGTATCCTGTCTGATCACCATGGAATAAAGCTGGACCTCAATAACAACAGAAATAGCAAAAAGCGTACACACACATGGAAACTGAACAACTTGCTACGAACTTGCTACGAAATGACAGCTGGGTCAGGGAAGAAATAAAGAAAGAAATTAAAGTCTTCCTAGAACTCAATGAAAATGAAGACACAACATACCTAAACTTGTGGGACACAATGAAGGCTGTGCTAAGAAGAAAGTTCATAGCACTAAGTGCCTTCAAGAAGAAATTCGAGACAGCGTATTCAAGCAACTTAATGGCTCATTTAAAAACCCTAGAAAAAGGAGAAGCAGACACACCAAAAAGGAGTAGACGGCTGGAAATAATCAAACTCAGGGCTGAAATCAATCAATTAGAAACAAATAAAACAATTCAAAGAATCAATGAAACCAAGAGCTGGTTCTTTGAGAAAATCAACAAGATAGACAAACTCTTAGCCAAGCTAACTAAAAGGCAGAGAGACACCATCCAAATCAACAAAATCAGAAATGAAAAGGGGGACATAACCACAGACACTGAGGAAATCCAAACAATCATTAGGACTTACTTCAAAAGTCTATATGCCACAAAATTTGAAAATATAAATGAAATGGACAATTTTCTTGATCGATTCGACTTACCAAAACTGAATCAGGACCAGGTAAAGCAATTAAAAAGCACTATATCCCCCAAGGAAATAGAAGCGGTCATTGAAAGTCTCCCATCGAAAAAAAGCCCAGGACCAGATGGTTTCAGCGCAGAATTCTACCAAACCTTCAAAGAAGAGCTAACTCCAATTCTCTCCAAACTGTTCCACAAAATAGAAAGAGAAGGAACACTACCAAACTCATTCTATGAAGCCACAGTCACCTTGGTACCTAAACCTCACAAAGACCCAACAAAGAAAGAGAATTTTAGGCCAATTTCCCTTATGAACATTGATGCAAAAATACTCAACAAAATACTTGCTAACCGAATACAAGAACACATCAAAGATATCATTCACTATGACCAAGTAGGCTTCATCCCAGGCATAAAGGGGTAGTTCAATATATGGAAATCCATCAATGTGATCCACCATATTAACAAACTGAAAGAAAAAAAAAACCCACATGATAATCTCTCTAGATGCTGAAAAAGCATTTGACAAAATCCAGCATCCATTCATGTTTAAAGTATTGGAGAGATGAGGGATACAAGGCACATATCTAAACATAGTAAAAGCGATATACAGCAAATGTACAGCCAACATCAAACTGAACGGAGAGAAACTTAAAGCAATCCCACTGAAATCAGGGACAAGACAAGGCTGCCCACTTTCTCCATATCTCTTCAACATAGTACTTGAAGTCCTTGCTAGAGCAATAAGACAGTTGAAGGAGATCAAGGGGATAGAACTTGGAAAGGAAGAAGTCAAATTATCACTATTTGCAGATGATATGATAGTATATGCGAGTGACCCCAAAAACTCTACCAGGGAACTCCTACAGCTCATAAACACCTTCAGCAAAGTGGCCGGATACAAAATTAACTCCAAAAAATCAGTAGCCCTCCTGTATACAAAAGACAAAAGGGCTGAGAAAGAAATTAGGGAAACAACACCCTGCACAATAGCCAGAAATGACATAAAGTACCTTGGAGTAACTCTAACCAAGGAAGTCAAAGACTTGTATGAAAAAAATTTCAAGTCTCTGAAGAAAGAAATAGAAGATATCAGAAGATGGAAAGATCTCTCATGCTCATGGCTGGGCAGGATTAACATAGTAAAAATGGCCATCTTACCAAAAGCAATTTACAGATTCAATGCAATTCCCATCAAATTACCAACACAATTCTTTACAGACCTGTAAAGAAAAATTCTCACCTTCATATGGAATAACAAGAAACCAAGAATTGCTAAAACAATCCTCTACAATAAAAGATCTTCTGGAGGTTATCTCCATCCCTGATCTCAAGCTGTACTATAGAGCAACAGTTATAAAAACTGCATGGTACTGGCATAGAAACAGAATGGTGGATCAATGGAACCGAACAGAGGACCCAGAAATAAACCCACACGTCTATGGACACCTGATCTTTGACAAAGATGCCAAAACCATACAATGGAAAAAAGATAGCATCTTCAACAAATGGTGCTCGTCTAACTGGATGTCTACATGTAGAAAAATAAAAATAGATCCATACTTATCACCATGCACAAAGGTGAAGTCCAAGTGGATCAAAGACCTCAACATAAAACCGGACACACTAAATCGGTTAGAAGAAAAAGTGGGAAATACTCTGGCCCAGGAGACAACTTCCTGAACAGAACATCAACAGCACAGGCTCTAAGAGTAACAATTGATAAATGGGACCTCATGAAACTGAAAAGCTTCTGTAAAGCAAAGGACAACATCATCAAAACAAAACGACTGCCTACAGACTAGGAAAGAATCTTCACCAACCATTTATCTGACAGAGGACTAATATCCAGTATACATTAAGAACTAAAGAAGCTGAAAAAACAGCAAACCAAGTAATCCACTTAAAACATGGGGAACAGTGGTAAACAGAATTCTCTGTAGAGGAATATCGAATGGCAGAGAAACACTTAAAGAAATGCTCAAAGTCATTAGCCATTCGGGAAATGCAAATCAAAACCACCCTGAGATTTCACCTTACACCCATCAGAATGGCCAAGATGAAAAACTCAAGTGACAACTCATGCTGGAGAGGTTGTAGAGAAAGGGGAACCCTCCTCCACTGCTGGTGGGAATGTAAATTTGTACAACCACTCTGGAAATCAGTCTGGTGCTTTCTCAGACAACTAGGAATAGCACTTCCTCAAGATCCAGCCATACCACTCCTAGGCATATATCCAAAAGGGGCTCAAGTACACAATAAAGACATTTGCTCAACCATGTTTGTAGCAGCTTTATTTGTAATGGCCAGAAGCTGGAAACAGCCCAGATGCTCCTCAACTGAAGAATGGATGCAGAAACTCTGCAATGAAAAATAAGGAAATCATGAAATTTGCAGCAAATGGTGGGACTTGGAAAGGATCATCCTGAGTGAGCTGTCCCAGAAGCAGAAAGACACATACGGTATATACTCACTCATATAGACATATAACATAGGATAAACCTACTAAACCCCTGAACATCTAAAGAAACTAATCAAGAGAGTGGACCCTGACTAAAACGCTCAATCCCCATCCCGAAAGGCAAAGAGGATAGACATCAGAAGAAGAAGAAAACAGGAAACAACCTAGGAACCTGCCACAGAGGGCCTCTGAAAGGCTCTAACCTGCAGACTATCAAAGCAGACACTGAGACTTAAGGCCAACTGATGGGCAAAGTGCATGGAATCTTAAGTAAGAAGTGGGAAATAGTAAGATCTGGAGAGGACAGGCACCCCTCAAGGAGAGCAACAGAACCAGAAAATTTGAACACAGGGGTCTCCCTAGGGACTCATATTCCAACCAAGGAACATGCATGGTGATAACCTAGAACATCTGCACAGATGTAGTCCATGACAGTGTAGTATCCAAGTTGGTTCCATAGTAATGGAAAGAGGGACTGCCTCTGACATAATCTGATAGGCCTGTTCTTTGATCACCTCCCCCTGAGGGGAGAGCAGCCTTACCAGGTCACAGAAGATGACAATGCAGCCATTCCTGATGGGATCTTGATAGACTAAGATCAGAAGGAAGGAGAGGAGGACCTCCCCTATCAGTGGACTTGGGAGAGGCAAGGGAGAAGAAGGGGGAGGGAGGTTATGGCTGGGAGGGGAGGAGGGAGGGACTTATGGGGGGATACAAAGTGAATAAACTGTAATTAATAAAAAAAAAGAAATGTTAAAAAATTATAAATAGTAATTAAAATCATGAATATTTATTTAAAACAGGCTATTAGAAAAACATTTAATTATGTACTTTGCATAAACCTTTCCATTTCACACACAAAGGTGTCTACAATAGAATGACTATCATTTCTTTTTCAGCTTTGTGAGTCCTGGCCCCATCACCTTAGACTACTTCAATTGGAACTCCAGAAATGACTACTTTTATTAAAAAAAAAAAAATCTTCCAAAGAGCAGTAATCTACAGATGGAGTAAAGAGTCAGTTTTTTAGGTTGTCCTATATACCTTTTCAGAAAACCAGTTGATGACATCTCTTGTGATAAGGAAAAAATAAAGTAAAATTTACACACTATCAACAACCTCATTATTTTCTTATTATTCAAAATTAAGTTGTAATGTTTATTGCAGTATAATAAACTGACAAGTTATCATTTAAAGGTACATGGACACATTGTGAAGCAAATAACTCGCGGCATTTGAAAAAGACTTACATTTTAATAAACATTTAAGCTGTGATTGTTGAGATAAATGGAAAACACGATGAAGAACATGCCTGTTACACTTCTGAGAAAAGTACATGAATCATTGATCAGATACAAGGTCATTCCTTTTTCCCACAGAAGCATTTAGGGACGTAATTAATTATCATTTTATCATTCAATTCCCCAACGGTGCAAAGCATGATTTCCCTAACATATGTAACCTTTTATTAAAAACAAACAAACAAAAAACAGTGTCTCCAAAAACATAAAACAGGTTATATTTTTCTTGACTTATTTTAAGACCTATAACCCAAATTAAATATAAGATTACATGTTAATGCATTACACTGCAATATAATATAAGCTAATTTATGCCTTATGTAATATATATACGAGAAAACTGACCACATGTAAACATAAAGACAAGCAGAATATTTCAAAAGTTAATCATAGCATCTTTTGAAAATTCAAATAATCTATAAAAATGTATGTGGTAAATTCAAGTACTAAAATCAGCAAGTTATGTATCAAAAATAAAGATTCATCTCAGATATTAAAACTTTGCATACTAAAAATTCGTGTATTTCAAATAGATGATTAAAAAAGAACCCTTCTGTCCTACAAAACCATGAATAAATAAATTACCACTAACCTCACAAATGTAAACAAATTCCAAAGAAAGTCTGAACAAATTCAAAGGCTGTCATTAAAGACCAAAACTTACCTGCAAATTTGATGTGGAATTTATTTTCAGGTTTTAGTATTTGAACATACAAAGGACAGTTTGGAGCAAAATCTTTCACAGCCCATGCTCTCAAAATTGTTTGGTGATCCTGAAATGATACGACCCAAAATATCCTGAAATTAAGCTTAATAATATAAGTATCAAATTGTTAATACAGGAATTAAAATAGTAAGGTAATTAACTAGTTAAGTGATCAAATTCACACTTAAAGTTTGAACATAGAAACTATTGAGGTCATCTCTCTTTTGATTTTCATGTCTTGAGACAGTGTCTTCTATATTCCAGGCTGTATTTATTTGGGTATGTAGATATGAATGGCCTGGAACTTCTACCGTTCCTGCTTTGGCTGATTACAGTCTTTTACCATCATGCGCAGCTGATGTTTTCTTTTTAATACATATTATTTATATAAAGCATCTATTTCTTAATTTAATCCGTGACACTAAGAGTAAGAACTGCAGAAGTTGACAGAGGGATATCGAGATGAAACTAAGCATAATTGGATTTATAAAAGAACAAATACAATATTAATCACAATGACAATCCTCCCAGGAAAAAAATGAGGATTATATTTATTTATTTTTTATTACACTTTATTCACTTTATACTATATATATAGTGTGTGTAAATATATATAGTATCAAGTGTAAATGTAGATGATATTGATATGTAACTGTAGGTAGATACAGATAATTGAATTCCAAGGAAGAAAACAAAGTAGAAGAAGGCAGAGAACGAATGGGAAAATAACACTTGTGAAGATATCCGTGTTAGGGAAGATTGTTGTGCTCCGAGGTCAAGAAGTTCTGAACATTCTGATAACACAGAGAAACATCACAGTTCCAGCGACTAGACTAAATTAAAAAGAAAATGTGCCAATGCTCAGAAAGAAGCAAAAACCAAAATCAGTGTGAAGTGGGGATTATATCTAATCAAAATCTTTCAAAGGGGAAGGTGAAAGAAAAAAAAATTAAGAACCAAAACGTAAGAACAAGTATAGCAACCAGTATGAAACTGCAAAAAGAAGTGTGAGGAAGACCTTTATACTCTAAAGAAAAAACACCAGAAGTAAAGTAGAGCTTTGGAAATCAAGGAATAATGTCAGAAACGGCTATTGCCTGTCTTGTAAGAAAAAAAGAATATTTTCCTATAAATTTCTTAAAATGCATGTATCTCCATAGAAATTTTTTTTTTCTGGGCCTTTTAACCTATGCAAATACTATCAAAACTTACAACTGTGGCACAAAGGACATTTGGAAAGGAATGAGTAAAGCTTCAAATTTTAACAAGTGATACAATATCGGTAAATAATTAACTGTGAAAATGTTAGCATTTTTATTTTAGTCCTTAGAAAAATCACTAAAAATTCTAAAGACGCATCTTAAAGGCAATATTATTTTAAATAAAGCTTTTTGAAGAAAATCAATGGAATCGAATTGAAGACCCAGAAAAATACCCACACACCTATGGGTATTTAATTTTTGAC
This sequence comes from Psammomys obesus, assembly GCF_907164565.1. Lineage (NCBI taxonomy): Eukaryota > Metazoa > Chordata > Mammalia > Rodentia > Muridae > Psammomys > Psammomys obesus. The sequence continues at coordinate 29,659,649 of NW_026596057.1, forward strand.
AAAAAAGCCAAAACCATACAATGGATAAAAGATAACCTCTTCAACAAATGGTGCAGTTCTAACTGGATGTCTACATGTAAAAAAATTCAAAGAGACCTATATTTATCACCCTGCACAACAGTAAAGTCCAAGTGGCTCAAAGACCTCAATATAAAACCAGACACACTAAGTGTGTTAGAAAAAGAAGTGAGGAAGAGCTTTCACCTCATTGGCATAGAACATCTCGTACAGAACACCTACAGTACAGGCTCTAAGATCAACAATCAATAAATGAGACCTCATGAAAATGAAAAGCTTCTATAAAGCAAAGGACATTGTCAACAGAACAAAATAACAACCTAAAGAATGGGAAAAGATCTTCACCAACTCTACATCTGACAGAGGGCTAATATCAGAATATATCAAGAACTGAAGAAGTTAAACACCAACAAACAAAGTAATCCAATTAAAAAATGGGGTACAGAGCTAAACAAAGAATTCTCAACAGAGGAATATTGAATGATGGGGAAACACTTAAAGAAATGTTCAATGTCCTTAGTCATCAGGGAAATTCAAATCAGCACAACCCTGAGATTCTACCTTAAACCCATCTGAATGTCTAAGAACAAAATCTCAAGTGACAGTACATGCTGGAGAGGATGTGGAGAAAGCGGAACCCTCCTCCAATGCTGTTGGGAATGTAATTTTGTGCAACCACTTGGAAATCAATCTGGTGCTTTCTCAGAAAATTAAAATAGTGCTACCTAAAAATCCAGCTGTACCACTCCTGGGCATATAGTGTAAAGATGCTCCCCTCCTCAACCATGATGGCAGAAGCTTTATTTGTGATAGCCAGAATCTGGAAACAACCCAGATGTCCCACAGCCAAGGAATTAAAAACAAGCAAATCGTGAAATTTGCAGGCAAATCGATAGACATAGAAAAGATCCTCCTGAGTGAGGTAACCCAGAAGCAGAAAGACACACATGGTATATATTCACTTATAAGTGGATATTAGCCATATAAAAAGGATCAACATACTAAAATCTATAGTCCTAAAGAAGCTAAACAACAAGGAGGACCCTAAGGAAGATGCTTAATCCTCATTCAGAAAGGCAAATAGCACAGATATTGGAAGTGGAAGAAGACAGGGAACAGGAGAGGAGCCTACCACAGATGGCCTCTGAAAGACTCTACCTAGCAGCATAACAAAGCAGACGCAGATTCATTGCTTTGATTTTAAGTTTCTAAATGTCCAAGTATAAACAAACACAGAAGTAAAGATGCCGTTGCTTTAGTGTGCTCATGCGTGTATTTGTGTGTGAGTGTGTGTTGTTTTTGTTTCTTTTAGGTCCCTGAGTTCCACTGGGTTAGCAGGACCAAAATGATACTCCTTTCATACTCTTTTTCTCTAAAGCCATAAGCTGTGATATAGGCAATCGCTGTTGGCTTCCTAAGGATTAACTCACTCCACCTAACATAGCAAGTACTCATTATTCCATGTTTTTGCTGCATGAAACCACAGAGAGCATGTGATATGCTGCTTATTTCACCAGGCTTTGCGTGGTTTCTCCTACAACTTGAATTGCAGCTGTTAATAAAACAGAAAGAGTCCACCAAGTTTTAGGATGACAGTTACATTTTAAAATACATGAACAAATAATTGTATGCATGTTGCTCAACTGCAAACTTACCCATTGTTTTACCGACCTTTCAATGATTATATAAAGCTGATACAAAATAAACTCCTTTATCTTATGCACATGAAATGTTCATCTTAAGATGAATTTTTGCCAAAGCAAAATCACTTTTCATATCCTATGTAACTAAAATCAAAACTATATGCCTATGTACTTGAAATAGACACCATTTCTATTGTGTCCATAAAATATAGGGGCAGCCTCTTCCTTCCATCTTACTGTTTAAAGTAACACTTACTTTGATACCCCAATACTGATGATTTTCATTCCTTATTTTTAAATTTGACAGTATTAGCACCTATGACTTGATTTCGTTTTCCCTTTAAAAAGTTATTTACTGGCTTCCCATGACTGAAAAGCAGAGCTTTTTGTTCTGTAATCTGACACCTTGCCCATCTCCTATTCTCCACTTCCTTATGCGACAGTTCAAATTTAATTGAGATGTAATTACTCTCGAGCTTTCATACTGCTGACAACTCTTGGAAAAGAGGTCAAGCACCACAGTTACCTTTCAATCTGCAGTAGCTCATTTTCCCTTGAGACTATAGCGTAATCTGAGCATTTGTTTTCCCAATCATGAATGCAAAGTATAAATTCTTTATTTAGGCAGTCAAAAGTTAAAAACAAGAGAACTTTACTTTTTAACAGTTCAGGAAGCCACAGTCCATCTCAAGGCACCAAAACGATGAAGTTCCCCCTCAGACACCTGCCTTCACTTGCTCCAGACAATACTTCCCTGTGGCAGTGGTCTCTAGGGTCAACATCCAAAATTCCTGTCCCCATGAAGATGTGGCCACTTGATGAGGGACCATAGTAATGGTTTCTTTTTAACTTTATTTCCTATTTTGAAGCTTCGTGCCTGAATACAAGTCAACTGTGGCACGGTGGGAGTCAGAGCTTCAGCTTGTAAATTGAAGAGGTCGCTTCTGTGCGCACCGTTTGTCAATAGGAAGTCTGTTTTCAGTATGTGCACTCACATCAAGGAACAGCAAATTCAGAACTGTCTGTGGGCTGCTCTCCATGTGCTAGAAGGCAACTACAAACAGACACTGCTGCACAGCTGTTACTCAAGACTTGTTTTCCCAGTAACAGGGGAAAGAAAGTCCATGCTCTCCACTGCATTGGGTATCTGGATATACCCAACTTTGTTTTCCGTGCACATCATTTAGTATCTTCCTAAGAGCTGCATGCTATTTGAAAGCCGATCTGTTCAAAACCTAGTGACTTTCCTTTTGCCTTCATTTTTTCCTCTTTGAGAAAAAGATTTCCTAGCATATAGAATTCTAAGTAGAAAAGAATTTTTTTCTCAGAAATTTTAAAATAATTACGTTTATTATTTCTAGCTCCAGAAAAAAATGTATGTGTATATATATGCAGCATATATTTGTGTCTATATTCATAAGTATGTATATATACATATTTATAGTTAAAATTCAAATTTAATTTTTGTTTGCTGATATTACATAATAGTGGCATGAATGCATGTGTATTTCTCTCATCAACACAAACCACTCAACTCAAATGCATGGAGACATTTGAATTCTCCATTAGTTTTAATTTCTTTTCTCTTTCTCCTTCAGTTTCTCTAATTAGTATTCCTTGTGTTAATCTTTCTTCTATACTGCCTGTGTACCTCTAAGGCAAATCCAGTTATTTCACATCCAGTATGCTACAGTGTGCAAGTCTTACAGATTTAACAGTTTCAGCTCCAAAATTTGATTGGATTAGATTGAAAATATTTTTGAAATTTGTTGGGATCCTAACAAAGTAGATATTCTTAACATGTAAACATTATTTCGGTCACTTTCTCCTGGGTTAGTTTTATTATGTAGCTTATTTTTCTTCAGTCCAGAGTTCTTAAGTTTACCTTTTAGGACTCTTACTATACTTTCCCTTTTTTTATTGCATATTTGATTTCCAGACCCTTCTCCATGATTCCTGCGTGAGTTTTTGTTTTTCTTGTCTTGTTCTGTAACCTATTATTATTGTTTGAGATAGGCATCACTAACTCACATTACACTTGAGATGCTTATTCAATGTCAACATTTTCTGAACACATATTATAAAACCAATTTCTCCATTTTTAGAATTTATTTTTACATCGCTGGATGTCTTCTTTCTATTTGGCATGAATTTTAAGGCCATTCATTATCCTCTTCCTTATTATTATTCTTAGTAATTCTCTAAAATGTTCTGTGACTCCTATTCTCTGAGTATATGTAGCAGAAAAAATCATTTGCAACTGAAAATGCTGAAAGAAAGAGTAAATATTGGTTGGTTGGTGTTATATGTGGTTTCACTATATGATGATCACATATTACAGTGAGGAAGTCTAACTTGTATGCTCATATGAATATATAAATGCATACCCATTTGTACAGACACACACGTACAGACACACACACACACACACACACACACACACACACCTGCATACACTGCATTTCTTTGCTATGATGGACCTCTTCCCCAAGATATATTTATTTGAAGAAGCATATAAAAGACATAAAACAATTTGTTCCGATCCACTGAAATGTGGCATGTATCTAGCCCCACCCCAAAATTTACTTTGTAATTAGAAAGTAGAGAATTCACAGAACAAACTGCACAAACAACACACCTCTTCTCCTAGGCTTCAGACAGTAAAGAGCATGCAAGTGTGGAGAGATTTAGGCAATCTGCTCCTTGGCCTGACTTTGAATGTGTCTTACATGCAACTCCACTTTCAGCAGCATCTGTACCCTTCCTTTCTGAGGTTTTTGAGGTCTTCTTGCCAACAGCAGCCTGCTTGTGATACATTTCTTCTCTAAACCTAAATTTTAACTTTATTTTGGATGAATAAGTTTCCACCTATCAACTTGCTTTCTACCTTATAGAATTCTACTACTGTTGCCTCCTCTACTTAACCTTTAATCGTTATGGATACTTTTATTAACTTCTTACCAATTTACTATACTCAGGAAGAAATAGCTTACATTTATTTCGATAAAAACTTCCCACATTCATGTTGTAAGGTTAACTCTCATAGAGACTATACACTTATTTAATCATGTGTATAGAGCCCTGCTCCTCAGTGAAAGAGTATAAGAACTGTTAAATCAAGAAGCCATGTGAAGGGCACAAGATGGACAAATACATGTAAAACAATCTGCAACCAAATGAAGATTATGTTCCCCTCGAATTCATTACATTATCAGATGTGACTGGAGCACTTTATGCTAAGACTATTTACGAAATTTCAAGTTGTAATTACATGAAACAAAGAAAATCTGGATTAAAAGAAAGTGATGGAAAAAAAGAGAAGAGCAAGGACATTTTAAAAATGTGTGTGTGAGAACGAGAGAGAGAATAGAAGTTCCCAGAGATGTGAGAAGAGGTCAGTGCTAGGCCTCTAGCAGCTGGACTTCCAAGAAGCAGAGAACTTGATAAAAGTGTCTGGGAAATGAACTTGGGTTATTTGTAAGACCAGTACATGTTGGTCACCACCGACCAAGCCCTAACTTTTTAAGAATGTAACTAAAAGAACATTTTGAGAGCAGAGGCAGGTGGATCTCTGTGAGTTGAAGGCCAGCCTGGTCTACATAGTGAATTCCAGGGTATCCAGAGCTACCTATTGAGACACTGTCTGAAAAAGAAAGTAAGAAAGAGAAAGAGAGGAAGCAAGGAAGGAAGAAAGAAAGAAGGAAGGAAGGAAGGAAGGAAGGAAGGAAGGAAGGAAGGAAGGAAGGAAAAGGGAAGGAAAAGAAAAATGTTTAAATGTTTTTATCCCCTTGATCTCCTCCTTCAGTTGTCTTACTGCTCTAGCTAAGACTTCAAGCAGTATGTTGAAGAGATATGGAGAGAGTGGGCAGCCTTCCCTTGCCCCGGATTTCAGTGGGATTGATTTAAGTTTCTCTCTGTTTAGTTTGATGTTGTTTTTATACATTTAAACTATCTCTGAGAAAACTGAATGAGTAATTTATTATATGATTTAAATTAATTTGATTTAGAGAAGTTTAGACTTAAAAAATATATCACAGAAATTTTGGTAAGTCAAAATTTACCAAGCTGATCCCTAGGGATCTTTTTAAACAATGTGTATTTCTAGTTCCCACTCTAGGTAACTTGAAAAGAATTTTTAGAATAGCTTATATTTTTCAAAAAAAATCCTCCAGTCAATTCTATTATAATCTGCTTGAACACCAAATGCCTTCATTTTAAATTGGGGGAAATTAGGCCCCTTTAACAAAACTCTCTCTCTCTTAGAATATGTTTAACTCTAGGAATTGTAGAAAGTGGTAGAAGATTAATAAAATACTTTTGTTGACACAATGGACAGTATTTTTAATGTTAAAATAATAGCTAATAAATAGTTGCTTAACTTTAGAGAAAATTCAAGGCTACATAGTTTCATTACAGCAGTTTTTTGTTTTGGTTTGGTTTGGTTTTGGTTGTTTTGTTTTTTAGATTTAAATGAAGCAAAAATCATATATGGTGGAAAGCACAGTTTACTTAAGGGGATTTTAGGAAACTTACAGATGATGTTCTGTCCACTTCACAGCGGCTACTCAAAATGAAACAGGCTTCCGCATTGTCCATCCTAAAAACACAAACAGGAAACAATGTAACCACACTAAAATGTTCCTGGAGTGACTGAGTCATCACCCGGTCCACATCCTACATGTGTGTCCTTAAACTTAAAGAACAGTTGGATTTCTTCCCAAACGTGACTGTGTTTGTAAGAAAAACAGCTTGCATAGTCACAGAGCTCCAGAATTTAATGAGAAAGAAATAGATTTTGCTTTTTTCTCATTTTATTTTATATCTTTATATGTGTATAGAATTTATAAAATATATTTATTTATTATAGGCTTTCATTAATATACGTTGCACAAATTAGGAACGCTGTTGATCACTATGTTTTGACTAACTGCAGCGACTCAGTTAGAGAGAGCAAAACAGATATGCCTAACGCTTTCAAGTCAAACCCCACTGTTTATGTTTCCAGGACTCTTCAACCTTTTGTTCCAAACCCTTTTTTATCATGTTAATGTGCTTTAATTCTCAAAGTTAGTAACAAAAAAAATATGTTCATAAGTAGTGATTTTTAAACATAAAAATGTTTATTTTTCAAATGAGTAAAGATTTATCTTTCTGGTACACTGTGATAAAGTTAGATTCTTCAAAACAAATTGTTTTCACTGGAGAAGAGAGACAAAAAGCCCAAGAAATTAATCCAAACAAAGCAATTCCAAAGAAAATATTGAGGCATGGTTGCTAAATAACATGGGTATTGGACAACATTTTCTAAGCATTTTCAGTAAAGCAGTTAAGTCATGCGACTGACCTGTGGGACTTGTTTGGAGGATCCTACTCCTCATTCCTTGCATGGGGAATTACACTGAAGAATGTATTAGTTAACATTAAATCCCAAGTCTTTTATATGGGCAGGCTTAGAAATGAACATACAAGAGTCAGTCTATCACCCTAACATCTTTCTCAGCGTAGCTTTTGAAACAGGGAGAGCTGACCAGCCGTCCCTCAATCATCCCTGTTCTTTACTTTGTTCATTTTCAATTCCCATGAACGGTTTTCTGCAAATGTGATCTTTTTTTGTGAAGAATCATTTTATTATTAGTCATGATACTTAAACTTAAATAGCATCTATCTGAGGTCGCTGCAGCTAAAACAAAAGCTCAAATTCAATTCCTAGAATAAAAAGTACACAGGCGTATCAACACACCATGGACGAGATATGTGAAAAACTGAACTCACAACATTTTAAGGAGAATTATTTATACAGACAAAAGAATATACAGCTGATAAACACCTTCAGCAAAGTGGCAGGATACAAAATCAACTCAAAAAAATCAGAAGCCCTCTTGTATACCAAAGACAAAAAGGCTGAGAAAGAAATTAGGGAAACAACACCCTTCACAATAGCCACTAATAACATAAAGTACCTTGGTGTGACTCTAACCAAGCAAGTGAAAGACCTGTTTGAGAAAAACTTCAAGTCTCTGAAGAAAGAAATTGAAGAAGATCTCAGAAGATGGAAAGATCTCCCGTGCTCATGGATTGGTAGGATTAACATTGTGAAAATGGCCATCCTGCCAAAAGCAATCTACAGATTCAATGCAATTCCCATCAAAATACCAACTCAATTCTTTACAGACCTTGAAAAAAAGATTCTCAGCTTCATATGGAGAAACAAAAAACCCAGAATCTCCAAAACAATCCTGTACAACAACAGATCATCTGGAGGTATCTCCATTCCCGATCTCAAGCTGTACTACAGGGCAACAGTAATAAAAACTGCATGGTATTGGCATAGAAACAGAAAGGAGGATCAATGGAATCGCATAGAAAACCCAGAAATAAACCCACACACCTATGAATACTCAATATTTGACAAAGAAGCCAAATCCCTTCAATGGAAAAAAGACAGCATCTTCAACAAATGGTGCTGGACCAACTGGATGTCTACATGCAGAAAAATGAAAATAGATCCATATTTATCACCCTGCACAAAACTAAAGTCCAAGTGGATCAAGGACCTCAACATAAAACCAGATACTCTAAATCTGTTAGAAGAAAAAGTGGGGAACAGCCTAGAACTCATTGGCACAGGAGACAACTTCCTGAACAGAACACCAACAGCACAGGCTCTAAGAGCAACAATCAATAAATGGGACCTCATGAAACTGAAAAGCTTCTGTAAAGCAAAAGACACTGTCATCAAAACAAATAGACAGCCTACAGATTGGGAAAGAATCTTCACCAACCCTTTATCTGACAGAGGGCTAATATCAAGTATATATAAAGAACTAAAGAAGCAGAAAAGCAACAAACCAAGTAATCCACTTAAAAAATGGGGAACAGAGCTAAACAGAGAATTCTCGAAAGAGGAACATCGAATGGCAGAGAAACACTTAAAGAAATGCTCAACCTCATTAGCC
>NW_026596057.1:29668365-29776206 GCF_907164565.1 Psammomys obesus
AACTTCCTGAAAGGAACACCAACAGCACAGGCTCTAAGAGCAACAATCAATAAATGGGACCTCATGAAACTGAAAAGCTTCTGTAAAGCAAAAGACACTGTCATCAAAACAAATAGACAGCCTACAGATTGGGAAAGAATCTTCACCAACCCTTTATCTGACAGAGGGCTAATATCAAGTATATATAAAGAACTAAAGAAGCAGAAAAGCAACAAACCAAGTAATCCAATTAAAAAATGGGGAACAGAGCTAAACAGAGAATTCTCGAAAGAGGAACGTCGAATGGCAGAGAAACACTTAAAGAAATGCTCAACCTCATTAGCCATTAGGGAAATGCAAATCAAAACGACCCTGAGATTTCACCTTACACCCATCAGAATGGCCAAGATGAAAAACTCAAGTGATAGCACATGCTGGAGAGGTTGTGGAGAAAAGGGAACCCTCCTCCATTGCTGGTGGGAATGTAAACTGGTTCAACCACTCTGGAAGTCAATCTGGCGCTTTCTCAGACAACTAGGAGTACTGCTACCTCAAGACCCAGCTATACCACTCCTAGGTATATACCCAAAATTTGCTCAAGTACACAACAAGGACATTTGTTCAACCATGTTCGTAGCAGCTTTATTTGTAATAGCCAGAACTTGGAAACAACCCAGATGTCCATCAACGGAGGAATGGATACAGAAATTGTGGTATTTTTACACAATGGAATACTACTCAGCAATCAAAAAGGAGGAAATCATGAAATTTGCAGGCAAGTGGTGGGATCTAGAAAAGATCATTCTGAGTGAAGTATCCCAGAAGGAGAAAGACAAACTTGGTATATACTCACTTATATAGACCTACAAGACATGATAAACATAATGAAATCTACACACCTAAAGAAGATAATCAAGAAAGTGGACACAGGCGAAGGTGATTAATCCTCATTTAGAAAGACAAATGGGATGTGCATTGAACTTATGACAGGAGTCTACCACAAAAGGCATCTGAAAGACTCTACCTAGCAGTGTTTCAAAGCAGACACTAAGACTCATAACCAAACCCTCGGCAGAGTGCAGGGAATCATATGAAAGAAGGGAAGTTAGTATGATATGGAAAGGATAGGAGCTCTACAAGGACCAAATATATCTGGGCACAGGGTCTTTTCTGAGACTGACACTCAACCAAGGACCATCTATGGATATAACCTAGAACTTCTGCTCGGATGTGGCCCGTGGTAGCTCAGTAACCAAGTAGTTTTCCAAAGTAAGGGGAACACGGACTATTTCTAACAGGATCTCAAGGGCAGGCTATTTGACACCCCCCCCAAGGGGAGGAGCAGTCTGTTAGGCCACAGAGGAGGACTTTGCAGCCCGCCCTGAAGATACCTGATAAAACAGGGTCAGATGAAAGGGGAGGAGGTCCTCCCCTCTCAGGGGACTTGGAAAGGGGCAGGGAGGAGACCAGGGAGGGAGTGTGGGGTTGGGGAGGGAATGAGGGAGCGGGATACAGCTGGGACACAGAGTTAACAAAATGTAACTAAAAAGAAAAATAAAATAATAAAAAAATAAAAAAAAAATTAAAAAAAAAGAATATACAGAGTTTTAGAAGATACAAATTTGGAAATAACTTCTAGGGTAGCCAACAATTATATGGATATAAAATAAGAAATAGCTAATTCTTCAGTTCACATGAGAATTTGGGAACACCTGACTATTTATACAACTGTCCCATGGAGTGTTTAATAGCGATACCCTATGTGGGGTTCCGTAAGCAGGCATCTCTACGGCCAGCCCCAAGGGACCTGATGAACTGGTTATCTGGCATCTGTGAGGCCACCTAGAAGAGCACCCTCTGGCCACATGGAACCACCTGTGCATGCTCTGGGTCACCTTATAAGAACTTGAAGCTCCTCCTCTCTCTTTTCTCTCCTGCCTCCTCCAGAGATGGTCTCTGTGACCCCTTTCCCTTCCCCTAATAAACCTCGCTCGTAGAACCGGTTGCCTGGTGTGATTTGTGAATCTGCCTTGTAACTCTCAGGAAGGATTTCTAACACCCTAGACATAATATATGTTCTAAGACACTTGATTTCTAATATTTACCATCCTTTTACTGCGGCAGTTTCTGCTTAGTTTGTCTCTTAAGTTAAATCATTAATTAAAACAAACCTTAGATAAATTTATTTTACTTTTAATAAATCAAAAGTAATGTCAGAAATTCTTAACTATGGGGTATCTAAGCATCACCTGGGTCATTAGGAGAATCATGCAAACCGAAAGTCTTAGTTTAGCTACTGCGATGAGGAAACTTCACGTTTAAAACAGTACATAAGAGATCTGAAAAGAAATACGAAGTCATACTTTAAACTATAAAAGCAGCAGAAAGGATCCATCACAGCCTTGCATGATAGAGAACTCTTCTGGTTTTAAAATTAAGGGAGTTATTTTTTGTTAGTCCTGATCCCCAGGTGACCTCAGTCCTCCCAATGCATTCTCACACTCTACTTCTGTGCTGGAAGACTAATTTACCATAACAAATGGTTGGACCAAGGAACCCTTTGAGCTCTGTTGACAGGCATTTGGGCAATATGAGAGCGTCTCAGCAGGACCCATCAGGACTTTTGTTTCTTCCAGCTCTGAGGACTCTTCAGACTTTGACCCCAGCAAGAGGAAAGGTGTTGCTGAGTGGTACTGCCAACTCCTTAAAATTCAAACACTGACTCCTTGCTTTGATAGAGCATGTAATATTTAGTTCAAGGTTTTTATTTATAAAGTAAAACTAGAACTGTGAAATTTGGAGACATCTCTAACAGGGAGTCTGAATTCCTCTAGTCTATCTCTGACAGCCAAGGAAACTCTATCATGGCAACTTTTCATCATGTAGAAATGTTATCCTAAATACCTGCCCAAAACAAAGGTAGAAAACAGGAGCTTATGGTTTTAGCATCATTATTCTACAATTATTAAAACAGGGCTGAACTCTATATGTAAATAAGTGTGAAATACAGCTTACAAAAACTAGGAGAGAAAAGTTATCAAAGGACTGACGATTAAAAGATGAGAAACAGAAAGTGACAAGGATTCCTACTTTGCTCTCAGGAGATCCTGATCTTTAAGGGCAGAGCCTTGAAGGTAGATCACTCTCTGAGACCACATTGGAATCTGTAGCACCCTCCGAACTTGCACATCCATCTCCGTGGGACACAAAATCACCACATAATAATCCTGTTCAAGGTAAAATGGATAATGGCATAGACATGATCGTGCTTAATTTTATCCTACAGAGTTACACAAAATATTTAAGACTTTTTCCTTCCATTATGATCAACATGAAATAAATTATTGACTATAAATAAAAGCAAATATTTAAATTCAGACAATAAGATTGCATTATGATAAAAATACTGTGAGAAATGCAAATAATCATTGAGTCAGCCTGAGTTTTTTCAGTGACATCAGTACCGCAATGAGAAGGCAATCATGGAGTATGCACAGCACACTCCTTTAGTGTAGTTATCACCTTCAGATTAGTAAACCACATGCTGAGTCAGTGCATACATCAAAGTGTAACTTTTATATTGTAGCCACTTAATTAATTTTATATAATGAAGTAATATCTCGAAGAAACTTCTAATCAATATTTGTATAGTTTGGAGTTTGTATGTGTATTGAATAAAATGATAAATGATAAAGCCATGGTTTTACATCAAAATATTTCAAAGTATATCATCATTCAGTGACCCAGAAAATGCATTCAAAATGACAAAATGATGAAACTAATCTATGTGCAATTTCTTATCTATAAGAATGCAATTTCTCTAGCAACCATTCCATATTTGGTTGCTCTAAAATATATCTACTACAAAATGTTTAGTATTTAAAATCTTGATATTGTTACTAGACAGAGTTAACCATTGTGAGATCATGTTTCTGTTAGATTTTCTGCATATAGTAAACAATATTGATGAAGAAAATAAAATTTTTGAAAAAGTTGAAGAATATAAGAGGAATAAATAATGTTAAATCAAAATATTTTAGATATTTATGAATTCTATATTCAGCACTGTCAGGTTTTCCTCACACAAATTCACTCAGGAAGCACAAAACAAACTCTTTCTTCTGTGAACTGAACTAATTACATTTCAAAAAATACCTAAATCTTTGCTGTCTCAATATCCTAAAAAGTTGAAATATGTAAAGGCTTTAATGTGCACAGGAAAAAAGAGACTTTTTTTAAAATTCATGTTTTTATTTTTTCTCATCGTTTTCTATTTTTTGTTTATTTATAAGGAAGTAAGCAGTGGTTAGTCAAACTTCAGAAAATAAATACACAAAGAGGAAACCACAGGTTCTGGAGAGATGTCTTGGCAATTAAGAGTGCTGGACACTCTAGCACAGGACCTGAATTTGGTCCCCAGCACCCACACTGAGCAGGTCACAATGGCCTACAACTCCACCTTCAGGAATCTGATACCATATTCTAGCTTTCCCAGCCAACCATACACACAGATGAACAAACACACGCACACAGATACACACAAACAACACCCTATCCAACTCCACAAACACACACACACACACACACACACACACACAAATTAAAACCTTACAAAAAGGAATTTCCATACTCCAGCATTTCTCTCAGGAAACCTATAACTACAAAATTTCAAGACGGTTTCCCATTGTTTTCTTATATTTATATTAAAACTCACTGCTTCAAGTAGTTATGATTTATGCTTTACACAAGAGAGAAAAACAAAACAATGCTTTAAGTCAAATATAACCCCCCTTTCCAGCAATAACAAGTTCCACCTGTCTTTTAGCAAAGGTACAGAAGGAAACCTCACGGCTGTTCTTACCTCCAGTATTTTTTCTATGTGCCTGATTGTATTTGTAGTCTTTCATTTATCCTTTTAAAGTTTGGTTGATAAATAAAACCTTGCCAGAATGCAGACTGCAACATCAATTGACGTGCTATGCAGTATGATTCGGCATTGTGCATCATATAATTCAAACCTACCTGCAGTCTGGGATGCGCATAGAATTCATTTAAAAAATCCATAAGCAAGTCAATCTTCAATGAGCTGACACACAGGACAACATGCTTCTCAGTCTGTGCTCGGTGCCGACTATAGTTTCCACCTGACTTTTGCCTCTCCATCCACAAATAGGCCAATTGTTCAAACTGTAATGAATTTTCCACATGTGATGAAAAGCATCATGCATGAAAGTGAAAAGCTAATGCAGTGCCCCATCCATTATCATGTATGTGGCACTTCTTACCCGTGAAATAGTTGAGTTTCAACTTAACAGTAACCCCTTAAACAGGCTGACCACATGATTTCCACGGAGATTACAAATGAGGCCCAGGGGCTTCAGGTCTCCAAGGAAACGTATTAGAATGATTTTACTGTTAGACCATATGGGGCCACTAAGAGGCTAGTCCATTTGCCGTGTAGCCAGGAAAGTACAAAGCAATATACCATTCACTAAGTGAACTATAACAGCTCGAATAGTTTTGCTGCAAATTCTTTTGCCACATCATGCCCATATCTTGCAAAGGGAGATTGCCGTGTGCACCTAGCCCATGCTAGCTGTGCAATGATGAGAACTACAATGAACGGCACTGGGTTGTAGAGGAATATCAGAGAGGTCAGCAAACACTGGGAACTTAGGAAGGTTGGGCAATGAGAACACAGTTTAGTTTGTGCTATTATGTTGCATTCTTGATTTGTTCACTTGTGAGCATCCAGAGCTCATTATTTAAAAAAAAAAAAAAAAAGCTGGAGACTGGTCATTGTTTATATCTCTGACCTTTGTAATCGCTCCATTACTACCCAAAATGTTTCATGATGTACACACACCATATATAGTTTGCTTTATTTGATGAACGTAAAAAATTAATTTTTAACCTGCTGCATTTTATTCTTTAAGCTTTTTTTATTTGCCAAATGTAATTCCTTAATCTAACCTCCTATAACTTAAAATTATAACATAATTAATAATATTAGATAATATATACTTAAAAAAACATGTTGAATAAATGAACCAAAATGTGAGGTATCATTTGTGACTAGCAGCAAAAAGGTGTCTCATGAAATATAATAAGACCTTTCTGTAATAGTGTAAGCACTGCATTAAACTAATTATAACATATATTATAATATTAATGTTAAATAAATAACCAGATGCCATTTTTGTTTATAGAGAGGGTTCAGTTTTACTTGGCTTTGCACATCTCTCCAAAGGTTAACAAGATTCAGTTTACCTGTATAGGAAGTACCACGAGAGCCACACAGATCATAGCAACAACAAAAAGCTTGGAGGACCATGTTTCAGGAGTGACATCCCCAAAGCCCACGGTAGAAAATGTCACAATGCAGAAATAAAGAGAGTCAAAGAGATTGAGTTTCTTGCCAATTCGTTCCAGATGCTGAATACCACAAATGCTAAAAGAAAAAAAAAAAAAAAGAAGTTAAGAACCACAAACTGAACACAGTATTTTTTATTGTTGTATTCTTGTTCTTTGAACACCTATTGATATACAATTCTCCCGCAAACATATAACTTTTAAGGTTTTAGCCACAAAAAAACTTCCAGAGATTGTTAATGCATGATAAGGCAAAAAAAAAAAACAAAACAAAAATAAAAAACAAAACAACAAAAAAATAACGCAATGATATTTCTATGTGTAACATGTGTCAAAATAGTAAAAGACTTTTATTGATTAATTTGCGAAACTAAAGCTATATTAATGTATGAATCAGCATTTACAGAAAATTGTGTAATGATAATTAAATCATGCAGTTTGAACACTGCTGCTGCCAAAACTTGTTGTTATTCATTTTTTATTGTAACAATACTAAGGAGGTGTGGCCCTTTAAGAAACATTGAGAAGACAACCATCATTAAATGAATTGTTGCCATTTTTGTAGGTAGAGCTTTGCTTTGGGGAGCATAGTTTATCTGTTGTATGCAATGTGGTTTTTGTTGTTGTTCTTCTTCTTTACAATGTTGTGTTATATTCCTAGCATTGTACAATGAAATAAGAACCCAGGCAACTTCAAGAACCTTTATGTAGGACTTCTAAGACATTGGAACTGTAATACAACAAACTTCTGATCTGCTCATTATAAATTATCTAGTCACATTCTGCTGTACTGTCACAGAGCAAAGCTAATACACAAGTGCCTCTCAAAAAGGAGTATGCAGACCAACATCTACTAAATGAAAATGACACGTAAAGAAAATGACATCTAAAGAAAATGACACGTAAAGGGATTCAATCAATATAGAAATTCTTAATGATACAGGATATCCACAAATTAGAACAACCTTAAAATAGCAGTAGATACAGTGCCATTACTTGATTTTAAAATAAAACATAAAAAACTATAATTGATGAATATATTGTGTATGTTGAAGAGTAATAATAAATTTGCAACATGAAAATCAGCATGCAACTGCAACAGTTTGAACAAGTCTTGCCCAATTAGTATTGCGATAATACAATGTGGGAACTTTAGGCAACACGAAGGTGGTGTTCTCACACATGAGAACAGCCAGTCTTTTAAAAGCTCTGCAGATAAGCACAGCGAACTGTTTTGTGATATATATTATATAACATGATGATAGAGAAGAAGACACTGGCTTAGAATGAGAAAAGGCCCTTACTAGACAACAATTGGGCCAGAAATTAATATGTGTTTCATTTTATTATTTGAATATATTAGAAATAATATTTATGTAACATAACGTATTCATGCCTGTGCATTATTATGGATATGGACCAACACAGATATGAAAACTGGGAAGTAGGATTTGGCTTAATAAATGGCTCTAGATATTGAATAAGCTTTGGGAATTGAAAGTGGGTAGAGACTTTACAACTGCAAACATGGAAAAAAAGGACCATATTCCAGTCAATGTGGTGATAAGGGCAATTTTCCCAGCATTTAGGAAAACAGGATGATTAGTAGATGATTAGAGAAAGGGTCAGTAGGATGTTGGTAAAACAGTATCTATCAAAGATGACCCTGATGAGTTGGAGTAAGAAATGTATATTTTACAGAAGGAGTGATTGGTTGGGGGTGGGAGGTGGAGATTACTGGGAGGAGAGGAGAAAGGGTACACTGCAGTCAGGATTTAAATAAATAATATGAAAAAGAGAAATGAACTTTTTTAGAAAGCAGAGGAAAAGTGTATCTTGACTGCATTAAGTATATGACTTTATGAAAGACAGAGTTTAAGAGTAATAAACTATACCAATCCTATATCTGACAAAAGGCTAACATCCAGAATATATAAAGAACTCAAGAAGTTAAGCACCAGCAAACCAATAATCCAATTAAAAATTGGGGTACAGAGCTAAACAGAGAATTCTCAACAGAGGACTGTCGAATGGCAGAGAAACATTTAAAGAAATGCTCAACCTCCTTAGTCATCAGGGAAATGCAAATCAAAACCCTGAGATTCCACCTCATACCCAAATGGCTAAGATAAAAAACTCAAGGGATAATGCATGCTGGAAAGGTTGTGCAGAAAGGGGAATCCTCCTCCAGTGCTGATGGAAATGTAATCTTGTACAACCACTTTGGAAATCAATCTGGCGCATTCTCATAAAATTAGGAATAGTGCTTCCTCAAGATCCAGCTACACCACTCCTGGATATACAGCTAAAAGATGCTAAACCATACAACAAGGACATTAGCTCAACCATGTTCATAGAAGTGTTACTCATAATAACCAGAATCTGGAAACAACCTAGATGTTTCTCAACTGAAGAATGGATACAGAAATTGTGGCACATTCATACAATGTAATGCTACTCAACAATTAAGAACAAGGAAATCATGAAATTTGCAAGCAAATGGTGGGAACTAGAAAAGATCATCTTGAGGGACATAATCCAGGAGCAGAAAGACACATATTGTAAATACTCACTTATAAGTAGATATTAGCCATATGATATAAGATCAACATGGTAAAATCTATAGTCCTAAAGAAGCTAAACAACAAGGAGCACCCTATGGAAGAGGCTGAAACCTCACTCAGAAGGGGAAACAGGATAGATACCAGAAGTAGAAGACAAGGAACAGGACAGGAGCCTTCCACAGGAGTTCTCTGAAAGACTCAACCCATCAGGGCATAGAAGGAGATACTGAGACTCATAGCCAAATTTTGGGCAGAGTGTAGGAAACCTTATGGAAGAAAAGGGAGATAGAAATACCTGGAGGGGACAGAAACTCCACAAGAAGATCAACAGAGCTAAAAAACCTGGGCCCAGGGGTTGCTGCAGAGACTGATGCTCCAACCAAGGAACATGCATGGAGAAGACATAGACACCCTGCTCACATGAAGCCCATAGGCTGCTCAGTTTGCAAGAGAGTTCCCTAGTAAAGGGGGCAGGGGCAGTCTCTGACATGAACTCAGTTGCAGGCTCTTTGATCACCTCCCCCTGGGGGATAAAGCCTTGCCAGGCCACAGAGGAAGATAATGTAGCCATTCTTGATGATACCTGATAAGCTAGAGTCACATAGAAGGGGAGGAGGTTCTCTTATCAGTAGACTAGGGAAGGAGCATAGTGGGAGAAGAGGAAGGGTAGCAGGAGACCATGGAGGAACTACAGCTGGGATACAAAGTGAATAAATTGTAATAAATTAATTAATTAATTAAAAAATTTAAAAAGAGTAATAAACTAGAATCTTCAGGAGAAAAGATCTCTAAGTAAAGTAAGTTGGGTGTTTCATGCCATCTTCTGACTGTATGCTAAAATCAAAGAAGGGAGAGATGGTTTAAAGATAGAATTTATAACCAAAAGGGAAACAACATGGCTTAACTTGGAAGACCCTCAGCCTGGCCAAATTGTGAAAAATAAAAATGTTTCTCATGGCAAAACACCAGGGATGGAAGATTGGTATGAGAAAGGGTGCCAGATGCTATTCACCCACACAATAGAAGGAGCATGAAGTCACTCCAGAGATAGTTGAAACCATCATGCCTACCCCAAGCCAAAAAAAACAAGGACTGAGGCTTTACATTTGTTCCAGGTGAAGAACCCAAGGAATCCACAGAATTTCCGAGTTTATGTCCAGAATAGCTCTCTGATTTCTTCAATGTTGCACAGAGTTTCACTGGGTCTAAGCACAACGCTGCCTAAGAATGTGGGTTTGACAAGAGACATCTAGAGGACACAGATAATAAACTTTGGCAGCGATAGCATTGAAAAAAGCCAGCAGCTGTTCAGAGTACATAGTTGTGGAAGAGGTACTTCCTTTTGATACCAAAGCAAGTCTCTCTGCTCAGAGAGAAGAGCCTTACAACTGCGGAAGACACAGAAAGGCCCGGGTAGGACACTGGCACTGTCTTAGGGGTGAGGCTTCCTCAGACAACAACTGAAGAGCAACAAGCATACCACCCCTGGGAGACTTAGTGCTCCCACACTCTCAAACACGAAGGTTCCTGTGTGGACTGTGCCTAGTAAAGCCATTCAGGAGAGGCTTCCCAAAAACAGTTACTCAGTGTCTCTGGAAATTCGGATGTGGTGTTGAAGAAAACCATCCCTAAGCCCAAGGATTTCATGTTGTTTCGTTCACCAGATTTTGAACTTACTTGTTGATATATTAAGACTTTTAAAACTACTGTTGTAATAAAATGAGTTGGATTGCTTTCTTCACTGTTTTTATTTAAGAAAAAAATGTGAATTTGAATATGCCCTCTCAGAAATTCAGGTTGAAACTTAAATGTCTAATGCAATAGAATTAAGCAGCGAGAACTTCAGAGGAGTCAAGTCATGAACACAAACACTGTGAATAAAAACAAAGACTATATAAAATACTAGAGAAAATTAGCTGGTTTTCCTCCCACTCTCCCCATGTGAGGACATAATAACAAGTCTGAGAAGTGGAGAGAATGTTCTCATCAGGCATGGAATCTTTGGCTCCTTGACCTTGAATATTCAAGCACTGAAAACCTAGAAAAAAAAATCACAGCTCTTGCAAATTACCCATTCTCATGTATATGAATAATAGCACAAATAGAGCAGTATAATAAAAAGTAATATACAGAAAGAAAAGAGAAAGGAGAAGGGACCAGGAGGAAGGGGAAAAGAGGAAGGGATGAGATGATGGAAGAAGAGGAATCAAAAGAAGTTACAAGCATAACAGGAAACAAGCAGAATGAAAGAAGTCAAATGGAAAGAGCACACATGATTTTGTTTATGGGCAATCTCCAGAGCAAGGACAGAAAGCGGATTAGCGGCTGCCTTGCTGGGGAGTGGGGTATGATGATAGAAATGTTCCAAAAGTGGATTTTGGTGATTGCTTGAAAACTCAGTAAATATGTTAAAATATGGTTGAATTTACACTTAAGAAGAGTGAATCTGATGATCTGTAAATTATGCTTCTGAAAATCTGTTAAAACTCAGTGTATAGTTTTTGGATACCACTACAGCATCTATGTGTGAGCAGACAGTTCAGCTTTGAGGACCACAACGAACAAATTGGTCCAGAAGGTTTGAGTCACAAGAGCACCCAAACTAGTGAGAAAATTCATATCAATTTGTTTGCCTGGTTGCCCAAATGCAATACTGCAATATAATTAAACTATCACATGTGGTCACAGACATCTAAGAGAAGAAATGGACGCTAATAATAGATGTTCTTTAATTATATCTTTTAGGATGTAAATTTTATATAAAGCCTACAATGTTATCTAATACTCGTTCATTATACACGCACAATTGTGTGCATATACAAGTGTGTGTGTGAAACAGAGAACAGGTTTTGGGAGCGATCTCTCACCTTCCGCCATGGGATCAAACTTAGGCCGTCAGGTTTGCAGCAGGCTTACCCGCTAAGCCATCTCAATGGCCCTAAACACAACTTCTGTGTTTCACATAATATAGAATTTTAACATTGAATTATTTTGAGGATTCAGGTGTTATTTGAGAACGTTGTATTTTGGTTAATTATACCTTGAAACTGAAGCCTGACGATAGATAAAATAATAATTTCCTAATGCAAATATTTTTTTTATCTAGATATCAATTACAAAACATCACCCACTGCACTTTTGAGCCTTCAATTTTTCCATTATTGATTGTAACTCGTCCATGGGAGACATTATCATTTTATTCAGAAATAATTTGTACATAATTCTAATGTGAGGTTTCAAATGGCCACTGAGCTCTCACTAATTACAAAGCTTTCTCAGATTCATGGTATACTGGGCCTTAACACACCCTGAGAGCTCTTTCCTGGAAGCCTGGGGCATTGTAAGCCATGAGTTTAATCATAGAATTGACACTATGAAAGTCAGGCCATGTTGTCAGTGTGTGACTAAAGTTGGAACAAGAATTGTCTTGATCTCAACCAGCAATGGCTATCTGCAATGAGCCTACAAAAGAGTGGGCTTGTCAACAGTCCACCATTTGTTAGGGACAGAGGGAATCAAGGGTTCTACCCATCTTTAGCCACCAAGTGCCTGCTATGGAGTCTCAGAAAGACATGGTGCTTAGCTGTATACCCACTTATGAGCAAGGTAGGCTCTACACCCACATACAAACAGAAAAGCATGGCTCAGCTCAGGGGGCCTCAAAAGAAAACAAAATATCTGAATGTGGAAAGGAGATGTAAAGGATAAGAAGGCTACAAGGACTATGAGAGCTGTCTGGGGTGGGAGTAATTACAATGCAAATTATATGTATGAAATTTTCAAGTATCAAATTTAAAAAATATATTTTTAAAAATCACACAAAAACACAGAAAAAATGCAGAAATGATAGATATGCTTAGTAGACAGATTATAGTTTGAGTGTTATAGTTTCACACATATTAAACCCATTAAATAGTTGTATTGAAAATAAGCATTTTATATATTAAGCACAACTTAAGTATAAGATAGTTTTCTACAATACTCTATAAATCTAAAAATATTTGAAAATATTTAAATTTAATTATATGAGATATTTAAGAACTACAGGCAAGAAAATATGTCATTACTCTCCCTACCAATTAGTATTTGTAACTTCTGCATTTGTTTACTTTAAATATACCTAAATAATGCTGGGTATGTGTTTTAGTTAAGGGTTCATTGCTGTTCAGAGACACCATGACTTCAGCGATTCTTATAAAAGAAAACATTTTGTTGAGTTTGGCTTACAGGTTCAAAAGTTTAGTCCATTATCATCAAGGCAGGGAATATGGCAGCATATAGGCAGACATGGTGCTGGAGAAGGTGCTGAGCTTAGCATAAACAACATCAAAGCCTACCTCCACAGTGACACACTTCTTCCAACAAGTTCACATTTCCTCCAACAAGGACAGACTTCCTCATAGTGCTCTCTATGGCCAAGCATTCAAACACATGAGTCTATGGGGGCAATACATATTCAAACCATCACAGCATGGTAGTACATGCTTATAATTTCAACAGTTGAAAGTGGAGCCAACAACACCTGGACTTCAAGGTCATCCTCAGCGATAGTGAGTTTGAGGCTAGGCTGGGCCACACAAGACACAAGAGTTGGTTAAAAAACAAAAAGCAGAGGACCAGGGGTACGACAATCAATCCTCACCTAGAAAGACAAATGGGATGGACATTGGATGTAGGAGAAAACAAGTAACAGGACAGGAGCCTATCACAGAGAGCCTCTGAAAGACTCTATCCAGCAGTATATCAAAGCAGATGCTGAGACTCATAACCAAACATTTGGCAGAGTGCAGAGAATCATATGAAAGAAGGGGGAGTTAGTATGACCTAGAGGGGACAGGAGCTCCATAAGGACCAAATATATCAGAGCACAGGGGTTTTCTATGAAACTGTTTCTCCAACCAAGGACCATTCATGGATATAACCTAAAACCACTGCCCGTATGTAGCCCATGGTAGCTCAGTATCCAAGTGGGTACCCTAGTAATGAGGACAAGGATTATTTCTGACATGAACTCAATGACTGGCTCATTGATCTCCTCCTCCCCACCGAGAGAGGAGCAGCTTTCATAGGCCACAGAAAAGGATACTGCAGTCAGTTCTGAAGATACCTGGTAAGCTAGGGTCAGATGGAAGGGGAGGAGGACCTCCCCTATCAGTGAACTTGGAAGGGGGCAGAGAGAGATGAGGGAAGGAGGATGGGATTGGGAGGAAATGAGGGAGGGGGCTACGGCTGGGATACAAGTGAATGACCTGTGATTAAAATAAACAAAATAAAACAAAAAGGGAGGTATATGTATGGATATTTATGTAAGTACATATATATAAATTTATGTAATTATATACAATTATATAAATATATTATATATGTATATATGCTTATATAATCATATATATATATACAACATGATAAATGAAATTTTGGAAATTTGGTATGCATCTGAATTAACTTATCTATATCATGTAATAATGTTTAATTATTTGCATAAAAAACTTAAAAAACAAATGAATAAAGTATAAGGCATGAATTAGTTCAAGCTATGTTTAGCATTCTGCTGACATATTTCATGAATATTTGAACGACTGAATTAACTATTTACTAACCAAATGCTTGAACTTCAGTCTAATATATGTTTCTGGTAGTGAATAATTCTACAATACTGGACTGAATCAAAGAGGATAGTATGTACCAGAATGATCAGAAAAATTTTTACTTTATATTTCACGGAAAAAAAATCCTACTAATATTAGAAAAGGTGTCCCTGCAGTGAGTTATAATCTATACCTCCCTGTTACTCCTTTTCCCCTAAGCGATACCAGTTTTGCTCTCACTGTCATTGTGTGTGTGTGCACTATGCATCCTTAGTTTCCTGAAAAAAAATAAAATAAAATTGAAAAGTTTTGCAGAAGATTGCACAAGCCTATCATATTCTAGAGAAATAACATGCATACTATATTTCTAAACAAATTTCAAAATACATACTACTTATTAATTATTTTGAAATTTTACTTGTTCTAAGCTCTCCTTTAACAAACATGTCAGGACATGAAGTTTAGTAAAATATCACAAGCTAAACTGTTCTGATTAGGTAACAACTCCTAGAAACAGCCAACATGAGTAACATGGTATATGCATACATTGATGGGAGCATACAGACATACAGACAACACAGAGAAGGTTTCCATAAACAGCAGCAATTGGTTTATTTCTGTGCTAATCCTTCAAGCTAAGTATATATTTAGATTACTCTTATTAAAAAAAATAATTAATCCAGAAGCAGAAAAGGCATCAAGAAACTATGCTTTCAAAATAGCTCCATAGACCAGTTATTGGTACTGATTATACAGCTCTTAACGCCAACACAATAATAACTTTTATTATACTATACACAAAACTTAATACTGAACTTATACAATATTTGTTTTGCCTAGAACTCTGAATCTTTTGAGATGCTTTTTAAGGACATGGAGTTATTAGATGATGAAAGTATATTTTAATATAGATAATGGTTATTGCATTTACAGATGCAATCCTTCCATTATTAACTGGAAAACTGCTGTTCTCTCATCACATTTGATGAGATTGGTTATTTTGTATCTTGATGCAGAAGTGGCTTTTGGGAAGAGAGGCACAGATTTCCTGATAAAAAGAAGGTGCTCAAGTATCACATATTCATAATAAAAACATAATATTTGGCCTTTAATTAAAAAGATAAAACTGTTCAATCAGTTAAGTACAGGTTAAAACCTTTAATTTTATCCATAGTATAAGGTAGCTGAAGAATTTTACAAAGCAGTTTTTTATTAATAATTTCTGAGATTAGATATTTTTAATCACCTTAACATTGCAATGTCTATGATTCAAACTTAATAGTGTCTTGTGAATGGATAGTCATTTCTCTTACAACCTACATAATTATAACAAAACTTTTATTGTTCTCTATCATTTGCTTAGACATTGTAAACAACTGACAAATTATAAAACATTAGCATATCAATCTTACCTAATTAATGTTTTGCTTATTTCATACACATAATATTAGAGTCATATATAATGATTTAAGGATATGAAAATTAATATAAAGTCTTTTTTCTTATTGGTGTAGATACTTTTTGACTTTTTAATTTTTTATATTAATTAGTTTATTCACTTTGTATCTCAGCTGCAGCCCCCTTCTTCATTCACTTCCAATTACACCCTCCTCCCCCCTCATCTCTTCCCATGCCCCTCTCCAAGTCCATTGATAGGGGAGGTACTCCTCCCCTTCCATCTGACCCTAGCCTATCAGATCTCATCAGGACTGGCTGCATTGCCTTCCTTTGTGGCCTGGTAAGGCTGTTCCCCCATTAGGGGGAGGTGATCAAAGAGCCAGCCACTGACCTCAGGTCAGAGACTGTCCTTGTTCCCCTTACTAGGGTACCCACTTGGAGACTGAGCTGACATGGCTACATTTGTGCAGGGGTTCTAGGTTATCTCCATGAATGGTCCTTGATTGGAGTATCAGTCTCAGAAAGACCCCTGTGCCCAGATTTCTTGATTCTGTTACTCTCCGTGTGGAGCTCCTGTCCCCTCCAGGTCTTTCTATCTTCCCTTTCTTTCATAAGATTACTTGTACTCTGCCCAAAGTTTGGTTATGAGTCTCAGCATCTGCTTTGATAACTTACAGGGTAGAGAGTCTTTTAGAGGCCCTCTGTGGTAGGCTACTGTCCTGTTCCCTGTTTTAATAAGACTGTACTATGAAAAATTTTAAATAAAAAAGTGTATATGAAACTGGTAGGTGCCATAAAACTTAACTTGTGTTTCATGATGGAAAATAGGTACCAGAGTGATGGTAGGTTCTCCCTTGCTAAGCTTGATGACCTGAGTTCAGAGCCTGGAACCCACATAAGACTCATACACATATATCTTAATTCACAGTTTGCCTTGCAAATACATTCTGGGAAATGAGGAGGACAGAAAATAGCATTTCTAGAAGCTCAAGGGTCTACTGTCTTGGAATATGCATCAGTCAACAAGCGTAGACTGTGTTTCAAACATGGTGGCAAGCAACGATGACCACGGATGTTCTCTGGCCTCACACAAATGAATGGACACATACGTTATAAAGACAAGGATGCTTAAACAATGGTTACCTATATTGCAAAATGTTATTGTATTAATTCATACAAATAAATTTGCTGATGATTCATTTAATAATAATAATAATAAATAAAACAATGGTTCTCAAACTCTTTGAGCGTCTAATAACCCTTTCACAGGTGTCACCTAAAACCATCAGAAAATACAGATACTTATATATGGATTCATAACACAGCAAAATTGTAGTAATGAAATAGCAACAAAAAGAATTGTATGGTTGGTGGTTGATACAACCATTTTAAAGAGTTGCAGCATTAAGAGGGTTTACCAATACTCTCCAAACTTGTCCACTAGCTCTATGTTAACCTGGAGAAATTCCTTAACTTATTTCAACTTCTTGCTCAATTGAAATACAATATTAACTTCATTGTTAGCTATTACGAGAATTAAATGAACAAGTGTTTCATGAAACATCTAACATATAACAATATTTAATTAATCCCAGGAAAAATTTTAATAGTTTCCAATCTCTACATGAAATAGCAGCATAGAAATTAGTTTTCTATAATCATTAAATAAATACACAAAAGAATTAACTATAACAGTTCATATTTTTATATTTCATTTACACTGTGTGTGTGAGAGAGAGAATGTGTACACCTGCAGAGTTCAGAGGACAATTTACAGACGTGGATTTTCTCCCTCATACAAGAGAGTCCCAGAGAAAGAACTCAGGTAGGCAGACTTGGTAGTAAGTGAAGCGACATTTTGCAGACCCCAGAATTTCGTATTCAGACTTTTTCTTATTTAATAAAAATATAATGACCAAAGTGAACAAGTCTTCAACAGACTTTTCTTTCTGTATAAAAAGAGATAAATTAACAACAACAGAAAACTAAGTCAGAGATGTAAAAAAAAAAAAAGAAAGAAAGAAAGAAAAAAGGGTGAAACCGTGGAAACAGAGTCTGTTCTGTTCTACGAAGTGAATGGGTTAAAAGGACTATTACAAATAAGCATCATCAATGTGCTACAATCCAATAACTACGCTAAGAACTAAAATACATGAGGGGGAATTAATTTTTGTGCTTTTTTTTGTATGTATGCTTTATGTGTTTATTTCTCTGGTCAAGGAAATAAAAATTATAATCTGGGCTGCAGGAAGAGACAGGTTAGAGCCCATCCAGCCTTTGCCTGCCTGCTGGGAACACGGGAGCAGAGCTCTATAACCTTCCCTCTGCAGAAAGCTTACTGGCCTCAGTAAGAGTCCAGGTTAGAGTATGCTCAGCTTTTCTTCTGCCTGCCAAGGGACATAGCTGGTAGATCTCCCCAACCTCCCCTCTGGAGGAGGCCTGCCAATGCCAGAATATTCCAGTCCTACAGGTCCTCAGGAACAGCCAGAAGAGGCCCTCTCTGCTAGCAGAGGCACAGCAGAGATCAGCAGGTCTCCAAAACATCCAGCCAGCAGAAGTGAGCAGTCT
The DNA here is from genome assembly GCF_907164565.1 of Psammomys obesus. NCBI lineage: Eukaryota > Metazoa > Chordata > Mammalia > Rodentia > Muridae > Psammomys > Psammomys obesus. The sequence continues at coordinate 29,686,835 of NW_026596057.1, forward strand.
GCTGTTCTGAGTCCACTCTGAGGCCCAAGGCTCTGTCTGCCTCCCAGAGGACTACTGTCAGCATCAGAAAAGCTCAGCAAACAACAGGCACAAGATGGCTAGCCACCAGCACTTGCTCTAAGATCAATAATCAATAAATGGGACCTCATGAAACTGAAAAGTTTCTGTAAAGCAAAGGACACTTCTACAGAACAAAACAACAGCCTACAGACTGGGAAAAGATCTTCACCAACCCTACATCTGACAGAGAGCTAATATCCAGAATATATAAAGAACTCAAGAAGTTAAACACCAACAAATCAAAAAATCCAATTTAAAAATGGAGTTCTGAACAGAATTCTCAACAAAGGAATATGGAATGGTGGAGAAATACTCAAAGTCCTTAGTCATCAGGAAAATGAAAATCAAAACAACTCTGAGATTCCATATCACACAAATCAGAATGGCTAAGATCAAAAACTCAAGTGACAACACATGCTGAGAAGGATGTAGAGAAAGGGGAACCCTCCTCCCCTGCTGGTGGGAATGTCAACTTGCACAACCACTTTGGAAATCAATCTGGCACTTTCTCAGGATATTAGGAATAGCTCTATCTTAAGACTCAGCTATACCACTCCCAGGCATATATCTGAAAAAGGATCAATGATATAAGAAGGACTTTTGTTCAACTATGTTCATAATAGCTTTATTCATAATAGCCAGAATCTGGAAATAATCCAGATGTCCCTCAACCAAGAAATGGATTAAGAAATTCTGGTACATTTACACAATGGAATACTAGTCAGCAATTAAAAATGAGGAAATAATGAAATTTTCAGGCAAATGGATGAAACTAGAAAAGATAATCTTGAATGAGGTATCACAGAAACAGAAAGACACACATGGTATATACTCACTTATTAGCCAAATAATACAGAATAAACTTACTCTAATCCATAGGTCTTAAAGAGGCTAAACAACAAGCAGGATCCTAGGGAAGATGTTTAATTCTCACTCAGGACAAACAGCATAGACAGCAGAAGTGTTAGGAGAGAACATGACTGGTACCTACCAGAGAGACCTCACCCATCACAGTATTGAGGCAGATGCAGAGACTCACAGCCAAACTTTGGGCAGAGCACAGGGAAGAAGAGGGAGACAGAAAAACCCGAGTGTTGGGGCAGACATGGGATTCACAAGAGACCAAGAGAGCCAAAAAATCTGGGCCCAGAGGGTCCTGCAGAGACTGATGCAACAACCAAGGACCATGCATGGAGAAGACCTAAAGCCCCTGCTCAGATGTAGCCCATGGGCAGCTCAGTCTCCACGGGGGTAACCTAGTAAAGGGAACAGTCACAGACTCTGACATAACCTTAGCTGCCTGCTCTTTGATCACCTTCCCTTTGCCACAAAGGAGAGGATGCCCACAGTCCAAATGAAACCATAGGCTAGGGTCAGATCATGGGGGTAGAGGGCTCCCCCTTTCTGTGGACTAGGGAAGGGGAATAGGAGAATAGGAAGGGAAAAAACAGAAGAAAGGACTACAATCGAGATATAAAGTGAATAAATTATTAAAAATAAAAATAAATAAATTTAATATTTCAGATATAAAAAAAGAATACTGTGAAACGCTGCATGTGATATTTTTGCTAATATAGGGAATTTTGCAATGCAAATATTAGGCAAGGTTGATGACCCCAGCACAGAGCATCAGTCATATACCTTATTAAACATGGGGTAGATTAAATGCAATAAAACAATTTAGACATAAATAAATAAATCATGGGATAATAACTAGGTGTTTTCTGCTCCCCTCGGGTATGAAAGCAACAAGAATGAAAATAGTTTCTAAGTGGGAACAGAGTTGGACAATTTGCAAGGAAGACCCATAATCATTAACTATTGACAAGTGTAATCATAGTTGACCTTTGGGTAGTTCACTGTCATCATTTACAGAAACTGACAATGAATTCCCGGTAAATCATCAAGGGACAAATATTCATCAGTATTCTGGGCAAAAATTTCAACATCAAGGAGGTGACCCATTTGAATCACCCGGTCTGTTGTTTCACATTAGAGTGCAAAAGCCAATCTGGCCATTGACATTCAAAAGATTCTGGGTTCCATATACATTCAAACACATTTGGCAATACTTGATATAAAGACAGAATTTTATCAAGAGACTTTTTTTTCTTCTCAATTTCTTTTATTATTAGTTACATTTTATTAACTCTGTATCCCAGCTGTATCTGCTCCCTCATTCCCTCCCAAACCCTCCCTTCCTCCCTCCCTCATCTCCTCCCTGCCCCTTTCCAAGTCCACTGATTGGGGAGGACCTCCTCCCCTTTCATCTGATCCTGTTTTATCACGTATCTTCAGAACTGGCTACAAAGTCCTTCTCTGTGGCCTAGCAAGGCTGCTCCTCCCTTGTGGGGTGAGGAGGTCAAGGAACCTGCCATTGAGTTTCTGTCAGAAATAGTCCCTGTTCCCCTTACTATGGGAAACCAGTTGGTTACTGAGCTACCATGGGCTTCATCCGCACAGAGGTTCTAGGTTATATCCATACATGGTCCTTGGTTGAGTGTCAGTCTCAGAAAAGACCCCTGTGCCCAGATATATTTGGTCCTTGTGGAGCTCCATTCTGAGTGAGCTATCCCAGAAGGAGAAAGACACACATGATATATACTCACTCATATAGTCCTATAAGATATGATAAACATAATGTAATCTATACACCTAAAGAAGATAAACAAGAAAGAGGACCCGGGGTAAGATGATCAATCCTCATTTAGAAAGACAAATGGAAGATGCATTGGACATAGGAGAAAACAAGTAACAGGACAGGAGCCTACCACAGAGGGCCACTGAGAGACTCTACCTAGCAGTGTATCAAAGCAGATACTAAGACTCATAACCAAACCTTCGACAGAGTGCAGGGAAACATATCATAATGTTTGGTGGAATTATTTGGATCTCTTCTTTCTTTTTATACCTAACCAGACCCAATTAATTTCACCAAACATTAACTCAAATGATCAAGATTTCGTGAACTAAAATGGACAATGAGAGTCCACAGTGTATGCTTTGGAAATATTTTAGAATCACTTACATCACCAGTTACTTGTATGCTTTATATCTTTTCCCCATTTATCTATCTATCTATCTATCTATCTATCTATCTATCTATCTATCTATCTATCTATTTATTTATTACAATTTATTCAGTTTGTATCCCAGCTATAGCCCCCTTCCTGGTCCCCTCCCAATCCCAACCTCCCTTCCTCTTCTCCTCTCATGCCCCTCCTTCAGTCCACTGATAGGGGAGATCCTTCTCCCCTTCCCTCTGACCCTAGCCTATCAGGACTCATCAGGACTGCCTGCATTGTCTTCCTCTGAAGCATGGAAAGGCTGCCCCTTTGTTCATACCCATCTCTGGTTTAATCATTTCTTAAGCAGAATTTCAGCCAGGGAGATGGCTCAGCAGGCTTAGATGCTTGCCAACAGCCCAGTGACCTGAGGTTCAGCTCAGCAATTAACAGGAAGTCAACCTTTGCAAGCTTATGCCCTAGTATATTCATGCACACCCATAGATACACACACAAAATACATAGTAAATATAATTCATTCAAATAAGGGAAAAGACACATGGTAAAGCTCTAAGGCCCTGAGTGCATGGTTGTGCATCCTTTTTATTGTTTGAAAGGATCAAAAGCTGCTTATTAAAATGTCACATATTAACATATCTCTACCTTTTACATCAGTTTAACTCTATGTAAAAACTCCTAGCATTTGGCCAGAGTTACTATCCCATTCACAGACCCATAAGAATCCATAGTTCTCACTCAGCATTCTGTAGTGTTTACCAATCTTGGGCTCATTTAATAAAGTACATTAGTCCACCCCACACATTGTACAGTAGGTCAGCAGAGACGCTGTGTGGTCCTGCTCACATGGAAGTTTGATGAACAGGACATTTTTAGAGGACTATGAACATATAAAACATGAGTAATTAAATTTAGTGGAAATTTACTAGTGTGGAAAGGAGAACTCAGAATTGGAACTCATTTAAAACATCTAAATTGCATTATTTTGTAAACTGAAATACTTTTCAATCTCATTAATTATTTTGGTTAAAAAATAACAACAAAAATCACACAACCCTGCAAACATTTCATTTATATTAACTGTAAAAGAAGTAAGCCTAATTGTGCAGTAAAATTTAGTACAGGAAAAAAAAAAAAAACCTGACTTTTCAACAACTTCCAAATAGAGAATCTAATATGAAAAGAGCACTCATTTCTTAAGTAATATTTAGATAATTATCCCTCTATTAAGCATTTCATCTGCTTTGTTTAGTTTTTTTCACAAGTTTAATTTGTTTATTGTTGTTAGGGAGAGAGTTGTTTATTGGGGATTGAATAAGGGCATTGTGCATGATGGACACTTTTTATCCAGTGGGAAAGAAATACAGTCTTTTCCACTGGCAACAATACAGGCTTCAATATGTTCTTTTTTTTTTTTTTCTAATCTACTTTTTTGTTTCACTTATTCAGTTAAAGCTTAAGGTAGAAACTTTCTAAGACTACAAACTACACATAACATAACAAAATAGTGTTTCCCAATACACACATTATAAATCTCAATTAAATGGAATCAATATAGTCCACTGTCTGTCCTACCAAATGTATTTCTTTACAAAAATCATATTCAATTGCATTTCATCCTCTTATATAAATAATATTTATATATTATATATTAAACATTATATATTATATTATATTATATTACACATATATTATATAAATAATATATTATTTATTTAAATAAATAAGATTTAAGCAAAAACAATAACAACTATTAAACATTCTGTCAAACTTGTATAGCCTCACATGCTTATGGGGCCTTATTTTTAATATTACATGGAGATGGGATGTGGATTCATAGTAGGGAGGGTGTGTAGGAGCCATTGTATAGCATTCTGTTGTGTGTTTGCCCTAATCATATGCTCATACTCATCCAGAAAAAGCTGAGAAAATGTACTTTATCCTGATAGGAGGAGGTTTCCGCTGTGAGTTGTGAAGAAGGCAAATAAAAAAGACAAGACTATGAGGCCAAATAATGACTGAAGTAGATTACACTAAATTAAAGTCAAGTGACAAATACTTACGGTTCAAGATCACGAGAAGGCTTGACTGAGAGTTAAACAAACTTACCTCACTTCAAATGTGAAGTGACTAACTTTTTACAGACACAGATTCTACTTAGAGCCAGCAAAGCAATTTACATTTATTTTACTTCTTTTTTTTCCTTTTTATTATTATCATTTAATACAATTTATTCAATTTCTATCTTGGCTGTGGCCCCCTTCCTCAATTCCTTTGAATCCAACCTTCCCTCCTTCTTTTCCCCCTATGCTCCTTCCCTACTCCACTAATAGATGAAGTCCTCCTCCCCTTCTATCTGACCCTAGCCTATCAGGTCTCATCAGGACTGGTTGCATTGTCTTCCTCTGTGGCCTGACAAGGTGCACCCCTACCCAGGGTGGAGGTAAGCAGAGAGCTCCTCATTGAGTTCATGCCAGAGGAAGTCTCTGCTCCCCTTATTAAGGACTCCACTTGGAGACTGAGTCTATGGGTTACATCTGAGGAGGGGTTTTAGGTCCTCTCCAGGCATGGTCCTTGGTTGGGGTATGAGCCCTGAAGGCTCAGTTTTATTGGCTATTTGTCTCCTTGTGGAGCTCCTGTCCCCTCCAGGTCTTTCTAGCTCCCTTTTCTTTCATAAGATTACTTGCACTCTGCCCAAAGTTTGGCTATGAGTCTCGGCCTCTGCTTCAATACCTCAATCAGTATAGTCTTTCAGAGGCTGACTGTGGTAGGCTCCTGTCCTGTTCCCTGTCTTTTCCTGCTTCCAATGCCTATTGCATTTGTCCTTCTGAATGAGGATTGAGCATCTTCCCTAGGGTCTTCCTTGTTGTTTGGCTTCTTTAGGAGTATAGATTTTATTGTGTTTATCTTATATTATATGGCTAATATATTTATGAGTGAGTATATACCATGTGAGTCTTTCTGCTTCTGGATTATCTCACTCAAGATGATCTTTTCTATTTCTCACCATTTACCCGCAAATTTCATGATTTCCTTGTTTTTAATAGCTTAGTAGTATTCCATTGTGTAAATGTACCACAATTTCTGTACCCATTTATTTGTTGAGGGACATCTAGGTTGTTTCCAGTTTCTGGTTATTACAAATGAAGCTACTATAAACATGGTTGAGTAAATGTCCTTGTATACTTGACAATATTTTGGATATATGCCTAGGAGTGGTATAGCTTGATCCTGAGATAGCACTATTCCCAATTTTTCTGAGAAAATGCCAGATTGATTTCCAAAGTAGTTGTACAAGTTTACATTCTCACCAGCAATGGAAGAGGGTTCCCCTTTCTCCACAACCTCTCCAGAATATGTTGTCAATAAAGTTTTTGCTCTTAGCCAATCTGATGAGTGTAAGGTGAACTCTCAAGGTCATTTTGATTTACATTTTCCTAATGACCAAGGACTCAGCATGTGTTTAACTGTTTCTCTATATTCCTCTATTGAGAATTCTCTGTTTAGCTCTGTACCCCATTTTTAATTGGATTAGTTGGTTTGTTGGTGTTTAACTTCTTGAGTTCTTTATGTATTCTGGATATTAGGCCTCTGTCAGATATTGAGTTGGTGAAGATCCTTTCCCAGTCTATAGCCTGATGTTTATAAGATGGAAAGATCTCCCATGCTCATGGATCGGTAGGATTAACATAGTAAAAATGGTCATCTACCTTTGTTACAGATATTGTTTCTTTGTTTAATTTTTCTTTTGTTGACCTGTCCTTTGTTGAGAGTGGGGTGTTGAAGTCTCCCCTATTAATGTGTGGGGATCTATGTGTGGTTTAAGTTTTATCAATGTTTCTTTCACAAATGTGGGTGCCCTTGTATTTGGGGCATAGATGTTCAGGATTGTGATGTCTTCCTGGTGGAATTTTCCCTTGATGAGTATGAAGTGTCCTTCCTCATCTCTTTTTATTAATTTTGGTTGAAAGTCTATTTTATCAGATATTAGAATGGCTTCTCCTGCTTGCTTCTTGGGTCCATTTGCTTGGAAAGCCATCTTCCAACCCTTTACTCTCAGGTAATGTCTATCTTTGTGCCTTAGGTGTGTTTCTTGTATGCAACAGATGGCTGGGTTTTGTTTACGCATCCATTCTGTTAGTCTGTGTCTTTTTATTGGAGAATTGAGTCCATTGATGTTGAGAGAGATTAATGACCAGTGGCTGTTAGATCCTTTGAATTTCTTGTTGGCTGTGGTCATACGGTTGTGTGCTTGGTTGCTACAGAGGGCCTCTGAAAGCCAGAAGAGAAAACAGGAAACAACCTAGGAACCTGCCACAGAGGGCTTCTGAAAGCCTCTGCCCTGCAGACTATCAAAGCAGATGCTGAGCCTGATGGCCAACTGTTGGGCAGTGTGCATGGAATCTTATGTAAGAAGTGGGAAACAGTAAGAGCTGGAGAGGACAGGAACTCCACAAGAAGAGCAACAGAACAAGAAAATTTGAAAACAGGGAACTTCCCAGAGATTCATACTCCAACCAAGGACTATTCATGGAGATAACCTAGAACCCCTGCACAGATGTACCTCATGGCAGTTTAGTGTCCAAGTGGGTTACATAGTAATGGGAACAGGGACTGCCTCTGACAGTCTGGCCTGCTCTTTGATCACCTCCCCCTGAGGGGGGAGCAGCCTTACCAGGTCACAGAAGATGACAATGCAGCCACTTCTGATGAGAACTGATAGACTAAGATCAGAAGGAAGGAGAGGAGGACCTCCCCTATCAGTGGACTTGGGGAGGGGCATGCATGAAGAAGGGGGAGGGAAGATGGGATTAGGAGGAGAGGAGAGAGGGTTTTATGAGGGAATAAAAAGTGAATAAATTGTAATTAATAAAAGTTAAATAAAATTTTTTTAAATGGCCATCTACAGATTCAATGCAGTTCCCATCAAAATATCAACACATTTCATTTCAGAACTTGAAAGAACAATTCTCAATTTTATATGGAAAAACAAAACAAAACAAAAAACTCCAAATTGCAAAAACAATCCTGTACAATAACATCTTCTGGAGGTATCTTCATCTGTGATCTCAAGCTGGACTATAGAGCAATAATAATAAAAACTGCATGGTACTGGCATAGACACAGAATGGTGGATCAGTGGACTCAAATAGGAGACCATTAAAAAAAAAAACCCATACACCTCTGGATGCTCGAATTTTGACAAGGAAACCAAAACAATACATAGGAAAAAATATAGCATATTCAACAAATGGTACTGGTCTAATTGGATGTCTACATGTAGAAAAATGTGAATAGATTCATATTTATCACCCTGCACAAAACTAAGGTCTAAGTGGATCAAAGACTTCAATATAATACCAGACTTACTAAACCTGTTAGGAGAAAAGGTGGGGAAGAGCCTTGACCTCATTGGCACAAGAGACAACTTCCTGAACAGAACACCAACAGCACAGGCTCTAAAAGCAACAATCAATAAATGGGACTTTGTGAAACTAAAAAGCTTCTGTAAAGCCAAGGACACTGTCTTCAGAACAAGACGTCAGCCTACTGAACGGGAAAGGATCTTCACCAACCTTATTTTACTTCTTAAAGTAAAATATCTTGTAAATCACAGTAGGAAAGGGTAGGATATTAACTGACCACTGTACAATAAAAAGATTTTTGACTTCCTGTAAAAGCTTTATTCTCTCCTGGTGTTTACCAATTTTTAAATATATTTTTAAATTTATTTAATTTCCTCTAATGTAAGACATAAAATTTTTAGCATTACCTGTTTCCCTACTATCAGGAATAGTCAGGTAAATTCACAAGACATCATGTATATTAGCACAATAAAATATGCAAAGCAGTACCCCATGTCATTTTATTCTACCATAGTAAAATTTGATCAATTTGTGTGCATCAGGCTTCAGAGAAACCAAAATATTAAAGAAGAAAATGCACTTCAGGCTTTACAGAGGGAGGAAAAACATACAAGAGAGAGAAGCAGTTAGCATGATGGAAGAAGTGAGACAGAAACAAGAAGTCCCAGGAAGTACCTGAGAAGTCATACGATTTTATAAAGAAAACAGGGCAGGAATGTACATAATAACTAGTTACTATGGACATTGTGTAACACAGTTAAGATTAATCATTTTCTCACACATCTCAAGAAAGATGGGATACAACACCATTCTGTCTATACCTCTTAAAGGGCTGTTTATCTGCCTGGTATAGATGGGTTAAAATACATCTAGAGGCAACATATATAAACTTCTCACCTACCTATTGTGAGAAAAGTTATTGCAATATAAATCCAGGTGCCATTAGGAGATGCCAAAGTAGATGCTTTGAGATGATCTTTAGCAGAGAAAAACTCCATAGAATTTGAAGATTATGTATGTCATAGCGCATGTAGTATCAAAAATGACCAGTTATATGTCTGAGCTGCCCGCCCCCAAAGGAAAACATTTTTCCTTCATACATACATTTGGAAACAATTGCAAGTATGCACAGAGTATGTGTGAGAGTATGTGTGTGTTTATGTGTATGTGCAGTATCTGTGTGAAAGGTGGACAATTTGGGAAGGGAGAATAATGCTTTTTTTTAGGGATAGTAGAATGATGACTCTTAGATGACATGCTACTTAGATAATTGAATATAAAGACTATAACTAATGTCCTAGATACTGATATCAAAAAATTATCTTTTCATAACTGTCAGGTCTGGGGGGGAGAAACTTCCAACTTCCAATATAAAGCAAAAACAATATGCTTGTGCCAAACATACAGAGAAAGCAAACTTAGAACAAGTTCTGTAATAAAACACAAACCAAGCCCCCTTTTTATAGAAAGAAGGGATCTGTATCCTCTGTCTTGTTATGTGTGACTACAAACATATTGAAGAAAAGATTTCTACTAATGAAAATGTAAAAGTGGGCTACAAATAGGGAATCAGGTGACATAACTTCATTAAACTGAAAACAGGTTGAGAAGTTCTCTAGCCTCAGGTCACTGCTTCCCACCAGGGTTAGACAGCTGCACTTCCCATGTTCTTATAATCCAATAAAGGAAGGGCAGAACTACACAAACATCTTTTCCTGCCAAAAAGATGCCATGAAGGATGTGTCCAATTTCCCCATGTTAATAGCCAAGGATTCTGGCCATGCTGTACGAATGCCTCAATCTGGCAATAGCCTGGTACTAGTTCCTTGTTGCAATCTTCTGCATTTTGCATCCCATGCCCAGATTTAGCTTATGAGGACAGGTATACCACAATACCCATGCTCATATATTCAGACAAAACAACTAATGATATCTGTTATCCAGTTCAGTAAGATCTGTTGCATATTCCTAAGTGGAATTTACCCATGATAAGCAACACTATCTAATAAAACATTCTGGGAGACGATGAAAATAGAAAACGAAGTGAACCTGTGTGCTTGTGTGTATGCTTTTGGAGTGTACATATTGACTCTGTGTTTGTCTGTGTGTATGTGCATGCGTGCACGTAGTTTCTATACATATGAACTGTGAGTATGCATATGGAGTGTGTGCATATATTTGGAGTATTGTAGGTTACATAGAGATTGCATATGTATAGTCAGAATATATTGTAATTGTGCATGGAGTATCTGCTATATGTGTGAATGGAGGACATGCATGTGAAATGTGTGTGCATGTGGAATTTGTGTAAAAATACTTATTTGTGGTTATTCTGGAGAGTATCTTCAAATGTCCATATTCACATTCGTGCTGCTTATACACATATAAATATTTCTTCATTTAAACTTTCATTACAATGACAAGGGGTGACGTCTTCCTTTAGTTTCAGAATCGTTCTAAATAGCACTGTTTTTCTGCCACTAATAGAAGACTACGAAATCACTGATAGTTTTGGCAAACTATATTTTCCTTCCTTGAGAGTTAAATTTCACAAACAAATATAGAAAAGTGCAATGCTTGTTCTGATTTTTCATTTTTACAGTTTTCCTAGTCATTACTTAAATTTATATCTTAAGTAAGAAAAAAAACTAATACCATTGCAAGTTCAGAACAATTGCTGATTGTTCTGTTCCTCTCTTCCAGAGGAAGAGCATATTAAAATTACACCTTAGGAGCTATAGAGATGACTCAGTGGTTAAGAGCACTGGTTGCTTTTTCGTAAAATTAGAGTATAATCCTCAGCATGCACATGGTAGGTTACAACCATCTGTAACTCAAGTTCTGGGGGAATCCAACCCAATTCTCACCTCTGCAGCTTCTGGATGTACAGATATGCAGGCAGGCAGAACACCCATACATATAAAATAAAACTAAAGGTGTATTTTAAAAACATAAACTTTACAATTTGTCACTAGAGTGCAAGAATGCTAAAGACAAGTCTTCAGCCAAATAAAAGTGAGGCTCTATGTAAATCAGAAAGAACAGACACAGTATAAAAAACTTTATATACAGCTATAAGGAATTTTTATGAACCTGATGTTAAGAGCACAAATGAAGAGCCTGGAACCCTTCTTGTGCCTTTTGAACTCAGTAATAAAGGTCAGCCAACGCCCTGAGTGGTTACAGCTGCCCAAAGCCATGGCTATATTTATACTGGACTATTAGTCTTGGGCTGAAAATCACTTTTAAGACTGTTCAACAAATCATCCAAGTGAAGCCACAGCTCTGCCCAGAGGAAATAGCGGATTCAGAGAAGCTACTAAATTCAGTCCTAAAGCATTTCCTAAGCTTTGAGCCCTTGACTCTACAAAATTTATTTTCCTTTTCTGCATTAATTTATTTTACAAACTGGGTTCAGTTTTTAAAAATAAAGTGAACAGCCAAGGCATTCCAAATCATTAGCTTACATGGCATTATTGGTCATTATATGTTTAAAAAGAAGTTTGCATTTACAGATGTTAAAAACAAAATAATACCACTGCCTCTTTTTGGCTTTCATTCTAGCCCAAACTCATTCCTCTGGGACACCTGCAGAAGCAGAGAACCCCTCTCTACCATGGATCCCCAGTGGGCACTCTGGGCCGAGACGCTAGCTGCCTGGCTCAACCCTTCTATGAAAAGCTTCCTCTTGTAGAACATGGCAATTAATACAGAGGCACACGCAACTTGACAACATGCAGAGAAGAGTTTGAAGCATTCAGTCCTAAATAGCATGTGATCATCAGATTCCTTCCTTCAAGGTCCAGGAATCTATGAGGAAGAATATGGAGAAAGAGCGTAAGAGTTTGCAGTGGTAGATGACTCCAAGGAAATAGTGTCTCCAGGACACAGTAGGGAAGAGGCACACAAGAACTCACAGAGGATGTGAGAGCAAGCAGAAAGGGATTCAGGGCACCTGGGTTCCAACTCTGAGAGGAGGAAGGCAATACGGGAGCTCATTCCTAATGAGTAAGTTGTTTGCAGCTGATACACTCTGAAAGGGGGGAGATGGGTTTTCAACAATGAAGTTACACACCGGGTGTGTTATGCACACTGCTGTACAGGGCCCATACACAGAAGCAGTTGTCCAACAGGAAACAAACTCAGTGATTGTACCATGGGCTTTTTTATTTGTTTTGAAATTTATTTTCCTATTGTTTTTCTGTTTGTTGTTCTTAATTTTTGTTTTTGTGGGTTTTGTTTTGTCTTATTTTGTATTGTTTTGAGAGAGAGAAAGAGAGAGTAAGAGAGAGAGAGAATAAAGTTGGGTGGTTAGGGAGGTGGGAAGAATCTGCTTGAAGTTGGGGAAGAGAAAAACATTACCAAAAAACAATTGTACAAAAAAAGTTTTAAATAAAAAAAAGGAAAGAAAGACCAAAAACAAAGTAATAGTACTATCAAAAGGGTTTAGTGTTTGAAGAACCAAAATTGACAACTCAAGTTTAATCCACAGGACCCACATGTTGGAAGACTAGAACAAATTCTACAGCTTGTGCTCCAACATACATACACGCACCTTGGATCACACACACACACACACACACACACACACACACACACACACACACACACTTTAACTTAGCAACGTGCTTCTTCTTTAACCATCAAAAAGTGAGTACTAGAAAAATTCAAACATCTCTGTAGGCATTAAATATTAAATGGGACCTAATAAATACCAGATCATTTCAGCCACCATCTGTTTCTTGTTTATCATGAACAGCTTGATGTTATTAAGGCATCACAGGCCAAATAGTCTTTGCTTAACATTTTCAGTATATCAAATAGGGACCATGGTCCAGACTTAGTCATAAAAAACAGAGGGGACATAGCACATAATACACTTCTGCACATCGTGAAGTGTGGTAAACAGTCATTAAAAATGACTCCATGCAATCTCTCATTTAAAATGAATTTCAAACACAACATTCTAACATCAACAAGACACTGTCAGAAAAAAAAGTTTGTTTCCATAATACTTCCTGCTTGAATCATTTTTTAAAATTCTACTTTCTAAATGATGGATGGTGAATTAACATCTGTTGCAATGAACCTTAATAAGTGCAGACTCCTTCTTAAGCCTTAGACTTGTAAGTTAAGATCAACTATGTAAACACCTATAGATAGAGTCACCTAGTTAAAGAAGTCATTTCCACAAGAAAATGTAATTATTTTCCTTATCAATGTTATATGTTCAAAGAGCAATTTCAGAGGAATAACAACATTCACTAAACTGAAGCAATTTACTGGAAATCATGATTTGTGGCAGGACTGACTTAGTTAATATTACTCTTGTGACATTAATTTTGGAAAGTTTGGGAGAACTTTCCTGTATCGTAATTATTTACTTCTAACAATATTAAATTATAATGTATAAGTGTTTTTAATCACCATTTAAAAATTTTCACATGACAAGTAAAATTAACAAAGAAAAGAGAAATTATTCTTAAAAGTAAATATGTATGATGACTATGCTATTTATTATTTCCTAAAGAGATGTCTATAAGCTCAAAAATGTGGTTTAAGACATTATCCTTACAACATTGTTCCTGGTTCTTAACAACTGCCAGTGCCTTAGGATGACAAAACGTTGATGGCATTGACTGATTCAGAACACACAGCTGATGCACCTGAGCTGATCTGTCCAACTTCCGTGTTTACAGAGGAGTGTTATAGGTTAGAAACAGTACAAAATGAATAAACTGTAATTAATTAAAATAAAATAGGTAAATAATATAACCAATATGTACCTCAAAAAAACCCCTAATGATATGCTTTTGTATGCTTTCTTAGTATTCTATATCCCTTAAAAATAAAAGGCAAACAGTTGTAAAAAAAAAAAAAAAAAAAACAGAAAGAAAGAAAGAAACAGTCAAAGATTTAATGAAAGGTCTATTTACTCATAAGCAGTAGGGATATAAACACTTTTTTAAATAATTGCCCCAATTTTGAGACAGTAAGAAAGTTAAAACATTTTTATAATTTAATATGTTGCCACTGAAGAGAGACTTCTATAAATGAAAAAGCCAGTCATTGTAGAACACTTATATAAGGGTGCTGAGTTCCAAACCCTACCCTATAACCAGAAGAGACTTAACAATCCAGTGACCTGAATGAGTAATAGCTATTTAATTACTCATTAACTAGGATTAATGTTTGAAATAAAATAAATATACAAGGTGTGGTGACATGTGCCTATAATGTTAGCCCTCTGGAGACAAGCTGAAGAAAGTACAAGGTCACCGTGGATTACAAAATGAATTTGAGGGTTATAATTTGTTTTTTAAAAATGTTGTAGACAGGAAATGAGGGAGGAAGCCGTAGCCGGAACACAAATTGAATAAATTGTAATAAATGATAATAAAAATTATAGAAAAATGTTGTAGAAACACATTGCATATACTCATAAGTGGATATTACACATATAATATAGGATAAACATACTAAAATCTGTACACCTAAAGAAGCTAAGCAAGGAGGAGGACCCTGGGTAAGATGTTCAATCATCATTCAGAAAGGCAAATGGGATGGACATCAGGAGAGGGAGAAAACAGAGAACAGGACAGGAGCCTACCACAGAGGGCCTCTGAAAGACTCTACCCAGCAAGTTATCAAAGTAGACGTTGAGTGCAGGGAATCTTATGAAAGAAGGGGAAGATAGAAAGACCTAGAGAGTACAGGAGCTCCACAAGGAGACAAACAGAATCAAAAAATCTGGGCATAGGGATCTTTTCTGAGAATGATACTCCAACCAAGGACCATGCAAGGAGATAACCTAGAACCCCTACACAGATGTAGCCCATGGTAGCTCAGTCTCCAAGTGGGTTCCTAGTAATGGGAACAGGGGCTGTCTCTGACATGAACTCAGTGGCTGGCTCTTTGATCACCTCCCTCTGATGGGGGAACAGCTTTACCAGGCCACAGAGGAGGACAATGCAGTGATACCTGATGAGACCTGATAGGCTAGGGTCAGATGGAAGGGGAGGAGGACTGGAAGAGAGGCATGGGAGGAGAAGAGGGAGGGAGGGCAGGCTTGGGAGAGCGATACAGCTAGAATACAACTTTAATAAACTTTAATAAATAAAAAATAAGTTAGTTATAAAATGTTGTAGAAATTTATCTAAGTTTTGCTATTTTCTTAAGTGAAAAGTATAGCCAAACTGTTTTATTTATGATATGCAAGAGAAAACAACACAATAAAAGTCAGTAACCCTATTTTTTAAAAATACCCATTGCAACACAAAAATCTAAAATGTTTCAGTACACATTTTGAATAATTGTAGAAAAAAATCTCAAAATTACCTTTTAACTATAAATTTTTCTTGTTGTAACTAGAGATAAGATTTAAAAACCCAATGGTTTATGTTTTTTCTCCCTCGTTTTTTCTATCTTAACGATATTTTACCTTGCACATATTATGCAAAATTAGAAATATATCCAGTGTGTCATCAGTAAAGATACAAATGTCTGATGGAGACAAATACTTGGAGAGAACAGAATGCCAAGCCATTTTATTTATCTATCTATCTATCTATCTATCTATCTATCTATCTATCTATCTATCTATCTATCTATCTATCTATTTATTTTAGACCTCTATCTATCTATCTATCTATCTATCTATCTATCTATCTATCTATCTATTTATTTATTTATTTTAGACCTCTAAATGAATTGCCAAAAAAGATTTCTTTGAAGATTTGGCGTAAAAGTTGAGACCAAAAGTAGACCAGAAATTAAGTTAAGATCACGCAATAAAGAGAATAAGAGAATTTAGTTCAGGCCTTAAGTCAGGAAACATCTGATTTCATAGAGGAAAGTAAAGAAAGCAGAGGAGTTCACTGTAAGGGAAAACACAAGGTTAGCTGAGGTCAATAAGTAAGCCAGGCAACAGAAAGCTGTTTTGAATCTAAGAGTACTAGGAAGCAAACAATTTAAATTTACAAAGTTATTCATATTGTTCTCGGAAAATATTTTAGGAGGATATACACAGGGAAACTAGACCGCCTAACCAAGAGACAAGGGGTGAGCAGGGGCTTAGATGAAACAGACACATTAGGTGGTGCTTTAGAGCAATTGGACAGTCAAGGTAGAGAAGTCAAAATATAAATGTCATGAGTAGTAAATGTTCAGTTCTCTAAAGAACTAGAAAGACAATAAGGCAATTGAGAGAGCTATTAGGAGAATGTATCAGTTAAAAGAGAAGAACCAATGTGTTTGGATAGTTAACATGATCAGTCTATTTGCTGTTGAAAACCAGAGCTAACTGAAGCCAAGCAAGACAACAGAGAAAGCAGGACTTTGAATTCAGGAAGAGCGCTGATAACATTTTCCCAAAACATATCAAATGCCTTGATGGAAAATGTTATGAAAATGTGTACATTATTCTTACACATACATACATTTTAGAATAAAACTAGCTTTCTAAACACCCAGGAACACACCATGACACATTTTCCCTGAAAGAACTGCTTCAGGGAAGACTAGCCAAGGTCAGACTCCCCAGGACTCATTTCTGTTGGGCCATTAGAGGAAAATTCTTCAACTCTCTCACTGAATTTTTATAAGTTCTTTTTTTTTTTACATTTTCAGATTATAATTACATCATTCCCCAATACCCTCCCATAAACCTCTCTTTGATCGTTTTCAAATTCATCTTCACTTTATTCATTATTGTTACATATATACTGACACACACACATATATATATATGTGTGTGTGAGAATACACATAGTACGTATGTATAATCCAAATATATGTATGTGCATATATATATATAGTATTTGGAACATACATAAAATATAATATTCACATGTGCATATATATTATGTATGTTTCAGATACATACAAACTACTCACTTTGTATGTTATTTGTATGTATTATTTCTTGGTTGGCCATTTGGTGGTGTTGGATAACCAATTGATAAGCCTTTCTTCTGGGAAGACTTCATCGTTCACTATTAACGTTTCTTAGTCACCTTTACTCCTTAGTGTGAGACTAAGAAGTCATGAGCTTCCCTCCGAAGAATTGAATTGTTTTACCCATCACTGCATTCCTCATCCTATAATATATCCCTGTCAGACAGCAGGTGACCACAGTGGGTAAAGAGGTAAGCAATGGCTTGCTGATTGGATCTGAGGCCTGCTCCAAACAAGAGATTCCAAGCCAGGTATTACAAATCTGGAAAAACATCTTCCTCTCTGGGGAGGTCAGAAGCGCCAGTGTGAAACCTACTGTTGCTTTGTCAAGCTGTCATGCTGTCAAACAGTCTTCTAAGTATTTGTGTTTATACCCATCAATTATAATGGTCTCAGACTTAGCCATAGAAACGAATGCTCAAGTAGATAATGCACAGATTCATAATGTGCTAGAGTGCCAAGAATAAGTAACTCTGGGTGCTCCTCTATTGATGAGTGATATGTGTAATACTCCTCCAACTTAAGACTCGGGGATTTGGAAAAGAGGGTGAAACTCTGGGGAGGGGAGGGGAAAATAATGTCTTCTAAGCACAGCATGGCCTTTAAACTCATGAAGTCAAAGGTGCTATGAATATTTGCCTACAAACTCCATAAAATCATAGCTGTCAAAATGTCACCATGGCTAGAGAAGCGGGTCTACTTGAGCTACTGAGAACTGAGGGCTGCCGTGAAATGGAGAGGCAGTTTTCTTTGCTGGTAGTTTCCTATGCCTCAATAGATTCCCATTTGCATATGGCAGCACTGACATGACTAGGGTGATTATTAATTTTTAATAATAAAAAAACCATGACATTAAAAGGGAAATTTGTCAGGTGTCCAGGGAGGTGCATCTGGTAGGTAATTGGGGAGGTAATTGGGAAAAGATATGATCAAACTATCTTGTGAACATGTGTTGAAGCTGCAAAGACTAAATGAAAGCTACTGTTTTTATAACATCTGCTTCATATATTTGAAGAATGATTATATAATAGTTTTATCTCCAGTTGTTTAAAAAAGGGGGATCAAGACTCGGAAAATATATCTTTTGAAACTATGCCCACAAAAAGTGAAGTGGCTAGCCAGCAACACATCAAATCTACTTTATTTCTGAATAAATGCTCATTTACACAGCTATACATATGTGTAGCCTCTGAGAAGTAAACCTCTAGAAAAACATCTTTTCTATGAAACTGTTAACATTTTCCCTAAATTATGGCAAAAAAATGCTGCTCTATATTTGAATGGCACATTGTGGTTTACAAATACAGTTACATAGATTATCTTGGTCTTTGTGGTTACTCAACACTGGTGGCTGTGTTTGAATTTATACTTAAGAAATGGAACAAATTTAGACAAACAACAAACAAAAAGTCCCATGGAGAAAAGTAATACCATTTAGGATATATTTTACTTGAAGAAAAAAAAAATAAACTGAGTGCTCTCTATGGTCAACATAAAAGATAATTATAAAGTAAGGGATTGAAAGTGGTTTTTTTTTTCACCTTCACAGTTGGCACACTAGTGGGAACCAGCTCATATGAAATGCAGATGAGATATTTAGAACATCATAAAATCAATTTACTAGCAAATCAAGGAACTAAAAATAAATACAAAAACTGCACATAAAGACAAAAGTCTATAATAAAAGTAATTCAATTGAGTAATGAGAATTGTAAAAAAAAAAAAACATTTGAGTGACTCCATGAAATTAAATTATGAAATCTAGAGGAATGTTATATAATATGTGCATAGAAAAATACTGGGTAAAGTTAATGTAACTCACCAGATTGTAAATAATTACATTAGATCATGCAATATATATACAAAGGAGACAGTGCTGAAGTGAACCTCCCCAAGTCCCAAACGCACATACTATCACAAACACACTAGCAAAGATTATGGAGAAGGAAGAGAATAAACTCTGCTGTGAAACACATAGAGGATTTTCAGTTGGGAAATTATGAGAACATCCCTGAAATGTGTTCAAATAAAAGGATTCTAAAAATCATCTAAGGTGCTGGAGAGATGGTGCAATGGGTATGAGTGATTTATATGCAAGCATTAGGACCTGAATGGAACACGCACACACACTCACTCACACACAGACATACAAACACATGCACACACACACACACACACACACACACACACACATGTGTTTGTATGAGAGAGAGAGAGAGAGAGAGAGAGAGAGAGAGAGAGAGAAAGGATCATCCCCAGAATAAATACGTCTGATTTTAAGAAGCTGGATAACAAAGAAATTAATAAGGGAAAGACAGGATGCTCATATAAGAAAGCTTTTGAAAGAGAAAAAAAAATGGTGGTGTGTTTTTGGTTTGGGCTTTTTAAAGATGTATGAATTCAGCCAGGTTCTGGTTGCTGGATGGTAGGAATATGCTTTGGTGATAATAAAAGTGCTCTATAAAAACTGACATTGAGTACAGTTTAAAATAGACAACCATCTGGGTTGGATAGTATAGAAAGGGCTCTGTTTGCAAAAGTGGGAAAAAAAAAACTCAGATTCATTTTAGTAATACAGCACTTCATAAAAACCCGCTGCAGATAAATTTTGGGATTTTGTTTATTTGTTTGTTTGTTTATTTTGTACACTTAATGCCAAGTAGGAGGCCCAATGGTAAATGGAAGTCATTCTTTCCTACATAAGGATTCTTAGTCCTAACAGTACTGCCTTACCGCCTGCTTGTGGTTGGATTTGCCTAGCCTCTCTCTTCTAAATCTTTTGACATTAACAAGCACTTGGCTAATATATGACAAGTCTGCAAATATAGCCCAACATTTAAACTCCAGGCTGGAGTATCGTGTTTATATATTGTCTCCTGTTGGAGTTCACAAGCCATCTCTAGGGCAAGAGTCTCTCTAGTTTTCCTTTAAGTTCCTTTCCAGATTTCTGAGCTTGTAAATGTCACCTTTCCTTTTCACTTTCTCGGAATACAAACTTCACTTTTCTTCTGTCTCATGCCCTACATCTAATTCACCACACCTGTTTGACATCGATCTTCAAGATGGATGTCAAATCAAATGACAGCCCGTCCTATTGCTATTGTTCCAGGGCAAGACTCCGTGAACTCCTTCCTGGAATCCCACAGAAGCCTTCCAGTCAGAGTGTCTGCCTTTGCCCTTTCCTCTCCATGGCCTATTCTCCATGCACTACTCAGAGCACTTTTAACTTGACATCTGTGGGAACACATTCTGCAGAAACATAAGAAAACTTCCTTCCCAGAGTGTTTGCACTCGGGGCTCTTCATCCTGAACAGGCTTTTCCCAGAAATATGCTTTGTTCACATGTGTTGTTTATTTCCTAATTAAAAATCCTCCATCTTTAGACAGCCGTTTCCTCGGCACCATACGTAAAAGCAACCTGCTTCCAAGCTGATCTCAGTTTTACATTCATGTACTTCATTAACACTTCACTGTTTATCTCCATCACTTTACTTATTTTTCCCACTCTGCAGACAGAAGAAGCATGAAACTATATTAAAAATGAAAAAATTCAAATACCTTTAGTCCTGCTTTTTGGTTTGGGTGTTCGTGTTATGCTTTAGAATTTTAATATGTTTTAAATTCTTTTTAATTTTTTCCTTCTTTCTTCCTTTATTTTTTAATTACAATTTATTCATTTTTTTATCCCAGCGGTATCCCTCTCCCAATCCTACCCTCCCTCTCTTTTCTCCTCCCATTCTCCCACCCCCAGTCCACTGATAGGGGAATATGTCCTCCCCTTCCATCTGACCCTAGCCTATCAGGTCTCATCAGGACTAGCTGCATTGTCTTCCTCTGTGGCCTAGTAAGGCTGCTCCCCATTCAGGGGGAGGTGAACAAAGAGCCAACCACTGAGTTCCTATCAGAGACAAACCCGGTTCCCCTTACTAGGACACCCACTTGGAGACTGAGCTACCATGGGCTACATCAGTACAAGCCTAAATCTCCATGCATGGTCCTTGATTGGAGTATCAGTCTCAGAAAAGACCCCTGTGCCCAGATACTTTGGTTCTGTTGCTCTCCTTGTGGAGCTCCTGTCACCTCCAGTTCTTTCTATCTCCGTCTTCTTTCATTAGATTATCTGCACTCTGCCCAAAGTTGGCTATGAGTGTCAGCATCTGCTTTGATACACTGCTGGTTGGAGTCTTTCAGAGGCTCTCTGTGATCGGCTTCTGTCCTGTTCCCTGTTTTCTCCCATTTACTAGCCAGAATCTGAAAACAACCCAAGATCTAGCTATACCATTCCTAGGCATATGTCTGAAATATGCTCAACCATACAACAAGGACATTTGCTTAACCATGTTCATAACAGCTCTATTAATAATAGCCAGAATCTGGAAACAACCTAGATGCCCATCAAAGGAGGAATGGATACAAAAATTGTGGTACATTTACACAATGGAATACTATTCAGCAATTAAAAACAAAGAAATCACAAATTTTGCAGGGAAATGGATGGAACTAGAAAAGATTATCCTGAGTGATGTTCTAAATTCTTCTAAAAATATTTATTTATTTATTTATTTACTTATTTATTTATTTATTTATTTATTTATTTATTTATTTATTTATTATTTTACAATTTAGTCACTTTGTATCCGGCATGTAGTCTCCCCCCATCTTCTCCTGGTCCCACCCTTCCTCCCTCCCTCCCTCTTTTTCTACACCAATCCCCCTCAGCTAGTCTATTGAGAAGGGAAGTGCACCTTTACTACTGTCTGATCCCAGCCTATCAGGTCCCATCAGAACTGCAGGGATCCTCTTCCTCTGTAGACTGTCTAGGTCTTCCCAACATGGGGACATGATCAAGGAACAGGCAATGAGCCTATCAGGTCTCATCTAGACTGCCTGCACTTTCTTCCTTTGTGGCCTGGTATGGCTTACAGCTTCCCCTTCAGGAGGAAGTGATCAAAGAGCCAGTTCATGTCAGAGACAGCCCTTGTCCCCTTACTAAGGCATTTCCATGGAGATTGAGCTGCCATGGGCTACATCTGAGCAGGGGATTTAGGTCCTCTGCATGCTATTTTAATTTTCTTCTATCAGATAATCTCTTTTAGAGCAAAATAATTAATTAAAATTAATTTTAAAAAAAGCTTAAAATTGTCTTTAAATTTGTGGGATCAGAGGGATGCCTCATCTTATTTTAATATTTAAACATTCTTACTACTGTTGTTTCTTCTTCTATGTTGTTCATGAAATTTGCCCTTATTTTATCTTAGAAACTGTCCCTTCTATATGCTGTTGATTTTTTTTTTTTTTTTTTTTTTTTTTTTTTTGGTTAGGTATAGTCCTTTTCTAGGTTTCCATTTTCATCCTCAATGTTTGATCAGATAATTTAGTGTCAATGTTTCAGGAGTCTTAATTCATAGAAATCTATTCACACAGACCATCCGTTTTAGCCAATCACTAAGGTGTATTTAAGGTCTCACAGACTAGAAGCATGCCTCTGTAAGACTCATGTTATTTGTTAGGATTTGGTTACATCCTTCAGTTGTGCTTCCGGACAATACAATTCTGAAGAAGGATACTTAAAACTCTGCACATCTTAATAATACCATCATCTCCGTTACCAAGCCCTAAATTGTCTATGTGATGAATCCCAAGATCAAACTGAGAATTAATGGCCCACCTTATATGAAAAACAGTGATAATTAGCCATTTCTTTAGCTCAGTTGTGATCAAATTTTAAAAGTTCACTTTTTACTCAAAGCTTTGCCTTGTCTAGTTTTTTTTTTTATGAACTCTGATTCTTTCATCTCTTCTCTATCTCTAATGTGATCGATCCAACAATCTAACATTGTTTGCTCTTATTTAATAGCTGACTGTCACATCCGGTTATATTTTAAAAACTAGGTCTGTAATTAAGCCCAACCTCCAAGTCTCTGCCATTTGACTTTCTTTTAGGTTCTATCAGCATGTAGGCATTTTGGACAGAGACCCTGAGTACTAATGATTTCCAGAAAAAAAAAATTAAAAATAGGGGTGTGTGCACGTGCATGTGTGTATGTGTGTGTATAAGGAGACATTTTAACTCACTGTAGATTTTAATGAGTTATTTTGAATGATGGCAGCTTCAGACTCACAAGATCATTCAAAGGCAGTCATTATGTGGATATCGGTCTCTTGTAAATTAGCAACCGAGATGGTTAGGGTTAATATTCAGAGTCTAGGATCACTGGAAGAGCCTCTGAGCATGTCTGTGATGGAAAGACCCATTCACTTTTAGTACATCATTCCGTTTAGGACACTGGACAGAATAAACAGATACAGGGAGAAACAACAGAACTTGTTCATCACTAGCCACATCTTGACTCTCATATACTATAACCTGCTGTCCTAGATACATGCTACTCTTTCTTCTTTCCCATGATAGAATATAACCCCAATCTACAGAGCAAACAAATTCGTTCTTCTTTAAATTACTTTTATCAGTGCATTTTATCACAGCAACAGAAAAGGGAAATAAAACAGCAGCCGTGATGCTTCCAACTTTGCCATTTAACTTTAACTCCCTTAGTCTGGAAGTGTGTTCAGTTTGCATTTTCATGTTTGTTCCTTGAGAATGTCCAATCATTTTGCAGTTCTTCCTTTGCACATCCCTGGTCATCCATGTTTTCCTGGATGGATACTGAGTGAAACAATCTGGAGTCTTAAACTCTCTTACAACTTCCTATTAAATGGTCTTTTCTTCTCGAACATGTTGGTTATTTGTCCCACAGACATATCTGCAAGAATACATCTTCACAGACTGTCCCTGAAATGTAACGCTTTACAGGAATTATATCACACTATCCTTATTACATAACTCTTACCAATACTCAAAAATGAAAGAGTACATGCTTCTGCATTTATGATCTGATTATCATTTGCCTTTCTATTCATCCTCATCTGTAATGTTGGCAACAGGAAAGTATTAAAGGCATCTACTCTACTTCCCCATCTCTCTCTGTGTAGCCCTTAGTGAGGCTCTGAAGTATCTTGGTTTCTAGATACCATCAATTCAATAATACTTAGCATAATCCACAGCTATATTCTCTCTCAGTCTTCCCATTTTGTTAGACATCTTGATGGTCTCATGTGTTTCTCTATAAATTTTCTCTCATGTTTGAATTTATAGTTTGACACCACACACCATATCAGTACATTTTCTTTTACTTTTACATTTCTTTTACTTTCTCACTGGAAACCTGAATATGTTCATTTGTCCTTGAAATTTAAAAAAATGTTATAAGTTTTACACAAGGGAGATCTTTTCAATACTTCTGGGTTTACAATTTTCTTCAACACAGTATGCCGTTTTCTTATTATTTGCTTATTCTCCTTGACTTTTCACTTCTGATCACACTAATGCCTATTAAGTCAGTCAGATCCCCCAGACATATCTGCCAAATGATTTCATGACATACTTTATTCCTCAGAGCACATATGCTTCATCACAGATTTACTTACATTATTGTTCACGTTCTAGTTTGGCAGCTCAGTCTCCATATGTGGGTCCCCGAGTAAAGGGAGCAAGGGCTGCCTCTACCCTTCTCTTCCTAATGAACTTGTGGTAAAGTCATAAGAATGCTTCTGCTTAGGAGTCAGCTTATGCTTTGCGGCTGGAGCCTGGCTTCAGTACCAGGAAGCCCTCACTTCTTCTACCTTTTAGCTTTCAAACATTTTCTTGAATTCAACTCAGCCATTGTTGACCATACAGAGATGTCCACATTTAAACCAGCCCACAAAGATGATGTGTTCAGTGATACCTCACTAATGTCCTTGTACACGTCTCGTGTTCTTCTACCTACGGACCAGCAAACTATAATCTCGTCATCCCCAGTGTCATTTTTTGGTTGTGATAAGGAAGCATGGAACCTACAAGTTGTCATCGGGAGTGGAGGTGAGGAATATGCTCAGAAATCTCTTTCCCCAGTCTTCTTTACACTTCGTTTTATTTAGTGTTAATGTGGTTTTTTTTGAGCAGGGCACTTTCTCAGAACAGATATGATTCATGATCCCTATTTATCACCATTATTGCTTTAATTGATAGATTTGTGTTTTGTTGCATTTTTAAACATTGGTTCTGGTCTCACCATAAAAGTATGGCATATAATATGAAGCATATACTTGCATCTGAAACATTGTCTCTTTTGTGCTACAATTTTCAGCTTTTTCTGAATAAGCTGTTTCTGAATAAGCCTTTTATTATTGGTCATCAAAATGCATGCTTCTTAATTAATATCAGATTTTGTCATCCTTCATAGATATTAAGGTGTCCTTAATATTTTCTGAAGTTAGGAAATGGAAATCAAAATGACTCTGAGATTCCATCTTACACTGATCAGAATGGCTATTTTCGAAAATTCAGGTGAGTGCACATGCTGATGAGCATGCAGAGGAAGGGACACATTCCTCCATTGCTGGTGGGAGTGCAAACTTGTACAACCATTTTGTAAATCAATCTGGTGTTTTTTTCAGATAATTGGGAATAATTCTACTTCAATACCCAGCTATCCCACTCCTGGGCACATACCCAAAACATGTTCTACCACACAAGGACCTTTGCTCAACCATGTTCATAGTGACTCTGTTCATAATAGCCACAAACTGGAAACAATCCAGATGACTTTCTTTTTTTTTTGGACTGAGCTAAGGTACTTTATTTTTATTTTATTTTATTTTATTTTTATTTTTAGTTACATTTTGTTAACTCTGTGTCCCAGCTGTATCCCGCTCCCTCATTCCCTCCCCAACCCCACACTCCCTCCCTGGTCTCCTCCCTGCCCCTTTCCAAGTCCCCTGATAGGGGAGGACCTCCTCCCCTTTCATCTGACCCTGTTTTATCAGGTATCTTCAGGGCTGGCTGCAAAGTCCTCCTCTGTGGCCTAACAGACTGCTCCTCCCCTGGGGGGGGGTCAAACAGCCTGCCCTTGAGATCCTGTTAGAAATAGTCCGTGTTCCCCTTACTTTGGAAAACTACTTGGTTACTGAGCTACCACGGGCCACATCCGAGCAGAAGTTCTAGGTTATATCCATAGATGGTCCTTGGTTGAGTGTCAGTCTCAGAAAAGACCCTGTGCCCAGATATATTTGGTCCTTGTAGAGCTCCTATCCTTTCCATATCATACTAACTTCCCTTCTTTCATATGATTCCCTGCACTCTGCCGAGGGTTTGGTTATGAGTCTTAGTGTCTGCTTTGAAACACTGCTAGGTAGAGTCTTTCAGATGCCTTTTGTGGTAGACTCCTGTCATAAGTTCAATGCACATCCCATTTGTCTTTCTAAATGAGGATTAATCACCTTCGCCTGTGTCCACTTTCTTGATTATCTTCGTTAGGTGTGTAGATTTCATTATGTTTATCATGTCTTATAGGTCTATATAAGCGAGTATATACCAAGTTTGTCTTTCTCCTTCTGGGATACTTCACTCAGAATGATCTTTTCTAGATCCCACCACTTGCCTGCAAATTTCATGATTTCCTCCTTTTTGATTGCTGAGTAGTATTCCATTGTGTAAAAATACCACAATTTCTGTATCCATTCCTCCGTTGATGGACATCTGGGTTGTTTCCAAGTTCTGGCTATTACAAATAAAGCTGCTATGAACATGGTTGAAAAAATGTCCTTGTTGTGTACTTGAGCAAATTTTGGGTATATACCTAGGAGTGGTATAGCTGGGTCTTGAGGTAGCACAACTCCTAGTTGTCTGAGAAAGCGCTAGATTAACTTCCAAAGTGGTTGAACCAGTTTACATTCCCACCAGCAATGGAGGAGGGTTCCCTTTTCTCCACAACCTCTCCAGCATATGCTATCACTTGAGTTTTTCATCTTGGCCATTCTGATGGGTGTAAGGTGAAATCTCAGGGTCGTTTTGATTTGCATTTCCCTAATGGCTAATGAGGTTGAGCATTTCTTTAAGTGTTTCTCTGCCATTCGATGTTCCTCTTTCCATCCTGCCAAAAGCAATCTACAGATTCAATGCAATTCCCATCAAAATACCAACTCAATTCTTTACAGACCTTGAAAAAAAGATTCTCAGCTTCATATGGAGAAACAAAAAACCCAGAATATCCAAAACGATCCTGTACAACAACAGATCATCTGGAGGTATCTCCATTCCCGATCTCAAGCTGTACTACAGGGCAACAGTAATAAAAACTGCATGGTATTGGCATAGAAACAGAAAGGAGGATCAATGGAATCGCATAGAAAACCCAGAAATAAACCCACACACCTATGAATACTCAATATTTGACAAAGAAGCCAAATCCCTTCAATGGAAAAAAGACAGCATCTTCAACAAATGGTGCTGGACCAACTGGATGTCTACATGCAGAAAAATGAAAATAGATCCATATTTATCACCCTGCACAAAACTAAAGTCCAAGTGGATCAAGGACCTCAACATAAAACCAGATACTCTAAATCAGTTGGAAAAAAAAGTGCGAAACAGCCTAGAACTCATTGGCACAGGAGACAACTTCCTGAACAGAACACCAACAACACAGGCTCTAAGAGCAACAATCAATAAATGGGACCTCATGAAACTGAAAAGCTTCTGTAAAGCAAAAGTCACTGTCATCAAAACAAATAGACAGCCTACAGATTGGGAAAGAATCTTCACCAACCCTTTATCTGACAGAGGGCTAATATCCAGTATATATAAAGAACTAAAGAAGCAGAAAAGCAACAAACCAAGTAATCCACTTAAAAAATGGGGAACAGAGCTAAACAGAGAATTCTCGAAAGAGGAACATCGAATGGCAGAGAAACACTTAAAGAAATGCTCCAGATGACTTTTAATCAAAGAACAGACTGAAAAAAAAATAGTGGTACATTTACACAATTGAATATTACTCAGCTATTAAAAACAAGGAACCCATGAAATTTGCAGGCAAATGGGTGGAACTACAAAACATTATCTTAAGTGAGGTAACCCAGACACAGAAAGACACCATGGTATGTATTCACTTATAAGAGGGTATTAGCCATATAGCACAGAATAACCATTCTATAACCCACAAAACGAAAGAAACTTAGTAAGAAAGAGAGTCCAAGGGAGGGTGCTGAAATATCACTCAGAGGGGGAAATAGAATAGACAGCAGAAGTGGATGAAGAGAAGGAAGTGAGTAGAAGAAGGTGTAGGGAGAGAAGCAAGAATAAGGGATCAGATGTCGGAAGAGCAGGGGCATGAGAGGCAAGAGGACTGGAAAAGAGAAGGGAAATGGAGGGGGGACATCTCTGTGGCAGAGAAGGCGCCTGGGAGGATATGGAGGTGACTCTAGCAGGGAAGCCTACCAGCAGGGACATGGAGGCTGAAGTGGCCACCTCCTAGCCAGTCAGGACTTACAGTGTAGGAAGAGTAACACCAATCTACCCACAAACCCATCCCAAAATTTACCCTACCTACAAAGATGTGTAGGGATACAGATGGAGAGAGATTGATGAAATGACTAAGCATAATTGGCCCAGCCTGAGATTCACGCCATGGGAGAGAGCCAACCCATGACACTATTAATGGTATTCTGTTAAGCTTGCAGACAGGAGCCTAGAATAACTGTCCTCTGAGAGGCTCCACCCAGCAGTGGATCAAAACAGATACTGAGACTTGCAGCCAAACATTAAGCTGAGTTAATGGAATCATGTGGAAGAATGGAGAGAAATGAGGACCCAGAGGGAACAAGAACTCCACAAGATGTCCAACAGAGTCAACTAACTTAAACCCATGGGGCCTTACAAAGACTGAAGCACCAACCAAGGACCATGAGTGGACTTGAGCTAGGCCCAGGACACATATGTGACAGATGGGCTGCTTGGCCTTTATGTGGGCTCCCTAGCCAGAGGAGTGGGGACTCTCTTTGACATGGACTCTGTTGCCTGCTTTTGGGTCACTTTCCCTTAGCTGGGCTGCCTTGTCTGGCCTCAGTAGAAAAGGATGTGCTTAGTCCTGATGGGACTAGATGTGCTGGGCTGGGTTGGTATGGAGGGCCTCCCCTTTTCTGAGGAGAAAGTGAGCATGTAAAGGGGAAAGAGAGTAGGAGGGGGAGACAGGGAAGAGAGGAGAAAAGGCCTATGATCAGGATGTAACGTGAGTAAATAAATTTAATAAAAAAGAAGAAAAATATTTCCTGAAGGCCACACAAGGAGCTTTTATTTGATTCTTCTGTCCCTCTGCTATCTTTTAAACATAGATTGAAATTATTAAGTGAAATTAAATTTTACCAGCATCATTTTCTTAATATTGCTACAATAATATTTCTTCTGCTACAAGATTTTCCCCAATATTATAACATTCTTAAGGTCATAATATTGTACATATAGCTAATTTTTAACAGAAAGCCTTACAGACACTTATCAGAAACACTGTATAGAAAAGTAGAAATTTCTTTTAGTAGATACTGTAGAACAAAATATGTGTGTGAGTGTAGATATCTTTGCGTAAAGACACAAATAGTGATTGAAATATTAGTTTTCTAAAACCAGTTTTAAAGAGATAATTAAATTACCAACATATGGCTGAATAAAAATGCAAACTATTTTCCAAACAAAATAAATTTTATTTCTAACCTCTGAATTGAATAGTAGTTCAACATACATTTATTTCATACTTTCTTCTGGATAACTACTAATAAAGCTAATAAAATTCCATACCTCACAATCACACCAGCTTGTACTAAAAAGCAATGTTCTCAAACTAACAAATAGTAATATTAATAATAATAATAACAATAATAATACATCATTATTTTTACAAGTGTTCTCTATGACCTACCACTGCTGTATTAATAATTCATCCAAGAGTGATATAATTGTGGCAGGACTCTTAATCACACAATACAAATCTTAAACTAAAGTAAAGCATCTAAATGTTATGATGATTGACACTGGATTAACTAAAGGAAAAAGTACAATATAAGCCAACGAGTGTATAACTCCACATTTATGCTTTTTGCCATTGTACTGTAAACCAGTACCATCTTAGAGCTAATGAAGAAAGCTCCTTTTTGTGGTCCCTCTCCTATTAAGAATAACATGGCACTTATTCCATGAGAAA
Organism: Psammomys obesus; assembly: GCF_907164565.1. Lineage (NCBI taxonomy): Eukaryota > Metazoa > Chordata > Mammalia > Rodentia > Muridae > Psammomys > Psammomys obesus. The sequence continues at coordinate 29,717,315 of NW_026596057.1, forward strand.
AGTGAGAACAGTGTGAACCAAGACACACACATATATTGGCTGTTACACTATTTTTAGCCAGCAGTTGTCATAACTTTGAACAGCCTGTCCTGACCCAGAAGAGCTTAGACTTGCTGTCTCAGCTTGTAGGTGAGACAGCACCCAGGCTTGTATTGATCTCAAAGGATTCTGTTCATAGCACTGACAAACCAACGGTCTTAGTGATGACTTGGACTAGAATCAGGATTCTGGCCCTGGCACTTGCCACTCAAGGCAATGCTGATAGGCTAAGGAATAATAGGAGTAAACAAAGCTTGAAGTGACACATCTCATCATCCCCATCTCATCCTGAATCTGCATTTAAGGCAAACCTGGCCTAACCACTGAAAAGCAAGATTAGAAAACAAAATGGAGACTGAAACATTCATACAGCAATAATACAAACATTTAGAGAATTTAACTGAACTGCAGACACATTTTTAAATGCTTCTCTCTTAGGTAAAATGGATTTTTAAGATAAAATGCATATCAAATTTCAGTCAATTCAGTAGAATATAGTGGCTAATATTTCATTTAGTTGGAAATCTGCTATGAAGCTTGCTTCTATACAAAACATTAGTATTTACTTTAGCACACATTTATACAAAATCTATTCGTCAATGCACAATTCGAAGAACAAAGCCTCTCAGTTAAAAAAAAAAAAAAAAAAAAAAAAAACCTGGAAAACCACAACTGGCTTGATTTGGTATAAGCCTTATCCACAATAACAAAAGCACATTCACTACAAGGCCCTTACTCTATGATTTTAAAAGCAGACTTCCTCTAAATGCTAACTGTGTGTTTAATAATGCAAGCATTTTAAGTTTTGGAATGGTTCATAAGGAAAATATTAATTTGAATGAAAGGATATATCAAGATTGTAAACTTTTCACCACTTAGTAAAAATGTCAATTTGTACAACAAATGATTTCGGGGGGAAAAAAGAGTCACATGGCAGAATTAAATTACCTTAAATATCCATGCACTCCCTGTGAATCCCAACGCTGTGCATAGTTACTGGAAAACTTAATTAAGCGCTGGCATTCTACACTGAAAGCATCTAACACTTTGATTCCGTGCCTGTAATTCAGGCATTAGCATTCAAATCAGCCCACAAATTGCACTTTGGTATTTGTTGAGCGAATGCCAATTAAATGGTTTCGAGTAATCATTTTTCATTTCCTGCAGTTTCCGCTAACACCTAATATTCCCATGGAACAGAAAATAATTTGAGACGTTAGGATTTTACATTTTTATTGGGATATTTTTTTAAAATACAAGAAAGCCTGTTTCCATTGCTGAAAGAAATCTCTCCCTATCTTTGACACTGTTTATGCAGAAGTTTAGTTAGTTACACCACACATGGCTTCCAAATCTAGAGATAATAAACCAGATGTGCAGAGATAAAGATAGAGCAGATAGAGGGAATGCCCGAGCTATACCTGGACCAACCAAAGAGCTACCCTATGGGACAGTGCCAAACCCTGACACTACGAAGGATACTCTGCTAAGCCTGCAGACAGGAGCCTGTCAAGGTTGTCCATCGAGTGGTTCAATCCTGCAGAGCCTCAAAACAGATGCTGAGACTCACGCCACACCTTGGTCAATGTGGTGCATAGGAAGTCTTGGGGAATAGTGGAAGGAAAGAAAAAAGGACCAGAAAGCGACAGGAGCTCCACAAGAAAAACAATAGAGCCAACTAACCAGTACCCAGATGGGTTTGCTGAGACGGAAGCATCTACCAAGGACCGTGCATGAACTGGACCTAGGCCCCCTGCAAAGATGTAGCAGACGGGCAGCTTAGGGTTTAATTGGGTCCCTCTAGTAAGGGAAGTGGTGACTGCATTTGCCAGCTTTTTGATCACGTCCTCCTGGACAGACTGTCTTGACAGGCCACAGGGTAAGAGGACAAGATCAGTCCTGATGCAACTTGATGAGCTGAGGTAGATGGGAAAGGGAGATAACCTTTTCTGAGGAAAAGGGAAGGAGGGAAAGAGAAGGGAGAAAGGGTGGGACTGAAAGGGGAAGCATGAAGGGGCTACAAGGATATAAGGTGAATAAAATTTTAAAAAATGAGAAAAAGGAAGGAAGGAAGGAAAGAAGGAAGGAAGGAAGGAGAGAGAGAGAGAGAGAAAGAAAGAGAAAGAAACTAAAACATTGCTGCTTACCAACCCTTCAGAGCTAACCCCAGTGCTTCACAGCACCTCCCAATCACACGCGTGCTTTTGCTGTATTTCAAGCTAGCAAGACAAGTAGAGGTTTAAGAGGGACTCAAGCTTTAGAGCAGAAGGAACGAAAAGGGACTTTCTAAAGAATAATTATAGGAAGAATATAGGGTGAAAATGGCCATATTTCTAGTATTTAACCTTTTTTTTGGTGCATGCTTGTGTGTGTGTGTGTGTGTGTGTGTGTGTGTGTGTGTGTGTGTACGCAACACACTTAAAAAAAAAGAGTTATACAATGCAGTAATTTCATTACATCGTTCTGTTTCCACAACTTCAGAAAACTGGAATACTTTCAAGATGAAAATTCCAAAGTTATATGGGGACAAAAGTAACAGGCAAATGTGATTTATCCTGAAGCTCATTTTTATGAGGTGAGAAATACTTAGGGATGACTTGGAAGCCATGTAAGTTTTACTACTCACTTGCCTCTCTTTCTCAGAAGCAAAACTTCCAGCCTGGACAGTTGGGACTATAGACTCCCACAAGTTACATAAAAGTTACTTCTTCCAGAAGACTTAGCACAGAGTAAATCAAGAAGCATTTAATACAGGATAGCACAGTTCTTTAGGTAAATTCTTGAATTATGATGTATTTCAATTTGTTTGCTCATCTAAAATTTATGATGTAACAGGGCTTTACCAATAAATCATAAAATATCAAAAGTGTTACTACTCTATATAGTACCCAGAAAAATTTGGAAATAAGTTAAAAACTTGGCATATTATTATTTTTAGTATTTGCTTGTTCAAAAATAATAATTCACTTGTATCACACTTCAAAACTGCTCTATTTGAATTAAATTTTCATTTAGAAGCTATGATTTACAGTTAAAGTAATTTGTTGCAATATTATCATATACACATGTGAACTTTCCTAACATGGAAAAGTAGGTGCCTGAAATCTATACTGCTACATACATAAAATTTAACTGGTGTAAAGTTTTCTATATTTTTCTAGCACAACATAATGTTGGCAGTGGATAGACAATTTTACAGGCAAATGTACTTCATGAAATAATTATGATGTAAATGGAAAAAAATGAAACAAAAAGTGAGCATATATGCTGATGGCAGCCAGGCTCTGGATCCTGTTGTAACATACCCTTGCACAAAGGTACAAGGGCTCTGCCAGTTCACTTCCCGGGTATTTATTTAACAACCAAACCAACAGAGATGATCGCTAAAACAAGAATCAATATGTGTACAAGAAAAGGTCAAATGCTCTTTAACTAAGCATGTAAACAATAGTTAAAGCTAGATCACACTTAAAAATAAATGGCTTTTTCCAACTGATGTAAGACGGAAACTACATTGAATTTTTCACATTGGACTCCAACCAGAAAAAAATATTCATTTGTGTAGATCCTTGGCTTTCAGGTCTATGAAATAAGAAATGTATAAATATGCATATGAGCTCAAAAATAACGTTTGGGGTAAAGTACTTGCAAAAATAAATCCATATGTGTAAAATTAAGAATGACAAATGCATTATTAATTATAATACTCAGTACTGGTTGGAATATATTGATATTTGAGCTAAAGTCATGTAGTTGATTCCCGGATGTACCAGTTTACAACTGCTTTGTTACCAAGATGCAGGATGAATTGTAATGGCCAGCTGTCTCGGAAGGGAGCATTACTGATGAAGAGGGGTAGGGAGCCAGCATGTGGACAGATGAGTCCAAGTCTATTACAATGATGGGAAAAAGCACTTCAGCACATTTTCTGGAAATAATGGGTCAGCAGCTTAATGCTTATTTCATTTTGGCACTGAGCATGTGTCCCTCATAGACAGATGCTTAATAATAGAGCTTTGTAATGTTAATAATCGTGATGCCTACATGTATTTTAGAGAGAGATAGCTGCTTTCTAAAACAGGTAATTTTAGGATTGCAAGTTTCATTAAGAAGATGATGCAGCCAGCCTTCATGGACCTGATAGGCTTAGGTCAGATAGAAGGAGAGGGGGTCCTCCCTTATCAGGGGACTAGGGAAAGGGCATGGGGGAGAAGAGGGAGGGTGGTTGGACTGGGAGGAAACAAGGGAGGGGTCTGCAGCAAGGATACAAAGTGAATAAACACATAAATATTTAAAAAAAATAATCTGTTGCATCTAAATAGAAGTTCCTGATCTTCTAGGTTCAAATTATAAAGGCTGTAGTAAATTTAATGCTTTAAAGCTGTGTTTTATAATACAAAATGTAATAAATATTCACATACACACAATTTAAATAAATTATGTGTATGATTGTTTGCTGTATGTGTGTATGTAGACCATGTGTGTATAGCATCCCTAAAGGCCAGAAGAAGGTGCCTCCATGGCACTAAAATTACTAATGGTGTTAAGCTGCCAGGTTGGTGGGGAGCATGTGCCGATACAGCAGTCTTCTTAATCACTGAGCCATCCCCCAGCCCCAAATATACTTCCATTACAGTTTAGTAAATCAGGTAACAAAAGCAGTAATTACCTTGCAATATAATTTGAAAAGATTATAACATGACAAGATATTCATGAACAGTAGATATACTTCTATGTAGCCCAAAACTATATTTTTACTTTTATCTTCATAAAGCAGTCACACCTACAGCACAACTGAACTACAATCCCTAGACACAAATATATATTTACTAAATTCGTTTTATCTTATACTAGAAACTATTAATTTTATTGTTCAGTAATTGTTCAACATCATAAAAATAAGTATTTATACATAGAGATTTTAATTTTGTAAATTCCTCGAGATAAAAAAATTGCTATTGAAGTAATGTGATTATATTTCAGTTAAGAATGTTTAGTGACATTGGAAGAGAAATCATTTAATAGAGTTTTCAGCACTGTTTGAGAGAATTACTTTAAGCATTTCTCTTAGTTTTTTATTTATGTATTTAGATATTTACAAATGTTCTTTGTAAAGGTTAAAAACATTATACACACATTCTACATTCCAATATTAAATATATTATATCTTTAAAGCACAAATCTATGAAATAGAAGTATTTAAATGTAGTATTAACCATGAATATTATTACAAAACAGCTCACATATGTATATGTATACATGTACATATATTCATGTAATTATGTTTGTATCTAACAGTGTATGTGTAGATTGATTGTTCCTGCATCCAAATTATCTTTTTCTCATTCTTAATAAGCCAAAGAGGTTATAGATAAGTACAAGCAGAACCATCTATAACTTCTGTAAAGCAAACACTATTCCACTCATTTTCTGACTCTATTTTTTCTCTTGTAAAAGATATGCATGAAACCAAACACATAACATACCATTTCACATTGGAATTTTTGGTAATTTTAAGTAATGCTTCCAAAAGAGAAAATAACTTTCGGTCATAATGAATGAAAGTGTGGAGAAGCCTGCCACTGTTCCACCAGGTTCCAGTCTAACACACTGCAGACACAGAGGAGGGGGTGAGAGAGGCATCAACAGCATCCTCAGATGCTTCGGCTCTGAAGAACACACGGAGGTGAGCCTGCCTTTATGTCACTGATTTGAAAGAAAAATGTGTGTTTGACAACCATGGAATGCAGGCCAAATACTCGTGACTTGGCTGTTGAGAGCATTTGAAAAAATATCATAGCTGCAGGAAATCCCAATGTTATATAAAACGTCTTTTCTTATTTTGTCTGTAGGACTAAAGAAAGATTTCACTTCATTTTGTAAGTGACTTTTTATGCATTATAGTGGTGAATATATCTTTATTACAGCCAAATATTGATGACATTGATTTATAAAACAATTTCCAATAAAAAATGAAATAAAACAAAATAATAAGAAGGGTGCCATATATGGTCTTACCAAGTGAAGATAAGGCATAGTAATGTAGATATCAAAATCAAAACTTGATTAAACATTGCAGACTGTGTACGCTGAATGGCTCTATGAAGGTCATTCTAGAATAATACAGAAGAAAGATATTATAAATTTTGGTCAATACTAAATATACATGAAATAAATACCAAAAATCCATGGTATACATAATATGTATATTTAAATGAATTTGGTGGTAAATGTTCATTTACATGGATCTAGATATAACTTATGATACAATTCATATTACAAAGATAGAATATGGAAAGACCAATAAAGCACTAAATTTTAGCTCACTTGTATTGCAGAAAACAAAATACTTATAGCAATTAATCCCTGACACGCCAAGCCATGTATGATGGTACAGTCTGTACCCGTGGTACACAAGAGCCTAAGAAAGGGAAACTGTGAGTTCAAATAGAGCTTTATAACAAAAGCCATCTCAAAGACAAATCCAAAAAGAAAACAAATAATCTCTTCCAATGGTAATATTTCTCAGGGGAAAAAAACAAAGTCAGAATTTCAGAAAAAATATATATATAAATAAAGGGAACAGTAAAATGTAACTGGAACTATAATTAAAATTCACTAATGAACAATTACATGAACTAGAACAGCCTATAACATAGGTTAATAACAAAACATTTTTCCATTAAGAAATATTAGGGTTGATTTCAATGGTGCTAATCTTAAAATAAATATGAATTACAGTATATATGTTGAATAGACACATGTCATACTCCTCAGACAATATAAGCTTTTGGAAGGCAATCTGGTAATAGATATCAAAATCCCAAAGCATGACATTTCTATTTTATGCATTCATAAAGTAAGTAGTTACTGAAAAAAATTACAGACTTTAATTACTTAAAAATCCTAAGAGATGGACACTAATAGTTATATATGCTATGTTTATTGTAAAATTTTATTTGCCATATAAAATAATAGGTATTCATCACTATTAAAATAAAAGTATGCATATGAAAATAGTTCAAAACAATGAGCCTAGATAATAGTCTTAATAATATTGAGTAAATGTTAAAATAGCATATTTAATAACAAAGCAACTTATCCACTACTTGCCAGCATGTGATAATTTTAAATAAAAAATTGACTTGGGGGAGGGATTGGGACAGGAAGACAGAGGGAACCACAAGTGGGATACAAAGTGAATAAAGTGTAATTAATAAAGAATTAAATAAAAGAAGAAAAAAATGACTTGGATAATTTCACATATGATCTGTGTGCATGCAACAAATAATTAAAGTATGGAAATAACCAAAAATATTAAATTCATAAGATATAACTTTTTAATATTTTTCAAAACTTTCTATTAATCTCAAATTTTTAAGAATTCACTTTTATCCTTCTTATAATCAGGGAAGCAATGAGGAAATGGATGTCCCTAATAAAATGATCCCAGTTCATTCTTATATTTTCCTATAGTTCATTAAGCCAAGACTGTTATGAAAACAAATAACTATGTTTACTGGCCAGGATTTCATCTCTCGTTCTTTAGAATCTTAGGGCAGAGGGGCCAGTGATCCGAAATGCAACAGAGAACTTCATCCTGTGAGAGCCAAGAGAGCAAAGTACAGAACTCGACAGGCGTGTAAGTCCTAAGCTAATTGCAAACAGTCTATTTTTCTCTAATACTGTCTAATCATCCCTGTCTTCAAGAGGTTATTTTTTCCAACAGCTAATTACATAGTAATTCAGAAAGATTTATTTGATTCTGGATCCATTTTTTTCATTAGCAATTTATTTAGTCAAATGGTTATTCTTTGGGTCAGGAAGACAGCAGGAGCTGTCAGCAGACCATGCTCGCACACTCTTTTCTGCCACTGGCCATATGCTTCCCTGAGATCTGTGGGCTTACGTCACATAGGTATTTAGAAGCATTCATCTAATGTAAATGCTCAAATGTTATTCTGCTAATTCTTTCGACAAAGCTTCTGACGTAATGTCTGAGTAAAGGTCATTTAATGAAAAAACGAGTGCTAATACTAACAAGTGTAATTTTTCATGAAATACAATCAATATTATTAAATCTCACACACGTGGGATACAACACCATGCACAGCTCTCTTATCACAGAGAGCTTGAAACTAAATTACTTTCGCTTTTTTTAAAGATGACGACATTAACAGAGATATAAACTCAAATGCTCACTGAAGCACCCAGTATTCAGTAGGTCTGCTGTGGAGAAGCATGTGTTTCAACATTCGGTCTCTAGCTAGTACACTGATTTCAAAAGTTGTGGTAACTTTTTCTTTAATTAAAATTTATCTTGTGTGTGTTAAGGGTGTATGTGTGTAAGTGTGCTTGCGCATAAATGCTATGGCCCCTCTGTGAGTGCATGCGGGTATCAAGGCCCTTGAGTAAGTCTTAGGAGAGCTTGCAGGAGTTCAGTCTCTCCTTCAAACATGTGGAGAGCTCGAGTTGTCAAGCTTGTGAAGTTGCCCTCACCCACTGATCCATCTGTCCAGCTCAGGGGCAGAATCCTTAGAATACGTATCATTGCTGAAGAAATTAAACACTGCTGACCTTGAGACTTGGAGCTCAGAACCCATTTCCTGCTCATTCCCTCCTTTCCGACTCCAAAACCAATGTGACCAGTCATAGCTTGTCTTGCCAAGCAGTCCCCACCAATATGGGATAGCATATGGAATTGTAAGCCAAATAAACCCTGTCTTCATTCATCTATTTTTTATTGGGTGTTTGGTCACAGTAACAACAAAACAAACAGAAAGATCAAATGAGTACTCAGAAGTTGGTTTGTTATTGTGATAAAACAGAAAATGTAAATATCATGCCTTTGTACTAGTTTACAAACAATGTGACAGACCACTGAATTCTGCAATAGAGAATTTTTTAAATGTTTTAAGCAGAACTTAACGTTTTTTTTGTTTTGTTTTGTTTTGTTTTTTGTTGGGGGGAGGTGGCAGTGTGGAAAAACAGAGGCTCAGCTCACAGGACTTTGGAGGGGAATAAGAACTCTACAAGGAACAGGGCTGAAAGCCATTGGTGAGGTATTCTGAAAGCGTATCTAGAAGCATGTCGTCTATGCCCTGATAACTTTAATGAGGCTGATTTTTAAATTAATAGATCAGTATGTTTAGCACAAGAGAGTTCAAGACAGGACAATATACAGACTGTGACACTGTTTCTATTGACTGCTCTTGCACAGGTTTCACTGAGAAAGAGCAACAACTGGAGCAGAAGATGTATTTTTTCGTCATGTGCCATTTGATTGTGAAAGAAATGAACTTAAAGTTGAGGGTAGGCTGGTGAAAGGCAGCTGCAGTTGCTAAACAGATGAGCACCATAAAGAGCTTCAAAGGGCCCTCCTCCAGGGTCAACACACAAAGCAGCTGCTTTCGCAGCTTGGAGGAGGCAAAAACTGGCAACCTCATCAAGTAGTACTGTTTTTGAAAGCATGAAAGACGCAAAATTTACGGGTCACCTAATCTCATACCCCATTTTTAAAAAGCCACTGAGGCCAGGAAATGCGTGGCAGGAATGAGTCCTTGCAAGGAAGCCATGAGAGGCCACTGCATGAAGCTGTAAAGGTGACATCTACATTGCAGTGAAGAAAGCAGGATTAAGAGATGGCCTGACCCTAGGACGTCAGCTAAGAAAACCTGTAGGCTTGCAATGACCAGCTCAAGAGAGAGGAGAGAGACCACATGTGCTACAGAGTGTAATCACTAATACCAGGATTATTTAAACTAAGCCAATTAAAACACAAGCCTCCGGTGTTGAACACAATGCTTCAGGATTTCACATTTCCCCTGTTAAGTTAGGATTTACTTTTAGTAAATGTTTCTTTGCTATGGCCATAACCATCTGGGTATGGAAATAGTCTGACATTGTACATTAGAAGCATCTAACTATTTTTAGTGGCTCACAGTCCAGAAATTGCCATGGAGTTCAGAAGAAAGTTTGGACTTTGAGTAATGTTGAAACTATAACAAATAGGCACTTTTAAATAGAAGCAAATTTTGCCTTATGAGGCAGCCATGAGCCTATTTGGGCCAAAGATAGAAAATGTCCCCAAAGGCTCATGTGTTTGAACAGCTGGTGCTCAGCTGGTGGCAGTGCTTGGGAGGGTTATGAGAACTTTGTGAGGTGAGGCTCTGCTGTAAACCTTAGGATTTTAATGTCTGGTCCCATTTCCTGCCCTCTGTCTGCTTCCTGACTCCTACACAGGATGTGCTCAGCACTCCATGGTGTTGCTGCAATGCCTTCCCTGCTGAAACGCACGGTGTTCCTTGGAACAGCACATCAAACACATCTTTCCGTCCTTAAATTGCTTTTCTTCACATATTGGTTAAAACAAAGTCCTTTACTTCAGGCCCACCTTAGAACTGGAGTAACAAAGACTTATTTAATGAGTGCCTTACATTGTACTTGCAAGTATTGAAAACTGTGGTGAACACTTTCGTGTCATAGGTATAAACGATTCTTTCCAAAGAGTATCAACCTTTAATGTAGAATGTGGCTACCGCACAGAATTTTGTGTCTTTCTCCATCTCAACCCTTTTCAGAAGATCTGTACCCAGCTCAGCACAACACAAATCTATGAGAATGATCACAAGTGAGAGGCTAACTCTGAAAGGGTCTAACAAAAGTGCACATTTTCATGAAGCTTGAAATTATTCACAATAATAGACAAAAACATCCCTAAGCCATGAAAATGAAGGCTGATGAACTACATAGGCATACACAGGTAGCCTTAAAAGTGCTCCTGTTCAAAAAGACTGTTCAAACATTTCACCTGTGTAGACAGCACTTAGGGATTGATGACGTCAAAAACAGCCTGAACCACTTTCTTTACCCATAACTGAAACACTGAAACCAAGGGAATACAGATTTTCATTCTTGTTAGGATATAGCAGATTCATCACTGAATTTTTATTAACTATGTGTATATATATATATATATATATATGATTATGTATGCTATATTAAGTACATAAAAAGTTTACCACAAAACATTAAAATAAAGCTATGTGAAGCAGGTATTTATGATAAAAATTAAAACATTTGAAATTTTAATAACTATAACTGAACAAATTCTGCACATTCTGCAGATTTACGAGATTAGACAGAATGTCAAAGGACAAGATCAGAGGCCAAATAACTTTCTCTTTCTACTGTAACATTGAAAATAAGTAAGACATAGGGAATGTTTGAAAAATATTTTTGCTTTTAACTCTACTTTTATTACTTACAATCATATTTTCCAAGGCATGTTTGGCAAGCCAACAGTTTAGAAAAACTGGAACAAATAAATTCCTTAAGGTAGGCCAGAATATCTGAAAAATAAGAGAAAACTAAACTTTTACCTCACAGAAGGAAATTATATCCAACATATTAAGAAGAAATGTAAAACAGAATAAAAGTTTTAAAAAACATAAAGATTAAAGACAGCATCAAATACTTTAAAATCAACAGCAATGAATAGCCTTTCACTCATTGCTGAAGTCTTTCTTGGGGAAATTATTACAGGAGCATAAAGAGGCTTCTACAGATGTCAGATGTAGCCATGCTGATTCTATTATTAAATCTTATCGTGTGTTTTTTACATTGTCATTCCTCTACCCAAGGTGGTGAAGAAGTACAAGACTGTCTTTTAAAACATATCACTGTCTTCAGATTCAACCGCTTTAAGTGGTGTTCAGAAGCTGCAGTCACTTGCACTGATATTTAGTTAGCTTGTCATTGAATCCAGTTCCAGCTCTCTCTGTAGGTAAGTCACCCAAATTAAAATATAAGAAGCGAGAAGAAGCTTCAAATAATAATGACTTATTTTGTTTTTTTTTAAATAAATTCCAATAATTCCAATAATCATTGTTCTATCAAAGTGATACCAGAACCTAATTTTACAAATGAAACAGTCACGGTTACGTATACATGGGACCGCGATGAAGTAGAGTGACTGTAGCACAGGATATTACATGAGGGGAAATTCAGAACTTAGAGGAGGATCTAGCTATTGGGTCCCGTTCACATATCTTCTAGTGAAGAACTAAACTGGGTAAATACTATAGGCAAACTAGACAGTGTGCTTTCTGATACCTGTGGCAAACATTTCATTCTATCAGTTTTAATTTTTAAAATTCTATAAGTAATATAATTTTGAGGGTCTTTAAAGAATACTGACATTTGTTCAAATGATACATCTATACTGTAGAATTCTATAAAAGGTTTCATTTTGCTATTGTGCTGAAACTGACTACATTTCATTTAACTATGCAATTCAGTCACCATTCTAATGTTATTCTTTTTAAGAAGACAGGTTCTATTCAAAGTCTGAATCCATGCCTCCTAGCTTGTATTATGTAGAAGTATTTAGACTTAGAAAATTTATTTAAATCTAATGACAATTCATTTTAACATGCTAAGACTTACTGAGATAATGAAGGGGACTGCATTAATTATTTCCAAGATGAATGGGATTCGTAAAATCTGCTCCCAGATATTTCCCTAAAAATAAACATTAAAAAAGCAAAAGTCAGAGAAGTACCAGGACTCAGAATTTATTTAGTAATGGCAACACTTTTATTAACGTATTAATGGATTTGTGTATTGATGTATCAATGACTTATAAATTAATTTAAGCAGAATTATGCTCATTAGTTTTGATTTTATAATGGTAGAACTATAGGAAATAAAATATCCAAAGTAGGCCAGGCATAGTGCATATAACAGTTGAATTCTGTAATACTCTCTAAAATAAGTTATTAATAAGCAAAGTACACTAATAACAAGACCTTAGGATTAATTGTAACAATTTGTTTCTACCATCATAACTATATTAGCTCCGGTAAGGCATCTTCTGTCTTTTGTAAGTCACATGTGTTTGTTAACCAGTATTATTTTTAAATTTGATGAAATTTAAAGAGCCATTAATTGTGCATATTTTAATCTCCCAATCTACACTGTGAATTTAATTAAGACTGAATGTGCAATTTTCAGGGCCACGTAAATAATGAATATATGAGGGCTCTTAACAACGTCAAGAAAGGCTATGACAATACTAAAACCGTCACAGAGATCTTGCTGTTGTGGACCCTTTTGCAATTATGCAGGTGTTATTTCCATGAAGGTGACCTTGATATTTAAGGTCTGGGTATGATCTGAAAGAGCCTGCCATGTACTAGAAACTAGATCCTTTCTACAGAGCCTTAGGAGGAAAAATGAGTCCAAAGCCTTCAGTAAGAAGAATCTCCTTTGAAGGGGAACACTATTGTATTTGTGGGCTCCCAGTGAGTTCCTGCAGGGACAGAATTTCACAGTAAGTGCAACCCTGGCTTCCTGTCTCACCTCTCACACTTTCCAGTGCTCACTCCCTTGCTGTAAAGTCAACCAACACAGGGACCTTGAAGAAGCCAAACCCATCAAGCTACCTAAAATGACTTTTCAGACTTCAGAACCATGGGACAGATTCACCTCTTCCTTCGTGAAATACCAACACTCTATCTCATAGCAAATCTGCAGAATGTCTTCAAGCAATTTAATGTATGAAGATAATCCATACATTAGCTTAAAAAAGTTAACAGAAATCTGGATTGCCTACATTTTCCAGATATAAATGAGATGTTCTCAATATTCCTTGGGGTTTCAATAGCTCAACACATTACAGTATAAGTACATCCATAGCCCCAAAATATTATACTGGATCATCTATTTCCTAAGATATTAAAAATATTCTGTTATGCTATAGCCAGTATAGTGGGGGATGGTGGAGGATGGAAGCACATGGAAGTTCTTCTGTACAGAAACGTTATGAGTAAAATGATGCCTTTCTCATCAATTCAAGCTAAGTGAAAAGAATTCAAAAGAATCACTTAGCTTCATGCAGACTCTAGGCTATATTTACCCTATGCCTAAAACATGAGAAAAATGAGAAGGCAAAGAAAATAAGAGGTGGACTAAGAACAAGCCACAGTTTTTCCAATTATAAGACAACAGTTTAGTGGAATTGGATACAGAAACAAAGGAAGGTAAACTGACCTCATTTTAAGTGGTTTACCCTCAAGACATATGTGCCTGAGGTGACAGAGGATTGGAACAGTTGGGGACCTCAAGAGCCCAGGATCTTTATCAGACCCTGAGAAGCTAGCCTGCGGCACTACATGAAGGGCCTTCAGCCCAAAGCACCAGCATGGCCCTGAGAGCTCTCACAGAAAGGGAATAAGAGCTTGGGAGCAAGGGAGATATGGACCATAGTTCCCTCTTGACTTCCTTCTCTCCTGGGGTCCTAAATCAGCTGGCATCAGACAGAGGGAGGAAATGGAAGTGGGGAAGAGAACCAGGATGTACAGGGTTTGAACTGGGGACAACCCATGCTTTTCATGCATTATACAGTTATGCATGAACTGTTCATGCTATTAGCATGGACCAGCAGGAGGTGTGTGAGCTTGAAGAGACATAGGATGACCAGCTTTTCCATACTGACACTGACTCAAAACTCCAATGAGTTTCTCCAAAACTGATTTTACTGATGTCAGGTTATTTTTTACTTTACAGATTAATATTTTTCCCTCAGTACATAAATAATTCTATCATTTTTTTCTTATGGAAAAATGTCCCTATAAAACACTGGACAAACTTTGCTCATGGTAATGTCACCTAACATTCATATGAGTTTCACACATTATCTTTTTTAACAATTTTTTTCTTGAACTATTAAGGTTATCTATAAAATGGCATCTGATTTGACTAGTTTCATTTTTCAATTATTTTTCATTTTAGGGAAGAGGGTTCTTTATATATTTCTGTGATCCCATTGTCTCTGAATGAAGTACAAGCTCATAGTTGTTATTATTATATATTATTATATTACATGAAGATTCACAATTTTAACTTTAAATACTGGTTTAGCTTGTAGTTAGAATGCTCCTCTCTCCATTCTAAAATAACCCACAGATTCTAAAATTTTACAGTTTCCTGAAGCTGCCAGTCTTTTTATACTTATGGAAATTTGCTCAAATTTCTTCCTTTAGATAAAATGCCTTACTCCCAACACAAGAGTTTGTAACATGGATTGAATTTTTATGTACTTCTTGGGGCTAAAGTAAGCATGAAAATGAATTAATGAATCCCCAAATATTTTATATACCCTGTCCTTTATTTTTTAACTGAAGTTTACACCTTGCTAATAAACTGCATTGAAAACTTCCCCAAATGTAAGTAAATACAAATAACTAAACATGAAGACAAATTTCAACAGAAATTGTCTGGAAGAGTTCTATCTGCATGTCATTCTAAGGACTTTTATCTAGGCTTTAGCTACAACTTATAATCAGCAATAACCTGTGATTTCCAAACATTTTATTTCTAGCCCAGATCAATACTCCATCTTTAAAATTCTGACTCAGGTCAAATATTGAGGTCTTAAAATCGTAGGTGCAATCTGTCTGAAAGCCAAATTTATGTTCTGTTCCTGCTTGAGCTCTTCCCACAACACCAATCAAGTATCCTTAAGAATCCTAGTACAACATTTTTTTCCATATCACATGAATGTAATGTATCAACAAGACATAAACATTTGTAAATAGAGCAAAGTTTTTTCTACTTAACATTTGGTTCATTTTCATCTAGTGTCAAACGTCTGATTAGCATCTGACCATCATTCCTGTCCCGCTGGACTCTACCTACACTCTCTAAACTTGTATTATATTACCAAGTATGTATTGCCAATGTGCCAATCACTTCACACGACTCACTTTAAAACTCTTCAGGTATTCACACAGTTTAACAAGAAAAAGTGTTCCTATAATGTAAAGGTACTATATCAGCTGCTGTATATTGAGCACTCTATCCTTATCTTATATTTTAAATTTAGTTTAAATTACATGTGTCTGCATGTGGCTGCACACATGTGAGTCTGAGTAGCCAAGGAGAACAGACATATTAGATTTTTCTTGAGTTGTGGTTACAGAGATTTTGCGGGCTACCTGACTTGGGTGAATGCCATGGCCTCTGGAAGATCAACAAGTACTCTTAAACACTGAGCCATCTTTGTAGCCTTCTACACATCTTCCAAGTCATTTTTTTTATTTTTTTAATGATTTTAATTATCTTAAAATCTTTAACACTTTGTATCACCCCATAAGCCCCTCCCTCCTCCCCTCCCGATACCACCCTCCCTCCCCCTTCTTCATGCATGCCCCTCCCCAAGTCCACTGATAGGGGAGGTCCCCCTCTCCTTCCTTCTGATCTTATTCTATCAGATCTCATCAGGAGTGGCTGCATTGTCATCTTCTGTGGATCATCCTGAGTGAGGTGTCCCAGAAGCAGAAAGACACACATGGTATATACTCACTCATATAGACATGTAATATAGGATAAATCTACTAAAATATGTACATCTAAAGAAACTAATCAAGAGGGAGGAGCCTGACTAAAATGCTTCCAAGTCATTTTGATCCGTAAAATGTGACATAGTGTGGGCCTTTGTATACAAGTCTTCAAGTGGCCTCCTGACATCAGTTTACACATACTAAATTACTTTCAGCAGTCTTTTGTTCTTTTATTTTGCTTTGTCACACTAGAGAAGAAATGGCATTGATACAGCTAGGACACTAGAGATTTTCAACCACACACAGCAACAGTCAACATAAACATAGCTCAAGATACTTTGATCTGTTCCTCATACAAGTACCAAAAGGATGAAGTTCAATTTCTGAATAAAGACTGCTGGAGGAACCGTGCTGTTTAAGGTTGTAATTCTAAGCATTAAGATGGAGGCCCTCTTTCCAGCAGGGCCTCTTGCTCTCTGCCTGACTTCATCTGGAGAGTGTCTTTAGAAACATATGACCCATACAAGAATAAACACATCTAGTTTTATGCATTAAAAAATAAACAGCTAACACAGCCCTAAATTAATCAATCTGTTAAAGCCATTATATAATAGGATTTTATTTTTTTAATATTAGTTATAGTTTATTAACTTTGTAGCCCTGCTGTATCCCACTCCCTCATTCCCTCCCAATCCCACCCTCCCTTCCTCATCTCCTCCCTGCCGTTTCCAAGTCCATTAATAGGGGAGGTCCTCCTCCCCTTTCATCTGACCCTGGTTTATCAGGCATCTTCAGGACTGGCTGCAAAGTCCTCCTCAGTTTCATCACAGTCTTTCTAATTAAAATGTTATACTTTGATTAAATTTATTATGCAAAGTACACCCATTTTTAAAGAGAGAGCAAACTTAAGATGAAATTACTTTCTATAAAATTTAATGTTGCTTTGAGTATAATAACCACTTCCATGTTTATTTATGAGAAACTCCTCCATTATGCCATATCTATGTACAACCATTTATCACTAACCTATGTCTACATATATTTATTTAAACTGAGGTCACTGATTTACCAGGTTCTCAACAGAAGTTGAACCAATGTACTTTCTACACTGAGAAGAGGAAGGTAAATTGGTATTTCCTAACTATAAATAACAATTAAAGGCAAGACTAAGAAAAACATATAAATTGTTTATCTATTTCATCATATGCATGATTTTGTACTAACTGATGAAATAAGTTGAAAAATATCTTTAACCAAATGTCATTTATCTGCTCTGGGTTAGTTCTCTGTGAAGCTAGGAGGTATGTCTCACTTGGCCTACCTGTAATTGATGTACTGTGGGAGAAACCATGCTTAGGTATGTACTCTATCAGTAGAAGACCATTTATTTGTTAAGTAAGTACACTCCTCACTCTGATGTAATTTGTTTTCTCTGGGCTCTGTGACACCTACACTACATTAGATTGTGTTTCTCATTTTAAAGGAGATAGTTGAATAGTTGAGATTACCTTTCCATGTCATTATAAGTAAACAAGACAAATTAATTTGTCTTGTCAAAATTTGTTTAGGGTACACAGCAAAATTAACACAAACAGGAAGGTGGACTTCAGGACTGAAGGTGCTTGTAAGCACACTCAGTGGGATACAACAAAGAGCTATTATGTTAGCTCTTTATGTTATACAGAATAAAATTTACAGAAGGGGTAGAATTCATATGCCACCTAATTTAATATGTGAAAAGTAAAATATTTCTCTTTTCTTGGTGATTAACATAAGATAGTAAATGCTGTAAAAATAATATTTGCTTAACTTTATGTAATGAGAATTAAATTATATCTTATGAAAAAAAAAAAAGAAACAGATGACCCTAGTCACATTTGTATATGGCCTCTGACACAACGCCCAGCCTCTCTCCCTTCCATGAGCCTATATGATAATTGGGTATTGTGTTTCCATTCATATGATAGGAGCATGCTGTATAATGTAAACCAAGCATCCTTGAAGTGACTAGTTCTGACCAGTTACGTACATCTATCCTGATGCACCTACTTCCATGGAGTATTTAGCCTTTGTTCTCTGGAATTAAAGTTGAACTAGCTCCTTGGTAGTGTGTGACCAGGTGCTTGTGGTCATTCCAGGCAGCTTCTAGTCCAGTGCTCCTCCTGACTTCATGGATTACTGGGAGACAGCCCTCAGGCAGGAGAACAACAAAAGACAATACGCCAATCACACTGTGTGTGTGTGTGTGTGTGTGTGTGTGTGTGTGTGTGTGTGTGTTGCAGCAAGTGAATGAACTTCCCCCTGATGACTAATTTTTATGGTCAAACTATTTAGAGGAATAATATGTTTATGACTACAAAAAAAGCACATATATTTTAAGTCATGCTCAGTTGGCTTAATTCTTAGGTCTCAGGTTATCTTCTGAACTAAGTGATGTATTCATAAATTATTTTTCCTAAAATAGTTATAAGTTAATATGTAAAGGATCCACAAGTTTCACTGGCCATTAGGAATTCCTAGTGGACCTACATCATAAGAATCCACAGACAAAATTAAATTATGATTAAAAAAAAAGAAAATGCATTGATGGAATGCCACTATGCAGGGAACTATGAACAACATCCTAAGAGAAGCAAAGTGCTTCTCAAAATCATATCAAACATTTATTTCACTTAATTTCACTTTCCTGATAGAAACAAAACACAATTTTTGCTTGTAAGTGATAATTTGCGATCAATTCTACCTGTGTAATAGTAGGCTACTCTTGCTGGCAGAATTCAATAAAACGTAAATAAAACTTAACCCAGCCATTTCTGCTACGGCGGGCATGTCAGTCCTTAACCAAACTATAGCAAAATACATGATAGAAAATGTACTAGATGGGACCTGATAGGGTAGGGTCAAATAGGGAGGGAGGAGGACCTCTCCTATCAGTGGACTAGGGGAGTGGCATAGGGGGAGAAGAGAGAGGGTAGGACTGGGAGGAGACAAGGGAGGGGGACACAGCCTAGATACAAATTGAATAAATTGTAATAAATGATAATGATTAAAAAAAGAAAATGTACTAGATATTATCACCAAGGAAAGCAGGAAAAATAAAAAAACGGTAGAAATGTTGGAGAAATATAGCAATCTAGTTTTTGTAGAGCCCAGTTTGAACCTAGAAATTTTATATGAACACTTCTTCCCCTTCCTCCTTACAAACCATCACGTATAGTTCTACCTATTCTCCTTCAAAATCATTGCCTGTTTTTAATCAATTACTATTGCAAGTATACAAGCATTTGTATATACATATAAATTTCTTAATATAACTTGATGAGTCCATACAATGTCACATTTGTATATATGTTTTCAGGAATGATTGTTTAGCTGTGGACAACCAATTGGAGTATTGTTCCCTGGAGAGGAGCTCCTTTCCTGTTCCGAATTTTCCACAGTTGCCTGTAGTTCACTGTGTGTGGGCTTCCCCACCTCTAGTGTAGTATCGTCCTTTTCAGCTCATGTATGGGTAGACTTGTTGGTGACAGTTTACTGGTACAGTTTCTGATGTTACTAGAAGACACAAGCTCACAATAAATCCCTGATCCTCTATCTCTTACAATCTTTCTCTCTCCTCTTCTACAATGCATTTCTTTACCCTTAGGTGTATGAGTTAAACATTCTATTTCTAAGGGATAAAAACAATAAGGCTTACCTTACCTAATAAAAAAAATTGATAGTTTATGTTATTTGACTAGTTACTGAATATTTGAATACGTTATTCAAATAGTATAATAAAGCTTATAGCATTAAATATATAATTAGCAATTATAAATTTCAAATATCAAGGCATGAATAACAATTCAAAGCATTTAGGTATATCTTTTACCATTTAAAAATACTTTAACATTGTTTTTCAGGTAAATTATTATGGTGATAAATTTCTCAGAATTAATACTTTTAAAAGTAATTATGGAACAAAAAATCAGAGACTTAACAAAAGCTTCTAGGTGTTATGAATTTCTGTTTGTAGATAATTGAAAGCCATGCTGATGTTTATTTTTGTTTCCTTTCTGTGCTTTGAATATACATGTACAAATGGAATTCCATTTTGAAGGCATTTGGTAAAGACTTAGAAGGTATTTATGGTGATAGAAGAAAAAGAACTTTAGTGTTGGGCAATTACTATCTTTTGCCCAGCAGCTATAAACATGAATTAAAGAATTACATAAGCATAGACATACACTCCTAAATAAGGGAAAATATGGCTAATTATGCCATAGATTTTTAATTCATTATGTGCTAATTTTGACATATACATTAAAATTTTGCTAATCTTGTTCTCTGTCTCCATAAAATAATAAACTTTTTTAATTTTTAAAAACTAATTTATTCTCATTTTAGAATGTTTGATATTGGGGAAGATTTAAATGCTCCTTTAATAATTGTATTTAATTTTAAATATTAAGTAGATAAATACCAATCTGTTTATACAATACATAAAAGAAATATATATGAACTGGATATTTACATTAATGGTTCAGTTCTTTGGGTATCAAACAATGTTAGGTATAAATACAACTTGTAATGCAATTAAATACCATTTTTTGAAACCTGTCTTCTACTTTTTAAAAATCCTAGTATATAAGAAGTAGCACATTGTAGATTCTTATTTATAGGTCATAAATTGGTAAGAATTATTCAATTGATTCATTCCAAAAAAAAAAGTTTTTCAACACTGGACTTGCTATGTCAAAAGAGTTCATGAATTTGACTAAATTTATGAGAGCACAAGAAGATAATTAATAGAAATTTATCCTACTGTCATAAATTCTTTTTTATTCCTTTCTATTTCCTTTATAACTTTTTGGACTTTAACATCTATTTCTCCTCCAGCTAAGCCATTAAAGTGTATGGGGGTCAGATAGAAATATTATATATCATCACTCTCTGACTGCTAAACTGTATAATGTTCTGCTCTCATTTGCCAATGATAGGAAGTAATTAATTATGAATGTCATCATCATATAATTGCAATGAAAAAGTATCCTGAATCACTTTGTATATTTTAAATGACTTCTTCAATGAGAGCTAAAAGTCATTTTAGCAAAGCAGAAAATTATTTTATATTAACTTTAGTTGAAATTTGGAGTAAATACATTCACAAATGAATACTAATATTCGGCTATGTTATTTTTCTGCAAATAAGCACACATGAGTGAAAGAGATGTAACAGATTTCCCAAAAAAACCTGCATGTCTATTGAGTTAAATATAACCCTCCTATGCCTCACATCTGAAGACTAAACAACTTTAAAGATGATCTTAGCATTTTTATTTTGCATTTTAGGTAGTTGAAAATTGAGAGCTGTCTATTCACAAGAAGAAACATATTGTGCAAATTCTCTGACAGAAAACACAGAGTATTAAAAGTCTCTCCCTCTGTCAATACAAAATATCACTGGGAGAGTACTTTCAAAGTAATGTATGTAATACGTGTGGCTTCCGGCGTTCTTCTCTATCTTCAAACTAATCCTTATTTGTCATCCATCTCCCATATCCTCAGAAGAGAATGAGGCTTTTTCCCAGTTAGTATCTATATCTCAGTTTCCTTGTCTAGTTTCTCATTACTTTCCACTGAATTTCTTCTTCCATCATTCTTTATTTTCCCTATATTTCATCTGTTGAAGCCATGCTAATAGTCTCCATCATTAGAATGTCATCCCTGAGTCAATCACTCCTTCCAGCAGGCTCCTGTCCCAGTCAATAAACATTATAGATGAAATAAATTTTACTCACAACAGTGCTCCATTGAGACTGGTTTCAGAAGATAAACAGGAGCTCATTGACTCTTTCAGAAGCCTCCAGCATTTTTTTTCACATACTCTCTTACAATATTGATTCTACTTACACATTCATAACAGCCCAGCTCTCACAATTTTTTTTAAAATTTTTCCCCCACACTTGGAATAATGACTCATGAAACTCATTAAATATTATTTAAAAATATCTAGGTCATATAGCTAGGCTCTTCTCTGACTAGCTCATATTTTAGACTAACCTATTTATATTAATTTACATTCTGCCTTGTGGCTGGTTACCTGGGATCAGGCACCATGCTTCTCACAAATATTTTAAACACTGTCTATATTCTACTGTTTACTAATTTATTTTCATACATTCTTATTCACCAGATTTGCCCTCACAGAAATTAATGCAATTTTCTAGATATTTTATGTAACAGTAATAAAATTTTAAATAGAAATGAAATTGACCTAGAAGAATCTTGATTGAGTTTGTGAATATTACTTGATCAAAACTTAAGATTAAAAAGTAGTTTGAATTTCTGACATGAACTCAATGGCAAGCTCTTTGACCTCCCCACCTCCCAAGGGAGGAGCAGCTCTGCTAGGCTACAGAGGAAGACTTTGCAGCCAGTCCTGAATATACCTGATAAAACAGGGTCAGATGAAAGGGAGGAGGTCCTCCCCAACCAGTGGATTTGGAAAGGGGCAAGGAGAAGATGAGGGAGGGAGGGTGGGATTGGGAGGGAATGAGGGAGCAGGATACAGCTGGGATACAGAGTTAACAAATTGTAACTAATAATAAAAAAAAGAACCCCCACCCAAAAAGTAGTTTGATCTTGAAAATTAGGAAATAAACTTGATAGTAGACAACGATTCTTCTAAAACTAGAACATTGTATACTTGCAACAGGTAACATTAAGGAAAATCAATACTGTCTACCTTTACTTTTTTATCTTCCACTTGTGTATTCTCTCTAAAAATCTACAAGGTGGTCAGCTATGCATCTCCAATCTTTGGCTTCTAATTTAATGTTGATTATTTGCATGAAAATTCCCTGACACTCTTTATCACCAGGAAATTTTAATGAATCTTCTGGAAGATCTTGATCTCAGCTGATTTCATTTCATGTCTCTCTGTCCAACGCAATGTCACTAACTCCAAAGCCATCGATCTAGATCCTACTTTGAGATTTTTTTCTTTGTATGATTATATTGTCTTCCTACACTATTTCCAGTCATCTCAATTGAGAAAACTTTTTAAATTGCATTTTAGTTTCCTTTTCATTTTTATTTAATTTTATTTAATTAATTACACTTTATTCACTTTGTATCCCCCCCATAAGCCTCTCCCTCCTCCCCTCCCAGTCCTATCCTCCCTCTCCCTTCTTCACACATGCTCCTCCCCAAGTCCACTGATAAGGGAGGTCCTCCTCTCCTTCCTTCTGATCTTAGTCTATCAGATCACATCAGGAGTGGCTGCATTGTCATCTTCTGGGGCCTGGTAAGGCTGCTCTCCCCTCAGGGGGAGGTGATCAAAGAGCAGGCCAATCAGATTATGTCAGAGGCAGTCCCTCTTCCCATTACTATGGAACCCACTTAGGCACTGAACTGCCATGGGCTACATCTGTGCAGGGGTTCTAGGTTATCTCCATGCCTGATACTTGGTTGGAGTATGAGTCTCTGGGAAGACCCCCTTTGTTCAAATTTTCTGGATCTGTTGTTTTCCTTGTGGGATTCCTGTCCTCTCCAGCTCTTACTATTTCCCACTTCTTACATAAGATTCCATGCACTCTTCCCAATAGTTGGCCATAAGTCTCAGTGTCTGCTTTGGTAGTGTGCAGGGCAGAGGCTTTCAGAGGCCCTCTGTGGCAGGTTCCTAGGTTGTTTCCTGTTTTCTTCTGCTGTCCATCCTCTTTGCCTTTCAGGATGGGGATTGAACACTTTAGTAAGGGTCCTCTCTCTTAATAAGTTCCTTTAGATGTACAGATTTTAGTAGGTTTATCCTATGTTATGTCTATCTGAGTGAGTATATACTGTGTGTGTCTTTCTGCTTCTGGGACAGCTCACTCAGGATGACCCTTTCCATATCCCAACATTTACCTGCAAAATTACATGATCTCCTTATTTTTCATTGCAGAGTAATACTCCATTGTGGACATGTACCACAGTTTCTGCATACATTCTTCAGTTGAGGGGCATCTGTGCTGTTTCCAGCTTCTGGCTGTTATAAATAAAGCTGCTACAAACATGGTTGAGCAAATGTCCTTATTGTGTACTTGAGCCCCTTTTGGATATATACCTAGGAGTGGTATGGCTGGATCTTGAGGAAGTGCTATTCCTAGTTGTTTGAGAAAGCACCAGATTGATTTCCAGAGTGGTTGTACAAGTTTACATTCCCACCAGCAGTGGAGAAGGGTTCTCCTTTCTCCACAATCTCTCCAGCATGTGTTGTCACTTGAGTTTTTCATCTTGGCCATTCTGATGGGTGTAAGATGAAATCTCAGGGTCGTTTTGATTTGCATTTCCTTAATGGCTGATGATGTTGAGCATTTCTTTAAGTATTTCTCTGACATTCGATATTTTTTTTACAGAGAATTCTGTTTAGCTCTGTTCCCCATTTTTTAAGTGGATTACTTGGTTGCTGTTTTTCAGCTTCTTTAGTTCTTTCTATATACTGGATATTAGCCCTCTGTCAGATAAAGTGTTGGTGAAGATTCTTTCCCAATATGTAGGCAGTCGCTTTCTTTTGATGACGGTGTCCTTTGCTTTACAGAAGCTTTTCAGCTTCATGAGGTCCCATTTATTGATTGTTGATTGTGGAGAGCTGAGAGAATGCAATCGCCATTACAAAATGGCGCCGACATCCAGCCTCTGCCCTAGTGAACAAGTAATAGAGCGCATGTGCAAGTTGCGAAAGTGCGCCAAGTCACTGCCCAGCCCAGGGCGTCACACAGAAAATGAGCAAGCAACCAACCAGCGGAGTACACGCCACCATAGGGTGTATTTAAGCAGCACCATTCTGGGGGTTGGGGTCTTCCTCCTCTCATCACTTGACTGCAATAAAGCTTGCTGCAGAAGGATCCTGTTGTCCGTGTGCGTTCTTGCTGGCGAGACAGTTGATCTTAGAGCCTGTGCTGTTGTTCTGTTCAGCAAGTTTTCTCCTGTGCCGATGAGTTCTAGGCTCTTCCCCACTTTTTCTTCTAACTGATTTAATGTGTCTGGTTTTATGTTGAGGTCTTTGATCCACTTGGACTTTAGTTTTGTGCACAGTGATGAGTATGGATCTATTTGCATTTTTCTACATGTAGACATCCAGTTAGACCAGCACCATTTGTTGAAGATGCTGTCTTTTTTCCATTGTATGGTTTTGGCCCCTTTGTCAAAATTCAGGTGTCCATAAGTGTGTGCGTTTATTTCTGGGTCTTCTGTACGGATCCATTGATCCACCATTCTGTTTGGTTCTATTGATCCACCATTCTGTTTCTATGCCAGTTCCATGCAGTTTTATAACTGTTGCTCTATAGAACAGCTTGAGATCAGGGATGGAGATACCTCCAGAAGATCTTTTATTGTAGAGGATTGTTTTAGCAATTCAGGGTTTCTTGTTATTCCATATGAAATTGAGAATTTTTCTTTCCAGATCTGTAAAGAATTGTGTTGGTAATTTGATGGGAATTGCATTGAATCTGTAGATTGCTTTTGGTAAGATGGCCATTTTTACTATGTTAATCCTGCCAAGCCATGAGCATGGGAGATCTTTCCATCTTCTCATATCTTCCTCTAATTCTTTCTTCAGAGACTTGAAACTTTTTTCATACAACTTTTTGGCTTGCTAGATTATGGTTACACCAAGGTACTTTATGTCATTTGTGACTATTGTGAAGGGTGTTGTTTCCCTAATTTCTTTGTCAGCCCTTTTGTCTTTTGTATACAGGAGGGCTACTGATTTTTTAGAGTTAATTTTGTCTCAGGCCACTTTCCTGAAGGTGTTTATCAGCTGTATGAGTTTCCTGGTGGAGTTTTTGGGGTCACTCTTGAATACTATCATATCATCTGCAAATAGTGATAATTTGACTTCTTCCTTTCCAATTTGTATCCCCTGGATCTCCTTCAACTGCCTTATTTCTCTAGGAAGGACTTCCAGCACTATATTGAAGAGATATGGAGAGAGTGGGCAGCCTTGTCTTGTCACTGATTTCAGTGGGATTGCTTTCAGTTTCTCTCCATTCAGTTTGATGTTGGCTATAGGCTTGCTGTATATCACCTTTAGTATGTTTAGATATGTGTCTTGTATCCCTGATCTCTCCAATACTTTAAACATGAATGGATGTTGGATTTTGTCAAATGCCTTTTCAGCATCTAAGGAGATTATCATGTGGTTTTTTTTCTTTCAGTTTGTTAATATGGTGGATCACATCGATGGATTTCCGTCCATTGAACCAATCCTGCATACCTGGGATGAAGCCTACTTGGTCATAGTGGATGATATCTTTGATGTGTTCTTGTATTTGGTTTGCAAGTATTTTGTTGAATATTTTGTATCAATGTTCATAAGGGAGATTGGCCTGAAATTCTCTTTCTTTGTTGGGTCTTTGTGCGGTTTAGGTACCAAGGTGACTGTGGCTTCATAGAATGAGTTTGGTAATGTTTCTTCTGTTTCTATTTTGTGGAATAGTTTGAAGAGAATTGGAGTTAGCTCTTCTTTGAAGGTCTAGTAGAATTCTGCGCTGAAACCATCTGGTCCTGGGCTTTGTTTGGATGGGAGACTTTCGATGACCACTTCCATTTCCTTGGGGGATATAGGATGATTTAATTGATTTACCTGGTCCTGATTCAGCTTTTCTAAGTCGAATCGATCAAGAAAATTGTCCATTTCATTTATATTTTCAAATTTTGTGGCATATAGACTTTGGAAGTAAGTCCTAATGATTGTTTGGATTTCCTCAGTGTCTGTAGTTATGTCCCCCTTTTCATTTCTAATTCTACTGATTTGGATGGTGTCTCTCTGCCTTTTAATTATCTTGGCTAAGGGTTTGTCTATCTTGTTGATTTTTCTCAAAGATCCAGCTCTTGGTTTCATTGATTCTTTGTATTGTTTTATTTGTTTCTAATTGATTGATTTCAGCCCTGAGTTTGATTATTTCCAGCCGTCTACTCCTTTTTGGTGTGTCTGCTTCTTCTTTTTCTAGGGTTTTTAAGTGAGTCATTAAGTTGCTTGAATACGCTGTCTCGAATTTCTTCTTGAAGGCACTTAGTGCTATGAACTTTCCTCTTAGCACTGCTTTCATTGTGTCCCACAAGTTTGTGTATGTTGTGCCTTCATTTTCACTGAGTTCTAGAAAGTCCTTAATTTCTTTATTTCTTCCCTGACCCAGTTGTCATTTAGTAGGAAGTTGTTCAGTTTCCATGTTTGTGTAGACTTTTTGCTATTTCTGTTGTTGTTGAGGTCCAGCTTTATTCCTTGGTGATCAGACAGGATACAAGGGATTATTTCAATCTTTTTGTATCTGTTGTGGCTCGCTTTATGACCTACTATATTGTCTATTTTGGAGAATGTTCCATGAGGTGCTGAGAAGAATGTAAATTCTTTTGTGTTTGGATGTAAGGTTCTGTAAATGTCTGTTAGATCCATTTGATTCATGACCTCTGTTAGAGACATTGTTTCTTTGTTTAATTTCTGTTTTGTTGACCTGTCCTTTGTTGAGAGTGGAGTGTTGAAGTCTCCCACTATTAGTGTGTGGGTATCTATGTGTGGCTTAAATTTTATCAATGTTTCTTTTACAAATGTGGGTGCCCTTATATTTGGGGCATAGATGTTCAGGATTGTGATGTCTTCCTGGTGGAATTTTCCCTTGATGAATATGAGGTGTCCTTCCCCATCTCTTTTGATTAATTTTGGTTGAAAGTTTATTAGATATTGGAATGGCTACTCCTGCTTGTTTCTTGCATCCATTTGCTTGGAAAACTGTCTTCCAGCACTTTACCTCTAAGCCTGAGGTGAGCAGCAGCAACTCCTGAAAAACACCGGCCATCCAGTGACTATACCCAAA
The DNA here is from genome assembly GCF_907164565.1 of Psammomys obesus. Lineage (NCBI taxonomy): Eukaryota > Metazoa > Chordata > Mammalia > Rodentia > Muridae > Psammomys > Psammomys obesus. The sequence continues at coordinate 29,745,534 of NW_026596057.1, forward strand.
AAGCTGAGAAGGCTTTCTTCAGGAAAAACCATCTTCCTGCCAATGGGATTCTCTCCACCACAGGATTCCAGGAACCACCAGAAACTAACTCCAAACACCTAAGATAGCCCAATGGGTACAGGCCAGCACAAAAGCTCAACCTACAAAAGACAGAGCAATATGGCATCTCCAGAACCCAGTTATGCAGGGGCAAGTAGCCCTGGACACCCCAGCATAATTGAAATTCAAGAAGATGACCTAACATCTATGTTCTTGAAGAGGATAACAGAAGAAACAAATAAAATGTGTAAAGACCTAGAGGAAGATAAACTCAAACAGATTATGGCCATCCCTAAAGAAATAGAGGAATTTGCAGCCAAACAGTTTGTGGCATTTAGAGAGGAAATGCTTACATCACTGAAAGAAATAAAAGAAACAGAGGATTGTTCAAACAAACAGCTGAAGGAATTGAAGGAAAAACAGGAAAATACAGTTAGACAGGTAAAGGAAATCAACCAAACAGCTCAAGATCTGAAGATAGAATTAGAAAAATTAAAGAAAACACAAATGGAGGAAATTGTGGAGAGAAAGAAATTAGGGAAGAAAACAGGAACTACAGAAGTTAGCATAACCAATAGACTACAAGAGATGGAAGAAAGAATCTCAGGTGTAGAAGATACAATAGAAGAAATGGAGAAAATGTTAAATCTAAAAAATTCCTGACACAGACTGTCCAAGAAATTCAAGACAACATAAAAAGACAAAACCTAAGAATAATAGGAATAGAGGAAAAAGAAGATTCTCTGCACCAAGGCCCAGAAAATATTTTCAACAAAATCATTGAAGAACATTTCCCCAACTTAAAGGAGAGTCCAATAAGAATACAAGAGGCCTGCAGAACACCCAATAAATTAGACCAGAAAAGAAAATCCTCCCACCACATAATAATCAAAACAGTAAGTATACAGAACAAAGAAAAATACTAAAAGATGCAAGGGAAAAAGGCCAAGTAACATGTAATGGCAAACCTATTAGAATCACACCCGACTTTTCAACAGAGACTATGAAAGCCAGAAGGGCCTGGACAGATATCATGCAGACCCTAAGAGAACACAGATGTCAGTCCAGGCTACTATACCCAGCAAAATTCTCAGTCCTCATAGACGGAGAAAACAAGATATTCAATGACAAAAACAAATTCCAATGATACCTACACACAAATCCAGTGTTACAGAAGACACTAGAAGGGAAAATAAAGAAAACTAACTACTTTCAAGAAAACAGGAAATAATTAACCTCACTACAGTAAAACAAAAAGCAACCAAGCATACAACCTTATGACCACAGCCAACATCAAAATCAAAGGATCTAACAGCCACTTGAGGTCATTAATCTCTCTCAACATCAATGGACTCAATTCTCCAATAAAAAGACACAGACTAACAGAATGGATACGTAAACAAAACCCAGCCATCTGTTGCATACAGGAAACACACCTAAGTCACAAAGATAGACATTACCTGAGAGTAAAGGTTTGGAAGACGGCTTTTCAAGCAAATGGACCCAAGAAGCAAGCAGGAGTAGCCATTCTAATATCTGATAAAATAGACTTTCAACCAAAATTAATAAAAAGAGATGGGGAAGGACACTTCATACTCATCAAGGGAAAATTCCACCAGGAAGACATCACAATCCTGAACATTTATGCCCCAAATACAAGGGCACCCACATATGTAAAAGAAACATTGATAAAACTTAAACCACACATAGATCCCCACACATTAATAGTGGGAGACTTCAACACCCCACTCTCAACAAAGAACAGGTCAACAAAATAGAAATTAAATGAAGAAACAATGTCTCTAACAGAGGTCATGGAGCAAATGGACCTAATAGACATTTATAGAACTTTACACCCAAACAAAAAAGAATTTACCTCCTTTTTTTTTATTGATCAAAACCGATCAGCTGGTTATTTTTTTATCTTTTGTCCTTGCAATATTTCATCAGGTCCAACAATTTAATTGACCTAGCCTACTTCTCACTAATGATCCTCCTACTTAGCTTGGGCTTTCTGGTTGGTTCGTTGATTGGCTGTGCTGTTTCTTTTCTTTTCCTGTTTTGTTTTGTTTAATTCTGTTGTGTTTTGCTTTTGGACCAAGGCTCATTAAGCTTAGGCTAATTTCAGACTTCCTGTGCAATTGAGGTTATCCTTGGTTTCTTAATCCTTCTGTTTCTATCTTTAAAGCCTATACTTATAGTAGTGAATCATGCCCAGCTTTACTGTTGATTTTTCTTTATACTGTTTAGATAGTCAGCAAAATACATGGTCTTTAATGTGAGATGTTTTGGAATTGTGTTACCAGGAGGTTCTGATAATTTCCCATTCTATGTTGCCATACAAGTTATCCATATTTCAACGAAGCATAATCCTATGTCATGACTCCTCTTCATTTATGAATTCTTTTAATTATTCTTTTGCTAATTTGTCAATCCCAATGCCCCAGTGTTTTCACAATACCTTATTAAAGTCATGTTACAACTCTGTATATCATTGAAGACCTTTTATCCTAAGATACAACATTTCTCTTCCAGAAAACATCACATTTATTTAGACTGACCAAACACTACTTCCTGCTTTCTGATTTATATTGCCGTTATCTGCATAATTTTCCCAATCATTCCACTTTCTAGATCGTAAACTCATTGAGGAAAGAGTCATGAAGTGTAGAGTTCATTAACTAAAACTTCATCAATACTTGATAAACTGTGTTAACCAAACAGAACTTTGCCAGTAATTAAAATAATTTATTAAAATAACTCCTAAAAGACACAGTTGTTTTCTTTTTAACAGATGAAGAAAACAGATTAAGAATAATAAAAATGAGGACCATTCTTTTGTCTCAACAGAAGCATGCCTTTAATGGAAAGTAAACACACAGGAATAAATGAAGTACTTCTAAGACACCAAGGAAAATCCTATCATATTACTATAGTTTTTTATCACATACTAGAGAGGCTCTGAATAATTAAAGTGGTTTAAGAAGAGCCTTCCTTGTCCCCAAGTATGAATTACAAAAAGAAGAAAACTTGGTAAATGCTAGAAGTGAGTTCTACAGTGCAAAAGTAATTAGACTATCTTACCTTATAACTGAGATAACCAAGAAGTATTGTTTCAAATAGACTGATCAATGCAACAGAGACCTAAAAAACAAATTGTAACCTAATGAGAAAATGCAAGGTAAATAAAACAGGCTTTCATAATGTGCTACTAACTGTATGCAAATACGGGAGAGAGTGTACATATGTATACAAATGTACATATTGACATATGTACTAACTAGTAGTACTAACTAATACATAAATTTCAATTTGTAGGTGAAGGGATAAACACAACATTTTACTATCTGGTGTATTATAACCTAATTTTCATAATTTCAAATATTCTCAATGAATATTTTTTATTCATTGTCCTAAATATAAATATGGGAGTTAAATATTCATACTGACTAAGCAGGCATTCTGCATAAAGATTAGGATTACACACAATTGCTTTTTTCAACTACATGACTGCTTAAATAGGTGTTTTACTTCAGAAAACCAAAACTACAGTTCAAACTGAGTATACGGAATCATTTCATTCTAGCTCAGGCCATTCATGGCAACATCCTTCAATTTACTTTAAAAACAGGCCATTTTAGCCATGCAGGATGCTTCAAGATTACATAACAGTTCCATGACCAGTTGTGCCTTTATAGCTGAAACTGCTCATTTTGTGCATTTGAACAAGCTACTTTCTCTGTGTGCTCTGCCGCATACACAGTCTTTACTGTCACTATCAGAAAACACTGGAGCAAAAAAAGGGAATAGAGAAATTCAGAAATTATTCTTCAGCAATGTGTTCTTTATTACGTAAGTGAGATAATTACAGTGTTTTCCTTTTGTGAGATGAAGGACCACATACATTCCAGCAAGTACTCTCCACTGAACTACATACCCCACCTTCTCATCGTTTAAAATGGTCACTAGAATAAAATATGCAAATGGAAAATGATTCAAATATCAACTGCATTTATTAAGATTTCATCATAATTAGAAAAAATATTTCTTAGATTTTAAATTATGTTCCCTAATAAACTGAAACTTTTGAATTTAAGTAAACAGTAAACATGAGCACAATTAAAACAGATGAATGCCTAGCAAACCCAGTAAAATCTATTCATGGACACGTGCAGCTGGTCATTCTTATAATAGGAATGTAAGAATATTTTGGTTTTTCTCCACAAATCCTTTATTATAATTATCTATGCTTATTTTCTAATACCTGTTGCTACATGATCTCTAAAAAATTCTAAAATCTTACTTTACATACTACTTAGAACAGTACTTAAGTTAAATAAAAGCAATTTTAAATTTAAATAAAAGCAACTGTATGTCTTTATAAAATATTAATTTATTTTTAAAGAATGATATAGGAGTTACATGAGAGACTATAAGACTATATTTTAATGACCATCTAATTTTTGATAAGTTATTTGGGAAGGATTATTTGTATACTAATTGACCTTGCAATAGAAGTCAGCGTAAAACAGGTTCCTCAGCCTACTAACCCTGGGACCCTTCACACAGTCCCTTCTGTTGTGCTGACCACCCAACCATAGAAATATTTGAGTTGCTACTTCATAACTATAATTTTGCTACTGTTATGAATTGCAATGTAAATATTTTTAGAGATAGAGGTTTTCCAAAGGGCTGTGACTCATGGGTTGAGAACCATTGCTGTAAATCAACATAATTAAGTTCACTTAAGCAAAGCATAAAATGAGCATAGAAATATTGATACGTTGGTGTAATTACACTGCATATTTATAATCATCCGCTACCATGCATTATGTGGAAAGAATTGGCATTTTAGGGCAACCAAGCTCCTGGTCTACAATTGTAGCACTACCACTGTACCAACAGCTGAACACAGGCAATGAATCATAAAGGTTTTCCTGAAACCTCTAAGTCTTTTTTGTATTAGTGATCCTAGCTTTCATTTAATTTGAACTTTTAAGATCTAACAGAAAGCAAAATAAAAAAATCTATACTGCACAAACATAAGAAGTGGCAGGGTCTTATGAAATCAATGTTGTGCACTAAGTCTAATAAAAGCAAGGGTGAAGGCTAGCCAGCAGACTGTGGGGAATCCTGGACTCTAATTCAGGCATGCTTTACTCCTGTTGGCTTGACTTTTTTTAAAGACTCTGCTGACCTATCGCATTTTTTTTCCTTTGCCTTTAACGTAATCATCTGTGTGGCTTCTGAGCATATACATTTATTTATTTAGACTCTACCACATCACTGTAGATTAAAAAGTATCAACATCTATGGTACCTGACCCCTCCTAAAGGAGTGACGTGAGTCTTGTAAAGTAATTTGGGAAACTTGGAGCGTTAGGACACTGATTGGCTTTTTTTTCTTTTTTAATCTTATAATGCTCATTAATCTAGATTGCAAGAAAAGTCTCAAAAGATACAACAAGAAGACAAGAAGAAATAAGTCAGAATGTTAGCAGGTGATGTGTGTCAAAACAAACTCGGTTTGAGCATCAACAGTTCACTTCCCAATTCTGTTTCACTGTGAAACATGAATAAATCTAGAAATATATGAATAAAATAAACCTGTACATAACCTGTAAGCCCCATAAAGGTAGACTTCGGTTAACCCAAAATATGTGAGACCTATGGAAAGAAAAATTTTAGTTTTAGTTTTCTTTTTCAAAAAATCCATTTGTATACAAACTTTGATTCTATTTGAAAATATTAAAATAGCAAGTAGGATATAAAAGATAACAGAATACAAACACGAGCATGAGAAACATGAAATGTTTAATGGGGTCAGCTTTTTTTTTTTACTAATATTCATTCGTTTAATATTCAATTCAATAAAACACATGACATTTCAATTTTCATTTTTATCATTGTTAATAGTAAATGCAAAATAAAACAAGCCATTAGTTTGATATGGCAGAATGACAGGGACATCACAAAAAAACTTTGTTCCATTTTCCACTAAAAATTCATTAAAGGCTATTCTAAACACTGTGGTATTATTTAAAGTATTTGTAGCTGGATAATACAAAGTAAACAACATAAATAATCGGAATAAAATCCATAACTAATAGTTTATAGTATATTGACAGTTCACATTTGCATTTCTATAGAAAGATTTAACTTAACACACAAAAATTAAGGTGACTGAAATCAATATAGACTATATCATGAGATGATGTCCTCATGTGCAATATGTTCCCTGAGAGTCTTCTATAAATGCTATACTTTCTATGTTAACAAAATGTTCAACTCTCCAACGAACATAATAATAAGAGAACCATTAACTCTCCCACTTTTTGCTTGCTTTAAAAACCTTAAAAGACTGCATAAAGCCACTGTGTGGAACATTGTTACAATATAGTACTCTAGAGTGTTACAGTACCGCTTCTATCTGGCTAAATAATATCTTCAATTACTACAACCCAAATGGGGGATTTCCTCTCAAAGTCCTGTGTGCTTTTATCACTGCAGATTTCAGGAAATGGCTTGCAGTCTGTTGTATCTGCACTCAGACACGCTGCTCTTCAGCATTTTCAAGCACTTTACCCATCAGCCACTACTTCAAAACCCTACCAAATACGTGCAGAATCTGTCTACTTTAATCGTCCCCTCACTGACACCTTCACCTAAGGTACTGTTTTTGTTTTTTAACTTGGCCCTTTTGAGATATCTGTAATTTCTAAAGCCTTCCCAAATTAACTTATTTGTCTCTTACAATTTTTCCATTAGAATTGCTTAATTTTTGATTACAATAAGTTTTGGATCAGATCTCTCTACCATTTTACCTTTTAAAAATAAAGACTAAAACTCCTGACATGGAAGTCTTCAGCATGTTTTCCATGTGTGGCATGCCCCATCCTTACTCAAGCTTTTTTTTTTTTTTTTTTTTACATTTTTTATTCTTTAAATATTCGTTACAGTTTATTAACTTTGTATCCCAGCTGTAGCCTGCTCCTTCATTCCCTCCCAACCCCACTCTCTCTCCCTCATCTCCTCTCTGTTCCTTTCCAAGTCCACTGATAGGGGAGGACCTCCTCCCCTTCCATTTGACCCTAGCTTATCAGGTTTCTTCAGGACTGGCTGCAATGTCCACCTCTGTGGCCTAGCAAGGCTGCCTTGGAGGGGGCGGGAGTCAGAGAGCCAACCATTGAGTTCATGTCAGAAATAGTCCCTGTTCCCCTTACTAGGACATCCACTGGATACTGAGCTACCATGGGCTACATTCGAACAGAGGTTCTAGGTTATATCCATACATGGTCCTTGGTTGGAGAAACAGTCTCAGAAAAGACCCCTGTGCCCAGATATATTAAGTCCTTGTGGATCTCCTGTCCTCTCCAGGTCATACTAACTCCCTCTTTCATAATATTCCCTGCATTCTGCTGAAGGTTTGGTTATGAGTCTCAGCATCTGCTTTGATACACTGCTAGGTAAAGTCTTTCAGAGGCCCCCTGCGGTAGGCTCCTGTCCTGTTACTTGTTTGCTTCTATTTCCAGTGTCCATCCCATTTGTCTTTCTAAGTGAGGATTGGTCATTTTACCCCAGGTCCTCTTTCTTGTTTATCTTCTTTAGGTGTACAGGTTTTAGTATGTTTATCCTATCTTATAGGTCTAGTATCCACTTGTAAGTGAGTATATGCCATGTGTGTCTTTCTGTTTCTGGGATACCTCACTCAGGATGATCTTTTCTAGATTCTACTATTTGCCTTCAAATTTCATGATTTCCTTGTTTTTAATTGCTGAGTAATATTCCATTGTATAAAAGTACCACAATTTCTGCTGCCATTTATTGTGACTGAAACTTCATATTTATTTACAAACTTATTTAATGACTATTCTCCCCCCAAAGAAATTAGAAGATCTAGAACATCAAATACTATTTTTGTTTTACACACTCTTATAAGCCTAGTACCTCACTGAGTGCACACACACACACCAGAGTAGTCAGGCAGTATGAATGATGTGATGGATGGGATCAGAAAGGCAGATAGCTGTGAGCTTGCCATCCTTCCTGAAACATTTCTGCATTTTCATTAACACAAGAAACAAACAAAAAAGTATGAGAGGGATGTTGGCTCAGTATTTAATTAGTTGATACAAAAAATAGGTGTTGGGGTTGGAGAGATGGCTCAGTGGTTAAGAGCACGGGTTGTTCTTCCAGAGGACTTTCTGTTAATCCTGGCACCCAAATGACAGCTCACAACTGTCTGTAACTACAGTTACAAGAGATCTGACAGCCTCTCCCAGCCTCTGACAGAACCAAGCACACATGTGGTGCACAAACATAAGTGAAGGCAAAATATCCTCACATAAACTAATAAGATAAAATTAAGACAGAAAGTTATGTGCTATAAAACTTACAAATAATCAAATGGATCACAATAATTTGGAAATGAAATAAACTACTATAATAAACACTAAATATTTTGAAAACTAATTAATAATTATGGTGGATATAAGATATAGTTATATATATATGAAAGATTTTTAGGCTGTGATTTTTATCTTTAAACTTAATACTTTTGAACTAAAATAAGATTTGCAATCATTATATTATATAAGATAAATGACATACTTATGTATAAATCTCTAATATCTAAATTTAGGAGATGTGAAATTAATGTTTTCTGCCAATTCAATATAAAATTCAATAAATATATAGAAAAATGTACATTTTGTAAAAAACTAGTGTCAAAACTACAGAATATAAAGAAGGAATTTGTCATAAACAACAAGAATGATTTTGTAACTCTACAAATTCCTAAATAAAGCCCACACACAATGGAGGGATGTAATGAGAACTGACATCTACACCACAGTGACCAAGCTTTGTCTCATTCACAACAAAAGCAGAAAGGAAAAAACCATATTAAATATACATACATATATATGTAATATTTACTACAGTATTATTTATAAGAGAAAAGTAACTGGACTCTATCTGAGAACTCTACAGCCAAACATCATGATCATCATCAAGATTATGGCTTTATGACCCTGAGCGCATTCATGAACATTGGGTACTAATCACATACATGGGCATATGCCATGGGTGTGCACCTATAGAGAATCTACATGAACTCATCACCAAATAATAATAGAGAACAACTGTACTATTTATAGATATAAATAATTACAATAAAACAATTAAAAATAATCAACTGCAAATGCACATAATTTGTGCTTAGTGTGACTATGCAAATAGGTAAAGTTCCTGTATCAAGCACTATTAAGATAGAAGAAGAGCCAAACTGTGCGAGGATAGAAAAAGTCAAATGTTGAAAATTCGCAGCATACTCACATAGGCTTCTCTCATGTCATGAAAAATAAATGCACAAAGTGCCAGAGCCACCTTGACATCTATTGTTGTCATGGGGTAGCATATTCAGAACAAAGTCCTAGTGTTCAAGACACACAATAGAGCAACCAGGTCGACATGTGGAGCAAAGTCATAAAAATGGGTTCAAAAGACCCTTCATGGCTCTTAAAATTAACGATCAATGTGGGCCTGCACTACGAAGTACCTAAACTAAGCTAGTGAATTAACCCCCCCAACCCACAACACACAGGAGAAACTAAGCACGTGCCATACTATGAGGCCCACATTGCTAAGGTGTACACAATTTAGTACTGACCAGAATATGAAAGCATAGCATTCTATCCTACATGCTGAAAAACTTTTTCAGAAACATAATGTTGCAAAACATTATAAGTAAAAGCCCTAACTCCAAGTCAGACAAGCAAAAATGAAGCATGCCAATGATGAGCCTTCACTTGAAAACTCGATCTCCAGAGGCTTTCAGCGTGGTGGCTGTGGATACAGTCCTCATTCATGGTGAACATTCTTCCTCCCTTCCCAAGCCATGCAGACTGGAATGCAAAAAGCTATCCTAACCAAACACTCATCCCTGTCCTTTCAAAGTCGGATGATATGACTGACGCTCTTGCAGGATTCTTCAATGAAATTCCAATAATAGTGAAGTTAGATACATTCCAAGAATTTTTAAAGTCTGTGTTTCTTCTTCATGCTCTCCTCTTTCTAAAAAATGGGATGCTAGAAACAATTCATGGTCCAAAAATGCACACAGTAAGAGATTTGCAGCTCATTCTCCAAGTGGGTTCCCTGGTAATGGGAACTGGGATTATATCTGACAGGAACTCAGTGGATGGTTTTTGATCACCATCCCTGAGCGGGGAACAGCCTTACCAGGCCACAGAGGAAGACAATGCAGCCAGTCCTGATGAGAACTGATAGGCTAGGGTCAGAGGGAAGAGGAGGAGGACCTCCCCTATCAGTGGACTTGGGGAGAGGCAAGGGAGGAGATGAGGAAGGGCGGGTGGAATTGGGAGGAGACAAGGGAGAGGGATAAAGCAGGGATACAAAGTGAATGAACTGTAATTAATTTAAAAAACGAATAAAATTTTAAAAAGAGATTTGCATTTGTATATGTATCATATTTATGCTATGATGCCATGGTGTATTTGTGTGTCTGTGTTTGTGTGTGTGTGTATGTGTGTGATTTGTAGTCTTCTATAAGAAAAGGTTGAAAGAAGAGGGAGATAGAAAGACCTGGAGGGGACAGGAGCTCCACAAGGAGAGCAACAGAACCAAGAAATCTGGAACCAGGGGTCTTTTCTGAGACTGATACTCCAACCAAGGACTATGCATGGAAATAACCTAGTATGCCTGCACAGATGTGGCCCATGGCAGCTCAGTATCCAAGTGGATTTCTTAGTAAGGGGAACAGGGACTGTCTCTGACATGAACTCAGTAGCTGGCTCTTTGATCACCTTCCCCTGAGTGGAGAGCAGCCTTACCAGGCCACAGAAGAGGACAATGCAACCAGTCCTGATGAGACCTGATAGGCTAGGGTCAGAAGGAAGGAGATGAGGACCTCCCCTCTCAGTGGACTTGGCGAGAGACATGGAAGCAGATGAGGTAGGGAGGGTGGGATTGGGAGAGAATGAGGGAGGAGGCTACAGCTGAGATACAAAGTGAATAAACTGTAATTGATATTAAAAATAATAATAATACTAATAATAAAAGAAAGAAAAGGTTTCCAATGTATTAGGAACATCAGTATTGAAGTTTTCCTAAGAAAAAAATGAAAGTTTGAGATTTTGTGTTAGTTGGTGTGCGTTGAATCTACACAGTAAGTAAATGAGAAAAAAGGCTTATATTATAATATTCATTGCTATAGTTGATAAAATATTTAATAGACATTGCCATATTTCTATTTGTTCTTTGAATAACTTTTATCATTAGGTAGGAATAATCTTTAAAATTTGATCACACTAAACATTAAGCACTGATTTTAAGTATAAACTGCAAAATTTCAAAAATCACAGAATATTCATGTGTGCATACCTTTCTTTTTCAGAAGCTCCAACAAAACTAAAGGGAGCAATAGTTTATTTTAGCTCACAATTCCAGGATAGATTTTATCACAGCCATTAGGGATTTGGACCAGCTTGTCAAAATCACAGTTAAGAGCAGGAAGAGAATAAATGCATGCATGGCTGTGCTCAGCTAGCTTTACCCATTCTATACAGTCCAAGACTAAAATCAAATTACTGTCACTGCCCAGAGTGGGCAGGGATTCTTGGCTCAACTAACATAATCAAGACATCAAAACAATTGCTTACAATCTTTATTGAGACTTTCTTCCAAGGGGATTCTTGATTGTCTTGTAAATTAAAACTAACCATCACCATATGCTTCCTGACTTCTCGCTGCCACCTATTACTTTTACCACAAATAGTACTAATACTGCTAATCATAGTAACAGAAATAACAATTATAATCACTTAAACATTTTCAAAAGGCAAAACAAAGGCATGCATTAGATAAAATTGAAATGTAACCTTCTGCAGGCCCCGAGTAAACGCAGCCCTTCTTCCAGTCTAACCACAAACCACTCAGAGCAGTCTCCTCTACTACAACCTTGAAATCCCTACCTACACCCTACAAGTATCAAGGTTTTCAGTAGCCAGAATTTCAGTTATTTACAGTAAAATTATTTTCCTATCTTCTGTTCATCAATACTGTAATAGTTTCATATCAGTTTGACTCCTGGGAGAGGCTTAAAAATAAGGCAAAACAGCTCAAAATATCTGCAGCCTTATCAGGTCAGAAACTATAATTAAATAAATCTCTTTGCTGAATTAGCTTCATTATTTTAAAATAGAGCCTGTACCCATAAAGACCACTTCTGTTTTTCATTAACCAAGGCTTTATTGACAATGGAACTAAACAAAACAGTGTACTCGAAATGGAGACATAAGTTAGTTTATTATGTTTTTTAATTACAGTAATCTGGTTTTTCAAATGTATATCCTCTGTAATTATGACTGAATATTCTTAGTAATATTATACAGAAGTTAATTGTAGGAAACTTTGTTCTCTTAATGTTTCCAAATATAATTTAACTCTGCTGTCATTCACCAATGACTGCTTCCTTTGGAAGCATCCTTCACACATCATTTTATTATTTTCAGGTGCCTCTAATGTATATTCTATTCACAAATCACCATGTTTTAAAGACTACTTTGGTATTTTATAGAAGGATTTTCATAGGTGCACTTTTTTAATCACACAAAGACAGAGCATGTAATTTGTTGGTATAACTGCCATCTCTAGATAGCCTTCACTGCAAAACAATAAAATTGATAGAAATAGTTCCACTAACAGAAGAACAAGACCTATGCCAAGTATATGAGCTAAAAGACAACATGGACCTTGATCTCAGCAAACTTCTGGAATACAGATGGGAGATTTAAGGCCAATTCATTAGGATGTCTAAGAGAAATATCTTTGAGCCCTGCAGTCAGTACCCAGATAAGACTCCCAATCCAGTGCAGATATGGGCTATAGGGAACAATGCTTGGTAAAGACGTCATATTTAAGTATTAGCCAAAGAGTTGATGTCCTACATGGTCCAGGAGCTTAGAAAGAGGTTTAACAGGATGAATTGTGATTCACAGGGAAGACATGTCTCTAAGAGGCCTCAACATAAACGAGGGTACAGATGTCCTAGGGACTTTGAGGAGGCCACCACATCTGGAAAAGGAAACTAATGAAGAGACACAGGCAAGAGTTAGAATATAAAACTATGTCATTTACATGTCTGTTTGCTCACTCATGTAGAAAATGGTTACTGCTCACTGTGCCAGCCTCTAGGATTCAGGCAATGACCTACGTCTATTCTATTACTCACAGAAAACTCCAGAAGTAAAGCTAGCAAGAAAAATATGTACAATGTGTAAAAGAGATAACAGCACTAGAGAAAAATAAGCAAATGTCTCTGGAAGGCCTTGAGGTGACATAAACCTCCTGGGACATGAGAATAGACACAAAGTCAGTGAGTCTGGAGAAAAGGGAGAAAAAGGTGAGCAGTCAGAGGAGAAGCTACAGGAAAAACAGGATGTAATACAAGCGCCTGTCATTCAAAACAGGTGCAAAAGGCTTACACTTTATTGGCACAATGACTCTTACATCGAGAATGAACCAAAAATGAGCATTGATAGACTATCAAGACTGACTAGCAGGCTATTACAGCAATTCTAATGAATGTATGTAGCCCGTATTTTGGAGGTACATTGAAAAGCAATTGAGAGCAGGGTAGATATTGAATGTACCAACAACAAAATGTTCTTAATAAGTTTGCATCTGTTACAGACAAAAGGAAGACTCCAAAAATTTTGGTCTGAGCCACTGTTCAGTTGGAATTATCACTTGTAGTGGAGAAGGCTGTGGGCAGAGGAGAAGTTTGAGAATGTTGTTCTTTATCATGGAAGGGAAGAACGGTACAGAAGCTGATTGGAATATGGTAAGCTTAGGATGCATTCTGGGCATCCAGGAGGAGAATCTGAGTATGGAATGTACTTCGAATGTGGGAGAAAATCAGGCACTACCCCCATAATAACTGGAAAATAGTCATAATGAGATTTGTCATGAAGGTCCCACAGAAGAAATAGCAAACATGAGCAAACCTCTGCTTCTGATTTAAGAATGATACGATAAAATTAACTGTATGTTGAAGAAAATAATATATACCGTGAATGAATGTAATGCTATAAAATAGCAGGATCACCGAAAATCTTTTATACAGGCAGGAGAGTCCTACAGAACACTGAATGTTCCAATAAGCGTGTCTATAACCTTACTTACAGTAACTAAGATGACTGAGATAAAGCAAGGACTCACTAAAGTAACTCACCATAATTCATATTCACAAAGAATTACAACACATGATATTACACTAGCCAAACTTCACAAATGCACTTAATAATCCTCATCTGTTCTCTAAATCTTTAAATAAACTCAAAAGCACAGTCACTTTCTAAACAAGCTAGATTATTGAATTTATTTAAATTAATATGAGAAACTCATTTTCTCTCTTATGTACTTCGGTTTTATCTTAAGGTAAAAATTTCATGAGAGAAACTTATAACCAGAGTTAGTTATCAGAATTTAATTTCTCCTTTGAAACATTGTAAACTTATTAGATAGGCCAGGAGTCCTGAGTGTTAATGAGATCAAAATTATGCATGAACGTCATTACACACTCAGGACTCTACTCTTCTAGCAAAGGATGGAGCCTAAGAGAAAGGCACTAAGACAGTAAAACACAAATTAAGCAAAATAACAGGATTATAAATGAAAAAATCTAGACTACATCAATAAATTAATATCACTCAACTAAATAAATATACATTGTCTGAAACCATCTTGAGAGACTCTTGAGTGTTTCCATTGAGGGAAGAATGCATTATAACAGAAAGCATAAAGAAAGCTGGCATCCTCTAGGGCACATATAATTCGGAAAGACATTCAAGTCTGTAGGGAGATGAGTCTATTTTAAGCTAATATTTACAACACTTTCATTAGCAACAGCAATGTTCATGGACAGAGTTCAGTTTATCTTTCATTAGTAATGTACCCCCCAAACTTGGAAGATATGAATTACTTAAATATCAAATCGGTTCATACAAATCTCTCACATCATTGAAATTTGAACTCTGTGTAACACCCTTCAAATTCAAAACAATTAAAATACTGTGGCTATTACACAGAGAAACCTTACCATTCATTTCCCTGTGAAGGTTTCTCAAGCAGCACACGGATAATGTATAATAAGCAGCTTAACAATTTGAGAGAAAAGTTGAACAAGCGGATTCTTAGACCTTTAAACAAACAACAAAAAGTTGGTTTTCATTTGAACATAGTACATAAAAGAGAAAGAAAGAGTTGTCAAAAATATCACCTTTCAATTCAACATGTAGAAGATATTTAGAAAGCATAGGCTGTAATTGTCTAAATGTACTGAAGTTCTTGGTAGTTGAATTTTAATTACACAACTACTAAAATAAAATGTGAGCATCATAGGATCCATGAGCTACAATTGACAGAAAGCATTCCATAGACAGGAAATCTGGGTTTTAAAATCCTGTCAAGGTTGGTTCAAGTTTGTCTGCCTACAGCTTTAAGCACTTTAATCACTGTTTGGGGACTATTTACCTAGCTCAAAAATCAAGCTGCTGCATATTGATGACTCTGTAGCACTTGGCTGATTTTATTACAGAGGAAACAAGTTTATATAATTATGCATGATACTTTTTCTATTATATTTATATTATAGTATATATCATCTCTGTACTTATAGGTTATATAATAATTATGTCATCATTTACAAAGAGAAGTCATAATAGCTTCTGCTGACAAATACACATATGGACAAACATTCTTATACTAAACTGGGAAAATTGAAGTTCTTAAAAACAAGGTTTAGTGTCAATAGAATCATAATTTTTTTGAAAATTAAGAGCATCATGTATATACCATACAAAATGCTTAGGTTACAGTCAGGAGGACCATGATACTTGATGAAGAGGGATAATGAAGGTTAAGTAAACATGCTCCCATTGATTAACAAACCACCATTCCTGTAATTATCGGTGGTATTTGCATTGTGTATTTTGCATAAAACTGTGAGAAAGGCCTTCCAATAATTGTTACTTGATGGAATCCAGATTGAAATGTCACCTTTTACTCTATTATTCTGGAATGTGTGTATAACATTTCTTAACAGTAAAATTTTTAATTGTGCCATCATTTCTAGGTTTTTTTATTAAAGTGCTGAGGGGTTTTGTGGGTTACCTTCAGTTCTAGCTTCATCTCTTTTGGGGTAACAAAACATTCTGAACGAAAATACCACCAACTTGAAAGGTCTTATTTCATCATATAGCTTATAATTTCATTGAAATGGGTCTCCTCTTTGGTCAGGTGAGTATTCAATGACTGGCTTAACATTGATTAATGGCATGGAAGAAGCCTTCATTCAGATGACATAACCCCTTTAGGTAATATCTACTGATGGGTCTTCCCTGGAAATAAAGTTAGGAATGCGTAGTTTTTTATTTTCATCTTTAACCCTGAAGCTCATCTATCACTGAGAATATCTCACCAGTACAGATTAACTACTGATGTATTTCCTATAGGTAGGATATGGATATGCTCTCACAAACCAGAATTCTCTCTATGAATGTGACCCGAAGACACACAACTCAATTTAGAGCAATGCAAACAGGTCCACAACCCCAACTCTGTGCCAGTATTGTTTACATTCTTCTGGTTTCTTACATTGACGGCAATGATCATGTTATTATAAGCTGTCTGAAAAACATGTAGGATTGTGCAAAGTAGCAAGAATCACACACCTAGGCAGGGTTAAGCAGGGTTCCCAGCCTTATTTTCTCTTTGTCTTCATTGGCTTCCCAATTTCTTAAAAAGAATCTTTGGGATATTAAACTCAACATTCCTCCTACACTTTCTAATGTCAAGTTTCCACAGGAAGAACAACATCCATCCTTACACTTCAGGAAGCACTTGATGCTTAGTATCACCAGGACTAACTCTGAAACACTGACAAACAATGACAGTTTTCACAATCCTCACATTTAAAAGATTAAGTCAATAAAATTGTGGGGTATAATTGTTGTCACTGTTAAAACTTCTTTAGGGGAAGTTTCTGAGACAAGCTTTCACTCTATAATCCAAGGCCATTTGGTAGTTGCTCTGTACTGTGAGGTATCCTCAAACTCTCTCTATAGCAAAGGATGGCCATGATGTTTTTAAAAGTATTCTGCCTCATAAAAGCATATAATGTATTGTTATTATTTGCACCCTGATTACTTTATCATTCTCCCTCCCCCTCTTGCTAAGCTACTTCTGCTTCCCAATTAGATCCCCTCCTATTTTCACATCCTGTTTTGTTTTCAAAACCATTGAGATTAATAGGGGTTACTAGCCAGAGTATAAGTCAGAGGCATGAGCATTATCTATCCAGTGACTACACCAATGAACAAAATGACTTCCTTATGCCTAGCACCTAATAACTGCCAACAGCTACTCAGGGAGCCACAGGACCTACAAGTCCCTCCCCCATGCATTATCCATTGTTCAAGGTTCTATGACTGACTCTCTGATCCTTCTGCCTCATCATCTGAGTAATGAGATTAAAGTTATACTCTACTTAAAATACTTTCCTTAGTCTTTTTCAGAACTCAAATAGGGTACACAGGGATGGACTTATTCAAGTGAGAGTTGAAAACTTAAAATATTAAAGAGACATTTAAACTACTTGAAGTAGCATCTTCAGTTTTTGTTTTGTTTTTTTACATTTACTCCCACGAAACATTCTTCTAATTTTATTCTGTTACACATACAATGATTTTGTGAGACATTACACAGCTAAAATTTTAAGTTCGATTCTTTTTCAAAGAGCAAAACAGTGATGGCAAAAACTTACTTGATCGTTGGTTTTTTATGAAAAACAATTTTAATCTCTCTTTAAATGTGTTTTCATTCATGTAGAATTCAACTTGGACCCTGAAAACAGAAATAAAAACAAATTTCACTCTTCACTCTATATTTTATAGAAGTGAGTAGAAACTGACTTTGCAGTTCTCCAGATACATAAAAACAAAAATATTTGAATTAATGTATCATATATTTGGAATGAATTATATACCAAAGAAACTGAAAACTGACTAAAACACAGTAGTGCTATTTCACGAAAAGAAACCTGGGAACTGGAGAGATGGCTCTGCGGTTAAGAGCACTGGCTGCTCTTCCAAAGGACCTGGGTTCAATTCCCAACACCTACATGGCAGCTCACAACTGTCTGTAACCCAGCTCTAACTGATTTGACATCCTCACACAGACATGCATTCAGGCAAAACACCAGTGTACATAAAATAAAAATAAAAAAAATTGTTGTTTAAAAAATAAAAGAATTTTCTGCTTCCTAGTCTTAAACAGAGCTCAAATATCATGCACATTTAACTTAATTATCTAAATTGGTGGTTAATAATTCACAGAAATGATTCAAAGACCATTAAAAATTTAAAACCTTAATGTATATTTAAAATGAACCCCCAACACACACACACACACACACACACACACACACACAGAGTTATTTTCCCAAATATTTTCCTGCTGTAAGAATAAACGAAATGATAGGCAGGTGGTGGTGTGTGCCTTTAATCACAGCCCTCTGGAAGCAGAGGCAGTTAGATCTCAGTGAGTTCAAGTCTAGCCTGGTCTACAGAGTGAGTTCCAGGACAGCCATGGCTACCCAAAGAAACCTTTTCTCAAAAAAAAAAAAAAAAAAAAAGTAGATGAATGAAAAATTGATCTTCAGGGAATGTCGTCATTGATCCACTTAAAGGCAGGACTTCAGCAGCAGTTTTTATCAAACACTTCACTGTACCTAGAACCTACCTGAGACAGACATTGCCCAACACTTCCCTTTCTGTTTACTTATTTCGTCGCATATTTAAATGGAGAGAGAGATCAGCAAAGAGGTTCTAATGAGCAGCAGCATCTTAAGTTTGCAGATTATAAAGGGGAGGACAGAGTGGACTGGAATCAGGCTGTAAAAAGCAAGCCCTCTAAGGCACCAAGATGCCAGGCTTAATCCACCCTTTAGTAAAGTCACCCGTTCCCACAATAGCTCATGGTGTCTGTAGCCTCTTGTGCATGCTCACTCTCCTACAGAATTACACTCTCACAACCGGGCACAAAAGCCCTGTTTGTATCTTTAAAGTCCTTCACTGGCCCCGTTTCTCTTGTTGATCAAATGAAAATTCAGTTCAAGTGAAATGAAGGAATTGTAACACTGATACTGAGCTTAAACAGTTAAAATTTGTTATGGATACAAAACAAAACTTGAAAGGACACAGAGCTATTATGCAAGTCATTTAGGAAAGGCCATTCTGATTTGCTTCCTAGAATTATCAAATTTATAAGACGGTCCATCCATTCTCCAGATAGTAGCTGGAGCCCAGTATGAGTACTGGCTAAGGAACATTTTTTTTAAACATAATGAGATCATGTAAACAAAATAATCAGGAGTATGGAAAGCATGTCACCTGAGAAAAAAAATATAAGATGCACAGGAGTTTAACAGCTATGAAGAGTCACAGAATGATTGTCCGTAAAGAATGAGGCAGCCAACATCATTTAAATAAGACAAGTCCTTACCAGAAACACCACTGACAGAGAATATTCTTCTTTTCTAGAGAATCAGAGAATTATGAATCAGAATAACTAAATCTGAAATGGATATCATTGTGAAATGTAGAGTTCCCTGACATATTTAAATGTATCAAAGATAAAATGACAGCTTTACTCTTCAGAGAGTAAAGACTTTTTTGCATGTTAGTGAGTTGTTCATTATATCACTTCCTAATTTCTCTCCAATTATAAAATTGCTTGAAAAAAAGCTCTTAATTAATCTCTTGATCTTATTGAGCTAATATTACACTGTAAAACATGGCCATTATTGAAACATATATTATTACAGATGGGTTTTAAGGTTGAGGACAATTGAAAAAAAAAAAAAACGAATGAATGTAATGCTTCTGATTTGTGGTCTTGGATACAGGGGGGAGAGAAACCATTTGGAGGGTAGGACAAGAAGTTCATCCTCTTTTCCTATGTAGGATCAGCGAGGCTAGTTGGAGAGGGAGATAAGGAGAAAAGAGAAAGAAGAGGAAGGAGAAGAACAAAAAGAAGGAGGAGGAAGAAGGAACAAGTGAAAAAAGTATGAATAAAATGAAATCCACATAATACAGAATAAAGCTTTCTTTGATTAATCACATGACAACTTCTTCAAGGTCAAAGAGAAGGTAATGGAGTTAGAATAAATGTTTGGAATTTCCCAGCCATTTACATTTCTAAGGAATCTGGGATTAAGTACAAACTGGAGATTGCCTTCACAATATTTTTCATGACTTCAGCTAGTTATAAAAATTGTAAAGTCAGTCCTCCAGGCATAGCCTTCTCTCCTCACTCTCTTCTGCCTGCTTGCCTGCCACCCATTCTCTCTTCCTCCCTCCTTCCTTCATCCTTCTTCCCTCACTCCCCTTTTCTGTGAGGCTATCTTTCCCCTGGCCTTCCCTCTAACTTACTTATCTGAATTTAATTTCCCTAGAAAATGATGTTTTAAATAATGTACTAGGGCAAATCAGCTCACATCATTTCTCAAAATGTCATTTTTATTACAAGCTCATACCAAAGATAAAATTTAGGCTCTTTTTTTTTCTACATTTATTCTAACATATGACAAGGGTAACATTTAATAAAAAACTTTAATTGCTATCTTTATTAGGTGGTCTTCTATTGGAATGTTTTTTATAACCCAATTCCATTTTATGTTACCTGATAATGTTTCGCTGTATTTGAATAGACATATTTGTAGTTAAAAAGTAATTGTGTTGAACTCATTTATATTTTATCCTTTTGTGTTCATTATCTGAGTTTTTAGAAAAATCAAAATAAAATTTAAAAATATCTCCTTTCATCTGAAAATATTCTGAACACTTTCTATTTCCATTTTGTAGTGTTGGAGTTATTAGCTTTTGGCAATTACTTTTGTGTAAAAAATAAGTCAAGTAGTATGATATGGTTTTCTTGTAAGAGTCATCCCCCACTGCCTTCAGAGTAATTCTTCTGTTGACCCTAGAGGGCTGGCAATCAATCCTCATATTCCGTTACAAGTTGCATCAGAGATGGATGGATATTGAATGCCATTAAACCTCCTTCTAATCAGACAAATTCTTGGGACATCTTTGCCTTTCTTTTGAATGCTTGATTGAATGGATTATTTTATTTATCAATATTCTAATCGCTAATGCAGTCATCATAATTATTAGGAAATTTTGGTTTTGCTGTGCCGTGTACTGAAGTGATGTTACTTTTCCATATCTATTACCATTTTTGATGTGTTATCTTCTTTAAAATGATGTAGCATCTTCAATTAGAAATCCTTCTGTGGTTTCTATATTCCAAAAGCTTGGAATTACTGTAGAGCTGGAGGCTCTACAGAGGGTTGTAAACCTTTCCTAATGATAATGACCTGTGTTTTAATTTAACACTTGTTTTCCATTTTCCTCTCCTTCGATTGCTCTGGTACTTGAATTTTGTGTAAAGCTCTCTCCAGAGCTTGTTAAATTGTAAATTCCCTGCTTTCATCTTTAAATTTTTATTTAATAACTTTAAAGTAGGCCTCACTTTAGCAGCACAAAAAGGATATTGATGAAGGAACATTGTTTTGCTACTTTCTATGTTGATACCTTGAAATCTTTTCAGAATACCAAATCAGTCATATGGCTAGGGATCTAAGGGCAGATATACAGCAGTCTACAAAAAGAGTCCTCCTCCATGTCTACTTGGTGCCACTTGGTGCCTTTGCTTGACAGCCTGCCGCCGATCCCACAGAATTGGTTGTGGAGTCCATGCGTAGCATCCTTACCGCAACAGTAATCGGATGCCTTAGTAAGACTCTGGGCTCTTGGGTTAGGACACAGAAGGTCTAAGACATATTTTAGCCCCAATATCAACTTCCTTAAAATAAAATTTTTTAACAAAGGTTATATGTGCATGTCGTGATGATGCACAGAGCTCCCAGGGCAGCTCCAAGAACTTTTTCACCCAGCTCATTGATGTGCTGTTTTGTAGATGAGCCATTGTAATGCCTTGCTTGGTCTCTATCTGATGAGTAAGAAGGAAATGTGCCGTCTCTCCCCATGTCGGACAATGTTCTCTCTGTTCTCATCACAGAAAACACTAAATTTTGTTTACACTTATGAAAATTTCACCTTTTCAAATGGACTTCATTACTCTCTATTTACCTCTATTCCTTCTAGATACATTCTTCAGATTAAATTGTGTATCCTCTCCCCTAAAAAGATACATTGATGATCATTCTCTCAGTACTTTAAAGGTGAGCTTATGGGGGAGGAGGTAAAATTCCTGCAGATCTAGTTGGTTAAATTAAGATGAAATAATTCTGGACTAGAAAGGATCCTCAATCCAATATGACTGTTGTACAAAAAATGGTGGGAGGAGATGGTCAGATGAAGACTGAGGGAAGGATTAGAGTTTCACCCCACAATTCATTTGCATCCAAAAACCTAGTCCTAAAATTGTGTACACATAGTTCACTGTGGAATGTTATTTAATGTTTATCCTGTTTATCCCAGAGGTAGCTAAGGTTGCTTTCACTGTGCTAAATCACAAGAAAGCATCTTAGCTCATATTGCTATCAAAACAAAAGATCAAAATTTTAAATTCAAGGTACAATTTCTACAAAATGTCTACTGCTTTGGTGTTGTACTGAGTTAGACAAATCATTCGGTCAAATCTCTGTATGGTGGATCCCATCTTCCACATATGCACTATTGTAAAGGTGTGATGTTAAAGAAAGAAGAATGTGGACTGCTAGTCAGTCAGTAAAGGATTCCCAATGTAGACATGGATGCTGAAAAAGTACCAACTCCGCTGACTCTTGAATCAGTGCCTGGTAGCAACACTTGAAGGTATTTAAGATTTCTTGTGTTACTTGCAGGTACTTAAATGTGTAGTTTCCATAGCAAAGCTAAAAGAAATCAATCAGACTAGATTTCTGTTTGACACATCACTGTACAGTGTTCATTTGTTAGGCTCACTCTCTGCACTCATCCATTTTAATCAAAATAAGTTAATTTTAATAAATCCAATTTGACTTAACCTATCATGGGAAACAAAAAATGGAGACTAAGCAAAAGTACTAAGATACATTTTGTAAACCTTAAATCACAAAGACATTCTGCTTCCTCCTGCTCCATGATCAAAATTATGAAATAAAAAGGTGGAAGATCACATAATTTCTAACTAAGGTTGCAATGCAGATTTCCCTGGATTATCAATAATCAATTTGATCTTGTCCCATAATGGCACCATGTTATACCCTCAAGATACTGACCAGCTACAGCAAGGCATGTGTCTCACACCGGTATATGATATGAATGGGATCAACACACATCTTCAGTGTGCTGTGTTGACAGAGTATTTTGGATGGATCCAATAAAATGCATGAAATATTCAATGTTTTATAATAAAAAGTTTATGTTCTAAGATTGGTCAACTTTGACTAATACCCATGTTGAAAACATATTTAAGGTAAGCTATGTTAAGTTATGATACACACACACACACACACACACACACAGTAGGAATCAAAGAGAAGAAAGGATAAAATGATAGAAAAGGGAGATGTGTGTAACATAAACTGAAATCACAGTAAAGTTGGGACAGGGGCTGTCAAAATCCCAGAGATGTAGGTAAGTCCCTCAAAGTAACTGTTAAGATTAAAAACCAAACAAACAAACAAAAAACAACCAAATGAACAATGCTTAGAATTTTGAAGATATTTTGAAAAGATATTGGAGGGCTAGTCAGTAGAAATCAAGCTCTTTAGCTCAAACAAGTCTAAGCTGAAGCTCATCCTGTACATTCGAGGCAACCATGCTAACTGCTGTTAACAAGGCTCCAACTGGTCAAAGCAACTCCTTACTTATTTGAAGGCCAAACACTAGACCTTTCAGACACAGTATAAGAGCTACAGCAGCCAGTTTTGAGGTTCCCAGGTCTTGCCCGGCCTTCACAAACATATGGTGCTCCTATCATATATTACATCAAATATCTTGAAATAAAGAAGCAGAGACTAGAGAGACTATTCAAGGAGTTGGAGCATGCACACTGCATTCATAGTGGCGTTCAATCCCCCAACACCAAGTGAATATCAGGCTGTGGGTGCTACCCTGATATTACAGTGCTATGTGAGGTAGAGGCAGGGGGATTTATGGCTTTGGTGGGCACAGTCAAGCTCTGTGATAGGATTGTCTCAAAGAAAAGAGTGGTTGATATAGCAAGACATCTGATGTCTTCCTGGGGAGTCAACTAGACCCTTTATATCTTCCTCCTCTCAGTGTGGGAAATTTACCACAAAATTGTGTTGTTTTCTGTGTAACATTCAGAGGAAAATCCAGATTTAGTGATTTAAAAATATTTAAACAATAAGTTTCCAAACTATAACTGGACATTTAGGATAAAATCCCAGGCTCCAGCTGCCCTACCAGGCTTAGCTCAGCCACCTGCACCCATTATTCCAATTAAAAAGATAAGTAATGGTGCAAAGTAAAAGGAAGCTTATTCAATGTGACTATACTGCCTGGAGAAACTTTGAATCCAATGGCCCCAAACCCGCCTGGTCTGAAAAGAGCTTTAGGTTTTAAATACAGGAAGAATAGGAACAAAGGTTCAAGAAGCATATTTAGTTAAGCAGTCATGGTATAGGTATGGTCTCCTTGAAAACTGCCTTGGTTCTGTCTGTGATAGACAGCCTAAAGACATCTTATTTTTTACCGAATCTAAATTTTCAGATGACTATTTCTGCTCTAAGGCAGAAATCATCTTCCTAGGTAGCTGTCTAATAGAATAGAAAGAAGCTCTGTCTGCCAAGAAAGCTTGGAATGCTACTGAACTGCAAGCAACTCAAGAGTAAAGGTTTAATCAACGACTCAATCTGTTCCTACAGCCAAAGTGAAGAGACCAAAAATGAAGTTATAAACTACACACCCATAAACTCCCACCAACAGGATTGCCAAAACATAAGTTTAGCAAAGACAACAACAATAGACATGTTAAAGTGAGCCAAGAAAGCCCACAAGATCTCAACCCTACACAAATATCTACTATTCCTTGGACCAATTAAGGAATGCTGAGAACAGGAAAAATAGTCTGCCCCAGGGAAGAGCACACCAATTGGTTACCCAATACCAAATGGTCACCCCGAAAACGTGGAGACAATTAATGCTATACAGACTGAGAAGGTTGTGTTAAGGCCTTATTCATAAATAGCCAGAACCTGAAACAACCCAGATGTCCATCAACAGAGGAATGGATACAGAAATTGTGGTATTTTTACATAATGGAATACTACTCAGCAATTAAAAACAAGGAAATCATGAATTTTGTAGGCAAATGGTGGGATCTAGAAAAAAATCATCCTGAGTGAGGTATCCGAAAAGCAGAAAGACACACATGGTATATACTCACTTATATAGACCTATAAGATAGGAGAAACATACTAAAATCTGTACACCTAAAGAAGATAAATAAGAAAGAGGTCCAGGGGCAAGATGATCAGTCCTCATCTAGAAAGACAAAGGGGATGGACATTGGAAATAGGAGAAAACAAGTAACAGGACAGTAGCCTACCACAGAAGGCACCTGAAAGACTCTACATAGCAGTGTATCAAAGCAGATGCTGAGACCCATAACCAAGCCTTCAGCAGAGTGTAGGGAATCATGAAGGAAGGAGGAATTAGTATATCCTAGAGGGAGCAGGGAGCCCCACAAGGTCCAAATATATCTGAGCACAGGGGTATTCTATGAGACTGTTTATCCAACCAAGGACCATGCATGGATATAACCTACAACCCCTGCTGGGACATAGTCCATGGTAGCTCAGTATCCAAGTGAGTTCCCTAGTAAGAGGGACAGGAATTGTTTCTGACATGAACTCATGAGCTTCCCCTCCCCCCTGAGGGAGGAGCAGCCTTGCTAGGCCACAGATAAGGACATTGCAACCATCCTGAAGATACCTGATAAGCTAGGGCCAGATGGAAGGAGAGGAGGACACCCCCTCTCAGTGGACTGGGAAGGGGGCAGGGAGGAGATGAGGGAGGGAGGGGAGGATTGGGAGGGAAAGAGGGAGAGGGCTACAGCTGGGATTCAAGTGAATGTATAAAATTATTTAAAAATAAAAATATTAATATAAAAAAGAGAAATGGTATGATTATATTATAATCTCAACAACAAAGGGAAAAAGAAATGTTTAGTTAAAAGTGAATATTTAAAGCATTACACAACATGAACAAATATTAACAGGCCACACAAAAGAACACAGTAAAAAGAAAATAAAGGAGCAGAGACGCCAGGCATTTCATCCTGCCTCAGCTGCCTAGTGGGCACAGGTGAGGACTCAATGATTTTTTACAAGAACATCAAAAGTGTGTCTCAAAATGACAGTGGTGATATTTCTGTTTTGTGGCCCTTTAGACTTTTGTTACTCTAAAATTCCATTTTACTGGGAATCCATTTTCTACTGGTACTTTTCATGATGGGGTTTTCTTCTCTTTCAAACAGTCTCTAGATAAAATTCTTTTCAGAAAGAGAGAAATAACTAGTAATTAAAATAAAATATGTACATTGTTTTAATAAACCATTAAAAAGAATAAGCACAAACAGAAACATAAAGTATCACTTCCCAGAGAAGGAACTAAATACCTGGAAAATTTAGGAAGAAAGTCAAGCAAGATTATTTTAATAAGTAACAAAGTATCTATCCATATAGGCATAAAGTAAATAGCTATCAGCACAAAACACAGCACTCACCTCCAAGGGAGAAAGATTGCTTATTCTTAGGCAAATTGTGAGTGAACTGTGTCCTGTGAACACAGATTCAAGTTGCATGAATGAATTGTTCCACTGTGGAAACCATTAAATGAGATGAATATGACACATAAGTAACCATAAATCACCTCATTCACCAAATGCCTTGGTGGAGAGTTCAGGTAGGCACTTCCTGGAAATCAGGGAAATTCTGCTGCAGGTTTTAGACATTACCCATTACCGATTGACTTTCTTAGCTTCAGGGTGGGAGGATGTTAGTGATTTGTTTGTCAAACCATTCCAAAGATTTTACCTGATAGTTGAAAGGATGTTGGGTCAGAGAGACATGACGGGGGCGAGGGGAGTACAACGAATGGGTCTTTAGGGGACTAAAGATAATCCAAGATCATTTTGGCTCTGGATCTGCAACCTTTCCGATTTTCCACATGTACAAAGTTCTATTCACTACCTTTGCAGAATCTTAATATAGGGTGGTACTTTTCTCTGCTAAATTAACACACACGCCAAACATTAAAGATGGGAAGCAGAGGAGGGTTTACAGCTTGCCGGTGGAGAGTGTGTTAGTAAAATCATTTCTGCAAACAGCCTGGTATCTAGTAATTCTTACTACCTAAATATTTGAATCCAAATAAAGTGCCAGAGGGAAACCTCACCACAGTACTATGATGTGGGAACAAAATGTTCTAACAGGCACTAACAGATAGTAAATAAGACAAAATGACTTAAATATCCAGACACGGAAATGGAGAAGTGGTCATGCAATTATACAATGGAAAGTTGGAATAGAAATGAATGCTTGTGGCTGTGTGAGACGGTAAGAAAGGCTTTTTGTAACATGATGCTGAAGGAAAGATGCAAGTTTAACATGCAAGAGAACATCACTTGCTCTCCAGTCTAATAAAGTTCAAAAGTATTTATAATTGGATAAATTACTCTAAGAACCATGTACATTTGGTAAACTGCATTATTCAAAATAAAGGAAGGAAAAAAAAACAGCATAGTGATGACATCTGGTAGGGTAGTCAGGGAATATAGTTCAGGAACCCAGAGTTACATGTGTGCTATTTATAAATAATACGATCATTGCAGTGTCCACATGGATGTACATGTAATTAATTTATTTATGAATTATGGAATTAGTGAATGAAATCAATGAGACCGTTCATAAAACAGTGAATATTAGTGTGCCACCAATTTGAACTTACTATAAGAAAAATACTGTGCTTTTAGGCATCCTTGAATATTTTATATTTATGAAAACTCTGAGTGCACAGAGAATAATACTGCCATGGAGGATGCCATAGCACCGGCCACTAGAAGCTGTATCAAGTGTACATCAGTGTGGAGGGTAACATGAATAAGGGCACCATTATTGTGGGCATCATCGGCACCATTGTTTGAATCAACTTTGAGGAGAATAGTCTAGACATCTAATGTAGTATCTCAAAAGATTATGTCTTTGTATACACAGAGTGGGCAGAGGACTCAGTGGAGGCCCTAGCGGCCTTCACAGCAGAGTTTAAAAGCAAACAAATGCATGTGCTTGCTTTGGTCTGTCCCTGGGACAGGCCGCCAATGTGATTGTTATGACTGTGGGGAAAAAGACACTGGTCCAAAGAGTGCCCAGGGGCCAACAGGGACATGTGACACTTACTGAGCAGTACTATGAACAGCATTGTGAGGTGCTGGAGTTCTAACTGAGAGCTACAGATAATCTATGTGTTATGATGATGTCTATAAACCACCAGACTATTATAAGTGCTACCAGGTCCCCTCTGAATGAAGCTGTGGCTGCAGTTTCTCTATACAATTATCCAGAGTAAACTGTGCTTCATGTACCTCAAGTCCAGTGCTCAGCCATAAACAGTCACCTCAACTCTACATAAGCTAATCCCTAGGACGGACACCCATTACAGAGCACTGGTCTTGCTATGCTTGTTGCTGTGTATGCCTCTTTCTCCTATTCTGGAAGGAACAAGAGAGCTCAGGCTGTAAGGCAGCTGCACTCCCGGCAGTAAACGACCAAGAGTGATCTGCCTCAGGCTTCAGCATTGCAGGCCTGTGAGCCATGGCCCTATAGGAGCTGTAGCCTCTGAAAACCCGGAAGTGAGATAACTGTGGACAGATGTCTCAGACTGACAGTATACATGAGGTCATTTGGTTGATGCATGTAACCCCTTTCCTGTTTCAGAAAATAAAGGAATTTGTTACCAAATTCTTTCCTAATTTAATTCTCTAAGTTGACTTTTTTCTTCCTGATGCCTTCTAGTCTGTTTCTTGAATTCTACACTGAAGGAGCCTAGAGAAGGGTAATTCTGACATCCTCCTTTTCCTGTAATAAAGGAACCCTGTTATTTTGTTTTCTCTGAGAGCTGCCCTTTTCCCTGCCTGCCTGAAGCATCTCATTTCCTTTTAAAACATCACTACATTGGCAAGCAGCCCTTCACTCCTCCCTGTTAGCTCTGAATTCTAACACTGAATCTAACTGTAAGTTGTTAGATCCATGGCAGGGTTTATTTATGCTTTGGTTTCATATCTTGTTTTGTTGTATCTTTGTATGTTTTGTTGTTTGACCTCTGTCTATGGTACAACATTAACTGAAATTTAGACTTGTTTTCTTCCATTCCATCGTTTTTTGTTTTTTGTTTTTTTGTTTTGTTTTTTTTTTTTTTTTTTTGACAAATGAACATTTCTAATACTTTTTTTAATGAAGGGTATGTTAGTGTACCAGAGTGCTTCATAAAAAGAAACTTCCATAAAGGCCCAGAAATCATTTCTTCAGCATCCACAAGAACTTGGTAGTGAACCAAACAGAAAGGACTCAACAAGTTTGGGTGATAGAAAAAGACATGAGAAAGATATTTCTGCTTTACAAAGTACATGGTAAAAAGAGAGAAAAGTGGGGATAGAGTACTGACCCAATGATTAAGGGTGCATTGCTCTTGCAGGGGACCCAGATTCAGTCCCTTGTCCTGCCAGGCAACTCACAGCTAACTGAATCTAGATGCAGACCACCCAGTGCTCACTGGAAACCTACTATTTAGAGTTTGGTGCACTCATATCTTATAATTGCAAAACACAATTCAATAGATTATAAAATTTGTTACCATGCTCCAAAGGGTACTTTCAGAATTTTTCAGATCAAATTTATATACAGATACAACAATGATCAATAATATCAGACAAGTATGACACAGTATGCAAGCAAGATGCCCCAAGCAAGCCTTCCTGTGAAATATCCTACAGCTAGACATGGAGATATGGCATACTCCCCTCCTTCAGTAGTGAGACAATCTCTGGTTGTCAGGTACACCAGATTCAGCTTAGCTGCAAAGAGCTATGCTGCCTGGTCACACGTTCCCAGGATAACCAAACACCCACCTTCTGTATGGGATCTGCTTATAGAGAATGCAACCAGGAAGACTCATAATTATTACTAAATAGATTGCCTGTGAAGTCAGTGGATGCTTAACTGATCAAAGGTAAAACCAAACAGGACGAGAAGAAAGGAAGAAAGAGAGATAAAAAGAAAAAAGTCAATTCAGAGAGAAATGTTTTAGAAGAGTTGTTTTCTTGGGTTATGGCATGGCCATGGCAACCATGGAGCAGATCTAGGAAAAAAAGCAAACCATACGTTCTGACTGAACTAAGAACATATAAATAAAAGAAACCTGTGTTACCAAACAGACCTTCTGCTTCTGTCACACCTTCTAAAAAGAAAAAGCTAACGTTGAATAAATACAACACACACACACACACACACACACACACACACACACACACACACACACACA